>NC_143013.1:102679151-103001651 GCF_055824585.1 Amblyomma mixtum
GATTATATGCCTAAAATATGCAGTGTTATTAGCTCTGTGAAATGAAGCAGCGCATGCGTTGATCGCAGTTACTGTTTGCTGCACACGACATATATGCGTTTGTTTTATACACACAAACTTCAAAAACCAAATCCATACATTCGAGGAAGTGAACGCAGCTGAGAAAGGGATTTTATGCACGGCCAAGCATGCAAGTCTACTGAAAAATCTTTCTACATACGTGATACACGTGCTACGTGAGCTTGTACATTGCCCAGTCACTGAGTGGTAGGGAACGTTAACTATAAGCTCTGCGAACTCAAGCGTACTTTTCCTATCAATTACCTTGGTTCTTAAGCAATGCTTACACTTAATTTCTGCGAGAATATTACCGTTGCAACCAGGAAACTTTAATCGCGAATATGCAGCTCTCTGTAAGTGGTGCCGAACTACAGGCGCACTCCTGCATCGCGCTTGCAGCATCCGAAGGTAGCCACTGTGAAAGAACCGAGTAATTTGTGATACTGAGTTGCAGGTTAGTACCTAAATACCATAGTGGAAAAGCAAAGCAACATACAAAAAGTTATACTCTGGTTACGTTAAAACACAGCCTATTTCGACGCGACGAAACGGCGTTCTCAACACGTAAATTGCATGCGGCCGAGGAGTTGATAGCGTACGCAGTATTACAACAGCTGAGCAGTTATTAAGCGCCATTTTCAAGAAAAACAAACAGAGCGAATGCGGACAGTAGGCGAAGTTTGAAAAGCGCACAATACAGGTGCTGTCCTTCGTCTGCTAACCCCATTCGCGGTGTTTTGTTTCTTAAAATCTAACAGGATTCAACTAGAGGAACTTGATATCCCGTTAATCGAACAGCGTTTACATATTTTACAGGGAAATGTTAGTGAGCTGTAAGTAGTGACATCTTAGCCAGATAAAATGCGGCGTATCAAAGGCAGTGTTCTCGACGCGCAATCATAAACAAACCTTTTCAACAATCCTGCAGGGAGAAGGTATCAAACCTGAAGAATGATTTGCACACTCGTCCAGTTCATACCATCCTGTAGTTACTAGTTGATTTGATAGAGGCGAAAGACGGCAAAAAAACTGCATTATTTAGAGCCGAAACCGGTATAAATTCGCCAAGAAATGCTTGATTCTCATTACTGCGGTGACCCAAACTGGCCATTCTTTCTCGTACCACTTACCTGAAAATCGGTAGAGTTGCACAGGTGCATCTCATTCTTTGGTGCTCCGTGTACGATTGCGGCAGCCCAAGACTCAATAATACTTCCTGACTCCCGTTTTGTTCACCGGGACCGCTTCTGTCATCGGGAAAATATAGCCTAGCGCGAGTCGTTTGTCGCAAGCGCACAAGAGCTGCTCCGGCGGAGCACCGATATTTCACTGTTGGTTGCCAGGGGAGAAGCGCGGCGTTGCCGTCGCGCACCAAACATGTGCTTGGGTTTCGTATTAAGCCCTCAAGCCTTATATGGCTCACCACCAACGAAACCGGACTTTTTTTTTGTTGTTGACCGCAAAAGAGTCTTGAAAATTCATTGTGACGTCACCGTGGTCTTGAATACCGGAAGTGACGTCAACCAAATTGGGAGTCAAACCGAAACTTACAATATCAATCCCTAAGTTAAAAACGGAAGGGATGTCATAAGAAAGGAGGTGACGCCCACTAAACAGGAAGTTGTGTGGTGGGTTGATTTTAGCAGCGCTTTATAGAGGGTGTTTCACCTAAGACGTTATAATAATTTTTAAAAATATGCTTTTTTACAGTGATTTTTTCGGCATAGCCTTGTCAGCGGTGAAATACATCATAATACTGCTAAGGCGTGCCAAATAGGAGGCTGTTTAAGTATTATTAAATAATTAACTCTTTTAGCTATTACTTTTAGGCTACTTAATTATTAAGAAGCCTGTAGGTCACCTTAAGGAATGTTCATAGCAGTGCTTAAAATTTCGAAAACACGATAACCCGGGGCGCTGTGTCCCAACACATCTTGGCTATGTCGACGATTTAGATGCTGTGGAGTGGTTGCTTTGCTTACAAGCTTTTCAAACCGCATGTATTTTGGGTCGATGTAGGCAAAATTTATTAAGCCACCGTGCCGAGGGTAACCGCGTTTTCGAAATTCTATAAACTGATATGAATATTGTGTTGAGCTACATGCCTCTAATAATTATACAGCCCAACGGTAATAATTTAAAAGTTAACTAATAAATACTTGTTTACCAGCCTGATAGTTAGCACGCCTTAGCTGTATTATGAATTATTTTACCGCCGACAATGCTATGCCGAAAAAAAAGCCTATTTTTAAAAAATGTGTGAAGTCTTAGGTGAAACGCTGTTTATAAACGTATGTTATGTGGCGTTTCCTAAATGCCTTTGCCATGAAATAATTCACCTAGATACCTTTACCAGAAAGGCCTTTGATACTTTAGCGCTGACTATTAAACACATATAGCTCAAGATGACACTCAAGATGACACTAGCTCAAGATGACACAAAATGCTCACGCATTCACACCACATAAGTAGTATTAGGTGCCCTCTGTAATTTTTCCACGTGCCAATGTTGAAAAGTGGAAACAATTCATTTTCTCTAGCTCAGATGTGCCTCCTATTAAACTCCGCCTGTGCCATTTCAGCAGAAGAGGTGCGATATTTGAGCTGAGTTTTCAGCAGGCTACGCAGCCCGAAAGTTTTCGGCACACTGCCGCTCATTGATCACTCGCGCCGAGCCACATGCGTAAAATTTTGCTCCAGTAGTAGCCGGCCATGGACATGACTTATAAAAATGTTAAGAAGGGTTTGACCATCGTTATACGCAAAGCTGGAGCGACAGCCTTGGGATGGCTGGACAGATGACCCTGACTCCACTTCTTCGATTGCTAATGAGGCAAGGGTACCCAAATCACCGAGATGAAATTTTAAAACTACGCCAAGCCAAATTTGGAGGTCGCCATTGTATCGGGCGCGATTATATGTCAGACATCGAATTTGGTCCCAATCGAGCAAGGTTAAATTTAGGGTTCGGCCTCAGCCATATTTCTGGAAATAAAGCGGGAAAATTCGAGGATTGAAAACGTGTCGGGCGCGGTCAATTATGATTGGTCATGGATTTTGGTGCAAGTCGGCCAAGGTAAAATTTCGGGATTTGCTCAAACCAATTAGTGAGAAATACCCGGGCAAAATTTGGAGGTCGCCCCCCTTTCGGGCGCGGTAAATTCTTTGGACATCAATTTGGTCCAAATCCAAGATTAAATTTCGAGGTTTCCCAAATACTTTTTTTGGAAATGACCCGGGCTAAATTTTCGGGTCGCCCCTTGTCGGGTGCGGTCAGTCATGGTTGAACTTTGGTTTTGATCCTATACGGCCAAGGTGAAACTTCAGGGGTGGGCAATTTTTTATATGACTCGAGCCAAATTTGGAGGCCGCCATCGTGTCGGGCGCAGTAAATTTAGGTTGGACTGTCATTTTGACCAAGATCGGCCAAGGTTAAATTTGCAGGATGACCCAGGTAATATTTCTGGAAATCGTCCAGGCGAAATTTAAGAAGTCGCCACTGTGTCGGCCACGATGGCGACATCTATTTTGGTTAAAATCGGCCAAGGTCGAGTTACGAGGACGGCCCGTGCCAAATTTTGGAAATAGCCCAGGCCGAAATGGAGGTCACGAACGTGTTGGGCACAGCCAATTTTTCTTGCGAATCTGACGTTGAACTTACGGCTGTTGCAAAGCGGATTTGCAAGTTTACAGCAAGGTGAAACTTATGCACACCCCGGAGATCGCATTTTGCATCTCATAGAGCTTTGCATCCAACTTTGCATCTAAAAGGCTCGCGCAGGCTAACTCGCTCGCCCTGACTGCCCACGCAGCCTGGGTAGTCTGCCCAGGCTGCCACTTCCGTGAAGCCACGAAAGTGGTGGCTTCACTTCCGTGGCAGCCACCACGGAAGTGAAGTGAAGTGGGGTTACTTCACTTCCGCACTTTGCGGAAGTGAAGTGCTACTTTTCTGTCGAAAAATCTGTCCCGGTGTGAAATGCGCGTGAGACAAGACAGGAATATTGGAGAGGGCGCCATGCGCACGTCTCGACAATTGGCACGCGCCATCAATAATGGTAACAAGCAGTTCTTTTAGCGTTCTTATAGTTTTTCTGCAGGGTAAAAAGAGAATTTCTTTTCAACGTTGAGTCAGTATACCGTTGCTGATTCCTTTTCTGTCCAGTCTACAAGCTGGGGACAAAAAAGCGCCGTGTGTTGTCCGTCTTTCTGTGTCCTCGTCTCTTTGCGCTACGTTTTTCACCTTGAACTGAGTGCTTTAGATTTTTGTTACATATTTCTTCTGCAATGCACCCTTCCAATTCATAAAATACTTCCGTCGGTAAAATTTATTTTCAATTTATTTATCTTATATTTGTGGCGAAATCCGTAGATTTTTTTTACGTCCAACAGTCTTGCAAAAAATTTAAATATTGGAAAGTTGTAAGCTCAGCTGTGGATTTTTTGAAGGTAATAAGCCATTCTTGTGATAAATAGTAAAATTTTTATTTAATTGGTTTCCAAATCAAATTGAGCAGTAAAGACTGCAATAGAAAACAAACGAGAATGCTTTTGATGATATAAAAAACGCTAACAGCAAAAGGGCCAACGGGCGTTCAAGTTTGAATATATTTAACAACTCCATGCACAAACTCATCGTTCAAGAAAAGGTTTTGCTTAAAATTGTTGGCATTGCTCCCTTTTTTGTTACCATCGTAAGCAAACATTTTCAAGTAAAGTACAATATTCAGGGCTTATAAAAGTTATTTTGATACGTTCCCAGCCCAAAATGTAGCAGGTAATTTGTTTCAGTGATGTGAAAATTTTTTTTACAGGGCATCATATTTGATACAGACTTATCCTCAGTAAAATTCCACGAGTTACAACTATACCCTTGCGGTAGTGGAATGACTTTCTATTTTTAAGGCGCACATTAGAAAAAAGGTTTTTATTCATTTTGAAAAAAAAAATATCGTCATAAAGTGGCGACGAAGTGCCAAGCGGCTCCCTTTTTAGCGAACTATTACTGTACCTGCTAGAAGGAAACCTTATTTACGACACGAAGACTGAAATTCACCTAAAACAAAGAAATCATTTCCAGGACACTCTCAAAAACAAAGCTGCCAGATCAAGTTGTACACAGCTGTGTCCTTAGATTCTCAAAGTATACAAATGAGAATTGCTCCATTTCCGACACCTCTTGTGTCTACTATGATTACCAAAGCCTAACTTCGGTCGCGTTTAGCCGAACAAGACTGTTCATTTTAGCACATTCTTTATTGAAATATACCAGTTATTATACAGCCACTTCTATCGAGGTAAGTACTTAAAAACAGCTACCTTGGTGATGAAATGCTCGAGCGAATACAGGGTCACCGTTTTCAGGGATTCAGCAAATGGATGCTGCCCGGAATCTTGTGCCATGGAGCGGCTGGCCGACAGGGTTTGTGCGTCAGGCGGGTAAACTAGATGCATGTCCATTCATGACACGGTCTGAGCATGCCTCCGCAACATTCAGTAGATTTTTGGCACTAGAGAAATGAAGACATGAATCAGGCTTTTCTCGTGGAGACAGGTTCAATGTTACTAATATATCAACATCAACTTAGCTATTGACGAGTTATCTCGCTGGAAAACTGACGCAGAACCACTGACGCGCATTGCGGCCTACTTGGATTCAAGGCCTTTCAGTACTGGCCCAGTGTAGCCACTGCACTAGTCTTTCACTCAGAAAGCAAAGGTACATTTTTTATTGACGACTGAATTTGTTTAATTTGCTCGCCAGTGTGGGGAGCGGGATACACTGCAAGCCACAGTTGGGCGACCAGAAGTTCTGCGATTGTGAAGTGTTCTCCGTAATTTTAAATAGGTCCAAAAGCTTTTCAATGCTTCCAAAAGCCTTCAAACGGCGCTTTTCTTCATTGAAGACAGCGTAAAAAGAGATAGAGAACCCTTTGGAAACTACATAAAAGAGTTGTACATTATGGCGGCTCCAGACAGGCCGGATTTGTAAACTGAGCCTGGCAATGGTGCACTGTAGAAGCTTGTCTAGAGTGGATAGTTTCGCTCTACTGTTCGGGGAACTAGCCAGTAATAAATGTAATGTTATAGAGCTTAGTGAGGTTACAAGGACGAACGATGTGTATATAGTGCTAAAGGACGGGCACGCATATTTTCATGGATTAGCGGGCAGACGAGAATTAGGTGTCGGATTCCTGCTCAATCAGGACATAACTGGAAACAGAGTAGTTCTACGGTATTATAGAGAGGGTGGCGGTTAGCGTAATTAAGCTTAATAACTGAAAACTAAAGGTTACAAAGGCATACGTGCCTGCATCCAGCCGTGATGGCGAGATCGTCGAAAGCTTCTATGAAGATGTGGTAGCGGCAATGAGCAAAGTTTCCTTCCGACATAGGGAAGTTTAATATGAAGAGAATAGAGCATGCTCTACAGTATGGAGGTAGCATAAAATCGATGAAGAGCAAACAAGGCATATGCAGAAATCAAGTGTATGCCCTAAGAGACAAAAGGGGCAATGCCATCAGCAATATGAATAAGTTGGTTAATGTTGGAGAAAAGTTCTACACAAATCTATACCATAGCCAATGCATTCAGCGCGTTAATGAGATAGCCAGTAGTGCACTGCAATGGGACATCCCATCAGCGTCGAAAGAGCAAGAGAGCCTTAGGAAAATTCGGAAATTTCAACCACCTGGGGTTCTGTAACGTGCACTGACATCGCACAGTACACGGGCCTTGTCAGTGCACGTTAAAGAACCCCAGGTGGTCGAAATGTCTGGAGCCCTTCACTACGGCGCCTCTCATAGCCTGAGTCGCTTTGGGTCGTTAAACCCCATGAACTAAACCAAACCGTCTACTTCTACCATCAAGCTCTAATCAGCGTCTGGTTTCAATCAACGCCCTGGAGGTCAGGCAGCTAAGAACCCTAGCTTCACGCACGCATGTCACATCCACTGCCACCAGCCAATCCATGCTGCGCAAATTACGGTCGGTGGAAAGTATGAATGCGGTACTCCAGTGGCAAAGGGAGAAAACGTACGTCAAAGAAAACAAGCAAAACTATCGGAAACCAGATGAGGGCCCCAACTCCGACGTGGGAGAACATACGGCGTAAACTGTTACCGTTGGCCATGTGGTCCGCTGTTCGCATTTCATTAGACGCCGACAATGCATGTGAATATAAACCAACGTTTCGAAACAATCCCCGCGTAAATATTTTGAAGCAGTGATACAGCTATTATACCACTTCACGAAAAAAGTGAGATTGCATACTCACCGGCTCACCTGACACTCGACAGGGTAACATATGGTTCGAAAAATGTGGAGCTGGTTGCATTCGCAGCGATGCGCTGAACTGGGCATCCTCCTGCATGTTAAGGTGAATAATCAGAGTGCGGAAATTTTGTAGTTCTCATGACCTCTTTCATCGCTTTGTGTGGTTTCAATATCTGGAAACGCCATGAGAGCCCGTCATGGTGTCGTTATTTTGCCTATAAAATATTCGATCATCCTGTGTATGTTACTGAAGGGGAGTAAGTAGCAGATCTTCCAGCAATGGAGAATCAAGCTACTGATATGTCCTCATCTAAAGAGCAGCTCTACAGTTCTAAAGCTATAACACAGCTCTCAACTGCCTTCAACAAGGGCTACGGCTCGTGTACCTCCCAGTCTCAGAGCTAGAGATAATATTTTTTTAAGTGTATCGTACTCACAAAATACCTCCAGTATAAAAATAGTTTTAATCAAAGCCGCAAACATTCATTATACTGGTAAAAAACTTACGCAGCTTTCTACAGGCCTTAGTTGTTCGAAATAAATTTGTCCTGAGCCATTAATCGTATCAGGGAACACGTGTCACTGGCAGTCCCTCTAGCAAATAAGCTAACCAGGATGGATAACAATATGAAACAGAATTGATTATTAGCCTGAAAACTGATTGATGTTGGTTCGGTGTAAGTAAGGAAATTCTGATAAAGCTGCAAACCCTTTTATTTTGGAAATACTGATCGCGCGCAACTACAGAGGTAACCGAAGGAATAATTGCTACTCTGAAAGCAATGAATCACCAGCTCTGGAGGCAAAGTTCAGTACACCACAGACAGCTGGCAGCTGAACCTGGGAAATGCGAACACGTCGACCATGTTCGTAAGTATGATACGACCTAAATTGAAGGCATACGAATGTAAATAGGGCTTGTGCGAGATGTTTCAGTGCTCACGCCACACTTAAGCACCAAGTGTAACATAAGCGCAGTTTTTTTAGCCGTTACATAATTTTATTCTTATTTCGCTGCTATCAATTTCGGTGTGAAATTTTAAACTAACGACTACATCCTACTGTTTACAGTTATGAGCTGCATACCCTGAAGAAAGCTGATATCAATGACAAGAAATATCTGCAAACTTAGCTGCAGTCGATCGCACATTGTAATGGCGATAGTGGACAACGGGAGATGTAAGTAGGAACGACTTATTTATTTTGTTTGCATATACTGCACGCGTTAATTTAATTCACAAAAATACAAAAACAAACATCTTTGTTCAAAAACACGACAAAAACATTAATTTCAAGATAGAACAAGCTTTACGCAATCTTTACAAGACAAAAGAAACAAAATGCTACACGCAACGTAACAACTGAAAAAAACTAAAGCCCTTAAATTTGACATGAAATCTTTCTATAGAAGTACTCAAAAATTAAGTCGTTCGATAATTTGTTTCAATCACAAACCTCAAATAGGAATACTGAGCTGTAATGTACAGGCACGGACAAAAGTAAACGGAGCACGCAACTGTCTTCGAATATTTTTCACGCGTCACCTAACTGAAATTTCCAGCAGTGGTGCGCGCATGCTGGTAGCGGAGGTTGGTGGCCTTTCTGTAGACAGACAACGCTTCATCGTTACCAATGGAGAAAGCGCGATAGCACTTCGAACGCAATAGCGTGCTCCGTTTACTTATGGCCGCGCCCGTACATTAATGCTGCTAATATGCTCCTGTGTAATTTTGCTGCGACTTATTCTTCATGAGTGCCTCCTAACTTACTCTAGATAATGCACTTAGTCCACTTTAAAGTCACCTTTGTAGAAAAAAAATAATAAATTTCAATCTGGAGGGTAATCTTCGCTGCGGTAGTGTCTGCAAGTCTATTTTGGACCTTAACTCGGACACACTGGAGTAACGGCTTCACGTTCCGTACATGAAGTGTAGATCCAAATTTTGTGTGTTCAGTTTTATTGACTAGGTTCTCTTTTTAAGGGCTCCAAATGACATCCGAATATTGTAATTTATGCCTTACAGGTGCCTTATATTGTCACGCAGTGGTGACGGCAGTCCAGGCAGTGAGGAAAACAGCAAAATATTGGCAATGGCTTAGCTGTGGTTAAGGCTGGATATAAAAGCGAAAAGCTGCAGTTAAGCTTTGTCTGACGTCATGGCTGTCGCAGTTCGCGCACAATGCGCTGGGAGCATCACGATAACGGTGTAGGTAAGCGCGTTATATAGCCCTCCTTGCGCATGCGTAGTAACTGTGGTAAACAGGCGGCTGCAACGAAAGGTCAAACAATGGCGAGGAAGCGAGCGCGCAGTAGTAGCGGCGGTGAGGAGGCGGTGCACATGCGCAGTAGCGCGCGGCTGCGCCGAAAGGTCAGGCGGCGGAGCCGGCGTGGCGGCGGTTGCAGCCAACGTTGGTTGCAGCCACCTGCGCGGCGCGTGACGTCACTCAGTTTCGAGCATGCGCAGCTGTGGCAAATCTTGGCTCTGACGGCTCACGCGAAGCGCGGCTGTGGTACGGGTGGTGAAGCTTTTCGCTTCAAAACTTCTTTTAAAAGAAAAAATCATTATTCTGCTGATCTGCGCTCAAAAGAGAAAGAATAACTCGGTGGTGGCGAAAGGAACAAGCGTGCTCGGCGGGCGTCGAACAGAATGCCCGCCGCTCTCGTCCGTGCTCGATTTAAAACTGATAACGTACTGTCGAAATAAAGCGTCCAAAGTTACTACAACATTCTGGAACCACGTAGAATCGGCTCCACCCGGATGCGATCAATCGAGATAAATCTGGTCGCATCTTTCATCACGAACAAAGCGATTAAGCAGGGCACCGGCGGCTTTGAAGGATAAAGAAACACTACAAAGATGCGCTGCAGTAGGCCTACTCCCCTCTCAAAGAAGCCTTGACCCGATGCTTTAAAATGAATAAGCGACTAGAGACAAATAAAACGTATTATCCAAAATAAACACCGAGTGTGGAAACACATCGCCATTTAGCGCGCATACTAGACCTTTAGACGGGCGACATGGACAACTTCTGGTTGTATGCGTCGCTGTGACGCTGTCATTTAGACAGGGACGACTTCATAGTACAGCTCACCTAGCTGACGAAGAACCTTGTACGGGCCGAAATAGCGGCGCAAAAGGTTTTCACTCAATCCGCAGCGGCGAATGGGCGTCCAAACCCAGACTCAGTCTCCTGATTTGTATTCCACGTTGCGCCTTCGTAGGTTGTAGCGTCTGGCGTCGGTCCGCTGCTCGTCTTTGGTCCGTAATAGGGAAAGTCTTCGGGCGTACGCGCATTGAAGGTAGGCGGCATGGGAGACACCATGACGTCTAGCGTGGGCGTGGCCTCCCTGCCATGGACGAGCCTAAAAGGCGCAATCTGGGTGGCCTCCTGCACTGCGGTGTCGTAGGCGATGACGACGTAAGTCAGGATGACGTCACAGGCCTTGTGTTCGGCATCGACATAAATGACGAGCTCATCGGCGATGCTTTCGTTCAGTCGCTCGGTCAGTCTGTTGGACTGAGAATGGTATGCAGTTGTCCTCCGGTGGCTGGCTTGGCTGTAACGCAGCATTGCTTGCGTCAGTTCCGCTCTTAGTGCTGTTTGTCTGTCCGCGATAAGCACATCGAGGGCGCCGTGACGCAGAAGATTGCAGTGCACAAAAAAGTTGTTCACTTCTGCTTTTCGTTCGGTACGGCTTTTGCCTCGGGGTAGCGGGACAGGTAGTCAATCGCTGTGAAGATCCACTCATTTCCGGACGTCGACTTCCGGAAAGGGCAAAGCAAGTCCCTGCCAGTCTGCTGAAAGGGCCTTGATGGGGGTTCAATAGGGTTGAGAAATCTCGCTAGTCGGGAGGGAGGGTATTTCGTCGATGGCAATCTCGGCGCGTTTTCCGATAATGTGCGACTTCGGAAGGCAGTCAAGGACCGTAGTATTTTACTTCTATAGGCTTTATCTGGTGTTCGGGCGCGAATTAACGGCAGGATGCCTTTTTACATTTTTGAGCAACTGTTTATTAACAAGGTTAGCTAAGAGCGATTACATAGGTGCGTACGGTCCAGCGTCCATCTTGCGTCTCCTCTTTCGGCTTCCTCCCCAGGGTTGCTGGTCGCCCCGTCGTCCAGGGTTGTCGGACGACTGCGCCTTTTCCGCTGCCCGCGTTCGCCGCGCATCGGGAGGTTCGCTAACACTTCAATGCGGCGGAGGGTGCGAGAAAACCCGAAATTCCAGCTGTAGGCTTGACCTGTCAAGCCTGAAGAACTTCTTCGCGCTGGCTTTCAGGTAAAACAAAGAGGTTGGCTGTTTCGTTCCCTGAAAAACTCTTCTTAACGAGGACATCATTCTGTACACAGAACGAAGCCAATCCTCGTTTCCATGAGACGGGGGGTGAAGAAACCTTGCCTTCCAAGTATTCGGTGAAGCTTTTTATGTCGGGGTCCGCACGTTGCTGCTGTGCAAAAGAGCTGGAGCGATGGTCCCAGGGAGGCGTCCTCATCGTCGTCCAGCGGCGGTGCATCGACAGGGGCTCGTGACAGGCAGTCGGCGTCAGAGTGTTTGTGCCTGCACTTGTAAACGACGGTGACGTCAAACAAACTCCTGGAGGCTCAGTCTCCATTGAGCGAGGCGGCCAGAGGGGTCCGTCGAACCTGCAAGCCAGCACAGTGCGTGCTGATCGCTGACCACCATGAACGTCGTCCGTAAATGTAGGGGTGAAATTTCTACGTAGCCCACAGGATGGCAAGGCATTCCTTCTCAGTTGCCGAATAGTCAGCCTCGGCCGTGGACAGGGAACGGCTAACGCAAGCGATTACTTTCTCCAGTCCATCACTTTTGTGAACGAGAAAGGCGCGTACGCCCACGCTGCTTGCGTCAGTATGAATTTCAGTCTCGACGGTTTCATCAAAGTTCGCGAGGATAGTTGGGAACTGTAAACAACGCTGAAGTGCCTTGAAGAATCCGCTTGCAGCGCTTCCTATTTAAATGGTACGTCTGCCTTTGTGAATTGAATAGAGGGCTCGGCGATGAGCGAAGTTCTTGATAAATCATCGGTAATACGCGCACAGTCCGAGAAATCTGCCCACAAGTTTCTTACCGATCGGCGGTGGAAACACTGTGATAGCAGCTGTTTTCTTCGGGCCTGGGCGTACTCCCTCCTTGCTAACGATGTGGCCTAGAAACAGCAGTTTTTCTTCGGCAAAGTGGCACTTCTCTGATTCCAAGGTTAGGCCGGCCGACTTGATCACATCTAGCACCGTTCTAAGCCTTTTTAAATGACCTCCAGTGTTCGAGGCGAATACAACGACGTCGGATATATATACCAGACAAATTTGCCACTTCAGGCCTGCCAGGTCTGTATACATTACTCGCGAAACGTCACCGGTGCGTAACAGAGACCGAAATGGCACCCCCTTGAACTCGAAGAGGCCATCCGGAGTAATGAATGCGGTCTTCTCACAATATGTTTCATTGACCTCAACTTGCCAGTTGCCGCTCCTAAGGTCCAGAATGATGAGAAATACTTGGCATTGTAGAGCCGGTCCAGTGTGTCGTTGGTGCGCAAGAGAATGCAGACGTCCTTCATTGTTATGTTGTTCAAGCGGCGGTAATTGACGCAGAATCGTAAGCTGTGTAAGCTCTGCGTAACACCTGCGTAAGCTCTACCTCTATTGCCCTCTCCGGAAAAGAACTCACCTATTTGCGCACGCGTATACGATGACCACGGCTCGATCGGCATGCATATAAGTGTGGAAATGTTCGCAATTAAGAATTGTTGGGATTTCAGTGCTCCTCCTTGTGTGTCTACTCTGTCCCCGTCATGTGTGCGCTGCTGTGCCTGTAATTATGTACGAACACTCCGAATTCGCAACATTAATCAAGTTTATTTTCTTGTCTTTCCATATTTTTCGTTGCTAGAAGAAGGATGAAGCAGACTGGGCCCAATACGAAGAACTGAGCCGCATGGTATGAGCCACTAGGCACCTTGAAAACAGTAGCGTCAACGAAGACATTGCGTACCCATGCTTGAACGATGAACACAGCAGAAACTTTCAGCGCCTGTGTGCGCCTGAGCATTACTGGTTTCAATGCCTGTGCGTTACGGCTAAATTTGATATCGTTCATTACTTTTTATATATTTAAGAGTTCATGTTTCGTCTAGTGGAGCAGTGCATAATTGTAAACCTCCTCTTCAATTTATGGGTGAAAAAAAGTTCGTCTTTCACGTGTTTAGGCTACTTCTATAAAAACAAATCTTTCGCCTGGTATTCGTTCCAAGAGGTAGAGAAAATATAAAATACGGCTTTTTTAAGCAAACGAATGCTGGCCTTGCAAATGAGTTCTTAATGCGGATATCAGAGAGCGGAGTGCACCACATCGTTGGCGTCTGGTTCCTTCATACTTTAGCAGAGTGGAGAAGAAATACTTGAGACAGCGAGAAATGAAATGGTGGGACTGTAGACGCTTGTTTGATGGTCGATTCAATTTGAAACTAAGTGTGCAGAAGCAATCCACCCTACCCTACAGTAGTATCTAGAGATCGATAACGTGACTAGCATTATAAGCGCTCTGCTTATTTATTTATTTCATAATACTGCAGGCCACTGCTTGGCCCAAGCAGGAACCTTAAGGACCTTAAGGAACCTTGAGTCCTTATGCCTTAAGGACTCAAGCCATGCATCATCGTAATGTGAGGAAACAGACGAAATAGCTTTCCCTGGTTTTCAGTGGATTTAATGTAAAATTTGCTAATACTTTTACTACCTTACGTGTAAGTTACATCTCTATAAACTAGGATATGGTTAGCATTATCAGTCAGTGATAAATGCTCGGAAAACAACACAGATTAACTTGCATACATTAGGCCAATGGTATTGATATTTGAACCAGCTTTAACTTTCATTTTAATGACACCGGTTCTACAGCCTTTCTTATGCGCGCTGTATTTGTACGCATACATCTTATCTTTTTAGACGCAGAGGTCAATTAATCTTTGACGCTCGTTTACGCAGGAGGGCTATGCTGAATGAGCGGTCACTGCCGACTCTACCTATGGTAAAAACACCAAATTTACGCCTAGCAAGGGCCAGCTCAAATTTGGCCTACACGACGTCCCTGTTTTTGAGTTCTACTTCACCGTTGTTACCATATGCGCCACCGCATTCGCCTGTCAAGAATGAAATGATAAACTGTTGCTGATGCCTTGACGTTGGCATTACGTCTACGTCTTTACCGCTGGTCAAATCACAAGAAATTGTCCGATACTCGCAAGCACAATTATAGTGCTTCCACGAAACTCTGATACCACCAAACTGCGTTTCGCTGGAAGTGCAAGGAAATGCTGTATTTTTTTTAATACTAACCTCTGTAGCAGTTGTAAGGGTTATTTTGACGCAGAACAGGCATCCCAAAATAAGCCAATGGGTTGGTTCCATATCTCGGGGCAGAGACACCTGCGAAAAGCGCCGCTAGCCATATTTATATTAGGTTAGCTGTTAAGCACAAAAACTCGCAGATATGCTGCGCAGAGGTTGCTTATGAAGCTATGAAGTTCCGTACGCGCACTTTAGACGAGTGGGCAGGGACCTGTCCGCAAGCATATCATACGCCACATTTCTGAACCTTCAAAATATTTACCTTATCACTGTTCTCGAGTCACTTCATAACAGAGCAGCCAGATTCATTCATTTCTCCTATTCGTACGACATCAGTGTGACATCTTTAAAAGCGGAATCCAGTTTAGCGCCCCTTTCACTTCGTTGTTGTATTCCTAGCCTCTGCCTATACCATAAATCTTTTCATAGTTCGCTGCGCTGCGCTCTCTACACTGCCCCACCAGCCGGCATATCCCACCACATTCGTCATCCTTTCCAAGTGTTTTATCCCACGTGCCCGTACTGTTACCTGTGCCGCTTCTTTTTTTCACTGTGTTTCTGTAGACTGGAACGGCCTCTCCAATGACATCGCTACCATCTCATGCCCATCCACATTCGCCGAAGCTGTTACCAACCATTATTCAACATAAAACTTGTTCTATTGACTGTTTGTACCCACCCCTTATGTAATACCCCCAGTGGGTCTTTAAGGTATTAAAATGAAATGAAATGAATGAAATATCCATGCGAAACCATCGTCTTGATAAGCTTTACAGTTGTTCTCGAATACTGCTTCCACATGTGCAAAGCAATAAGATTGATCACAAAAGAATATTTTATCCTTGCAAATATCTAGAAAATGATGCGTTCTTGCAAACTATAATGCACTGTCTTTCTGTGAATTCTATTTGGTTTGTCATTCTTGCGACGTGTAAAAGCTCTTCTAGTAGCCAAGAACCACGAACTGCAGATTGGGTCTACAGGTGCAGACTGGCCTGCTAGGTGTGGCTTTTGGAGCATCGATCGCCCACTGGTGCCACACATTTTCAGCAGATCAGAAAGTCGAAACGAGATGCAAAATTGTTACAAAAAGTGGTACAATATATATATATATATATATATATATATATATATATATATATATATATATATTGTACCACTTTTCAGCAGTCCGATGTGTCGAGCATATTTTTTGCAACTCGGCTATATGTGAAGTGCATTACGAAATGATAACTCATATTTGTCTAGCTTTAATAAAACTGCCCATCTTTGGGGTAGCCTCGTGTTGCGTGCAACAAAAAATTATAAGTTTACGAAGGAGACTTCCGCCAAACTTTTCTTCTCATTCGTGCTGACGTAGCTTCTGATTCTGATATCAGTTTAGGAATGCATCATAAAACGGCGAAGAGAAATGCCGTTGAAGGACTTCCAAGAAGATTTGCAAACATTTCGTTCACTGTTTACAGCATCACAATAAACAGCAGGCTGGGTTAATATTTTTACTAAATAATGCAAATAAAACGAGTCCTAGCTCATCTAATTGGGCAGAATATGAGAAGTTTGGGCCGTATTTGGCTGGTTAATTAAAACAAAAAACGAGACGCTCATGAAAACAGAGTGCAGTGCCCATGACGAATAGCCTATTAATCAAAGCTCTAACGAAAACAGATCTCTTTTGAAGAAGCGTGGCTATGTCTCTGTCAGTGAGCTACTTATACAGAGCAGTATTCTTCCACTAATCGAAAGACATTTCATATGCAGAATGAGCTCTCTTTTTCTAGTTAATCACAGGTAATGAGAACATTAACGCATATGACATTTTTGCCGCCTGATTAGGATTAAAAAAGAACACATGAGAGTGCAATAGTGCTGCTAACATTAAAAAAATTGAGGCTGAAATAGACTTAGTAACCGAAAAGTCACTTTGGGTGTGTTATTATTCGTGCAGAATTAAGTGCCTAAAAGTATTGTTTTTAATTTTATATATTGGTTTTATTGAATGCGGCCTCTCTTATGTGGTCTTGAAGAAGACTGCTGTAAGTATAAGTAAACAGGAAATAAGCTGAATTAAAGAAAGCGCGCATACATCTGACCCTGCAAACTCGAACAAGCAATACCATTGTTATCGTAATGATTTCGTGATTTTAACTCTGTTATCCTGCCAGCATAGTATTTTTGTTCCTTCTGGAGCTTAATTTGCTTACCTCTAAGATAACCGCTACGAAGTTTCTCGCCAACAAGCTCACCAAATGAGTACGTTCCACACGCAAAACAACCTTATACAAATACCGCGTGTTGTGAGGACAATAAAAGACGCCTGCGTCGCTAGGTGACGCGCTAACATCTGTGGCATACGCAGTTATCATTTTGCCTGAATAGCGGATAACGAGGAATACAACGCATCACATTTCTTCTTTAATGCACTCGCTTATGGCACGTTATATAAAGTGTGTGCTCGCACTCTTGGCGGTTGCAACCATGCACTCTTTTGGCGCTCTCTGTATCCCTATTCCAGCTGCTTTCCAAAAATATTGTTTTATTAAAACCATCTGTTGTTTGCCGCAGAAAGCCATAAAAGGAAGTGTTTGAGAGCACCCTTCTAGAGAAACATCTGCGCAAACTTTTCAGTTCTCGATCTACCAGCTAAAGGTTATGCGGAAGGAAAAGACGTTTTAACTTACCTTTTGTAAAAAAGAAACATAAAATCTCAATATATAACGTGAGCGAAGTCGAGCCGCAGTACTTGCCTCAGTGCCTCACCAGAATAAAACAAAATTATGTACTGCTACGAACGTTTATTGGAAGAACACATTTTAGGAAGAGGCATATTTTGGCTTTCTTCCATAAATCAAGTAAAAATAAAGTAAATAAAGTAAACGCAATGATTCGTCAGGCTAAAAGAGTACATTTTCGTAACAAGTTCAAGAATGCAGGCTCTGATACTAGAAAAACGTGGTCTTTGATTAACAATATACGAGGTGTCAAAAGGCGTGGCAATGATGGCAAAGATTTTGTGTCGTATTTCGGCACTGATGAAGAAAAAATAGCTAATGAATTCAACAGGTTCTTCTCGCAAGTTTCGGGCAGTGCGCAACAGAATCCCTTATTTTGTACTCTGAAGAACAGCACAGTTGAATCTGCACACCTACCTTTGCTAAATGAGGATGACCTCTGTTCAATTATTTTTGGTCTTAAACGCAATAGATCTGTGGGAATAGATGGCATTTCAGTTGATGATTTGCTAACCTTGTTCGACACACTTAAAGGCGTGTTGCTGTCGCTGTTCAACAGCATTATTTCAAGCGGCATGATCCCCGTGAACATGAAAGCGGCTATAGTTACCCCAATTCACAAAGGTGGTGCACGTAATAGGTATGAGAATTATCGTCCTATTTCAGTCTTGCCCTGTTTGACTCAAATATTAGAAAAACATCTGCTGTTTACAATGACAAGTTTTTTAGATAAGCACAAAATCCTGTCACCGTGTCAATATGGTTTTGTACAAGGTAAAGGGACGGAAATGCTTTTGGAGGATTTTTCTGACATGTTAAATCGATCTTTTGAACGTAACCAAGTGGTGTGTGCACTGTTTCTGGATGTCAGGAAGGCTTTTGACAGCGTGTGTCACAGTGTGTTGTTGTGTAAACTGTCCAAGTTAGGCTTCCGTGGAGCGTTTCTTTCGCTTTTGGAAAATTTTTTACTGCAAAGAACGCAATATATCTCCATTGGCCGGGCAAAGAGCGCTTCTTTGTTAATTAAAGCTGGCGTCCCGCAAGGTTCTATAATTAGTCCCCTGTTATTTAACGTCTACGTGAATGACCTTTAAGACTTTGTTCCTGTAGGCCTCTACCAGTACGCTGACGATACTGTACTTGTAACCCAATCACCGAACTACTCTGACTCAATTTCTTCTCTTCAAGCTGCAGCAATAATTTCTATGGACTGGTTCTCAAACAACCTAATTAAAGTTAACAGCTCTAAGACTCAGCTTATATGCTTTCACAGCCCGATGAAGAAGGTAGATTTAAACCATCACCTTTTCTTGCACGGATCTGATTGTTCCCAATGTCAATGTGTACCCTTGAGCTATACAAATACAGTGAAATACCTAGGATTATACTTTGACAGTGCTCTTTCATGGAATGATCACTTGTCCCACGTTTGTAAAAAGCTCCGAACCGTCTCCTGTGTGCTTTACAACATCAGGTACTGCATGCCGCTTTCAATACGCAGTTATCGTAAACGCCCTTGGTTATAGCATACTGCGCTATGGCATAACGATTTATGGTCACTGTGCAGTTCGCTGGAAGTGCAGGATTAATTCTCTCCTACGATCTTTATTAAAAAATATCGGCTATGATTTAGGCCTTCCCTCCAATTCTGATCTCTTTAAGGTATTTTCTCTACCTGATTTTGATCGCCTTTTGATGGAAACGATCGTCCTGAAACATTTTTGGCTTAGTGACTATAAGATTCCGTATGTTCCCACACGGACTCTTCGACCGAAGGAACCTTTTTGTATTCCTCGACGGTCTACAAGATATGGAAGGCGTTTAAGAGATTATTACGTTCCCTTTCACTTTAACAGGTTACCTCCAAGTGTTCGCCGGGCAAAAACTAAATACAAAATAAAAAAGATGCTGCGATACATTAATTAGAGGGTTTACGACATCATGCATGTGCTTTACCACCTGTCAAGTAAATCTTGTGATTTCATTGGTTTCTGCTGTATTTATTGCACTGATCTGAGGTATTGTCATGCCACTTTGGTTTTTCTTCTTTGCGATTTAATCTGATGAGGATTTTTTTTTCCTTCATGTAACATGAGTCTTGTGTCTATTTTGTTCTCACCGTCATACTAATTTGATGTCCGTTATTTTGAATGTGTTTTTTTTTGCCTGTGTGTATGTCTGCGCGGTTCCGCTGCCTCTCGGGCTCTGCCGCTCAAGCCCAATAAGGCTTTGGCAGGCCGGATTTCTGTACATTTTTTTAAATATTTGGCGCAATAAAGTAATATTATTATTATTATTATTATTATTATTATTATTATTATTATTATTATTATTATTATTCCAGACGGTGTTATTCCGAAGGCATTCTTCGAGTTGTATGCTCGACTTAACCTGGCATATCTTGGGGATTTAAAATCATGGTAATATTTGTGTACGCTTTTGGAATACTTGAAAGCTGGATTAGATTTATAAACATGCCGCCCCTTCACTGCTGTTATTTGTGCTGTATTTAGCCGCTAGCATACACCTAAAGCGTAATGACAGTCCACATATTCCACTCCTGAGTGTATGCCTGCTGCACCTGAACGGGTCGTAGCCATCAAGACCCTTAGAAGATCCATCTTCACTGCTTGTGCTTCTCTATTACACAGACTGTGCGTTTTTTTTCGCTTGGCCCCACTTTCTCTGCTATAATGCACGGTTTAAGAACTCTTCTTCGGAATATTGTTCCCTCTATTTTTCCTGACGTTGTTGTTTCAGGGAAGATAACTTCCCACCTTTAGATGTGGTCGGTGATATAAAGGAATACACTTAAGACTAATTACATATGATAAGGGGCAAGCCCCCCCCCCCCCCCTCATTTTGTAAATGCAGTCGCCGCGTGGCGTGGTGTAACCCGGAAGCACGCAGCTGACAATCCTACCTCTGCATGGCTATACGTACCCGCCACCGTGACACTGCCGCACTACTTCTAATCAGCGCGCTAACAGCGCTACTCCTTAACGGTAGGACTGGATAGCTAATAGGTTAATGCCCATATGTGCAGGACTGATCTTTCTCTACTTTACATATCACTCTTGGCGTGGTGGTGCAGCGGATAAGCAGTGCGCCCCTGCCCTGGGATGGCTTGTGCCATCGCTATGACTTGTGGGATACAGGTTGTCCCGAGCAGCCTCGCACGACAAATCATTAATTCTACCGCCACTTGCCAGGTATTATGAGCACACCACCTTTTATGGACATCATCGATTGTCAACGCACGCACACACACAAGACGGGTTTTCGCCCCATGGGGTAAGTAAGGCTTACGCCTTAATAACTCTGCACAAATAGCGTACCAGTTCATGGCAGTATGTTACAAGCATGAGCGCTGACTCGTTATTGGGCCACTTAGTTTCCTGGCTACAAATCTCACAGGAGAGAGAAAACAATAAATGCACATAGCAAACTCTACGAATCATGACATGTCATTCCGTGCTCGAACGCTACAACCTCGAAAGTGTTGTAATTCTCCTCGTATTATCTGGAAGCGCCTTTTTTGCATTACTAAAATATCTAAGAAGGTCTGCTATATAGTGTTTAATGACCCATAGCGTCATGAAAGATGAGGGATGCCGTGGTGGAGGGCTCCTAAATAATTAAGACCAGCTGGGTTTGTTACGTGCACTCACATCGCACATACATGGGCGTCTTGCGTTTCGCCTCAATAAAAACGCGGCTGCTGCGGCAGGGCTCAAACTGACGTCCTCTAGCTCAGCAGCTGACTTTCCTAACGCCTAAGCCACCACGTCGGGGCTTTGAACAAAAAGCTATCGCACTAACACATGCCGACCTCGAGCTGTAGATAGATAGATAGATAGATAGAACTTTTATTCACGTCAATTGCCAGACAACATAAATCAGGCCTACCAAAGCCTCAAAGGGCTTGAGTGGCAGCGCCTGGCAGACAGCTAACATTGGCAAAACAAAGGAAAATAGAGACGTTGCAATGAACTTTGCAAAAAAAGAAAATGGTCACCAAACAGAATGAAACAAATATATAACTATTACAACATCAAGAAAGATTACAGTGATTTGAAATTAATACAGTAAATAGCTGAAATAACTACGGGGCAGGAAGCAACACGGAGACATACCGCAAAGTTTTTTTCAGGGTGTATTTAGTTTTCATGCGGAGTACAGTAGGAGGCAAGCTATTGAAACAGGCAGGTACATAGTAATGACGTGTGCGCTTACCGTACCGGGTTGAGGAGCGAGGAATGCAGTAGCGGTATTTTGGTCTTAAATCCCGAGCAGGGACATATGGAACGGTGAACTGACTGTACCAGAAGTGTTTTAGCACAATAGTTTCTGTTAATAAAGAGTTAAAACTTGTAAGCTTTAGTCTTCTAAAAATATCAATGTCATTACCAATGGACAGGTCGTAAGCAATATTCTTTAGAAGCAAACGCAAAAGCGAATTCACCCTATGTTGCCAGCGAACCGTGCAGTGACCATAAACAGTAATTCCGTACCTAAGTACACTATAGGCTAGAGCATGTACAACACATTTACGGACAGAAAAAGGCATAAAATATCTAATGTTATACAGGACACACGATACAGCACGAAGCCTTTGGCAAACAAAAGAAAGGTGCGATTTCCAAGAGAGATCACTGTCGAAGGTCAGGCCAAGATATTTGACCGAATGCGCATATTCAACTGGTACACAGTTGCAATTGAGACAAGAGGAAGTATGCAAATAAACAAGGTCAGTTAATTCAACTTGTTTTAATGGGTTATGAAAACAGATCAGTTTTGTTTTAGAAGTATTAACATTAATAAGATTAAACTTAAACCAGTCCATGGCTTTAATAGCAGCTATCTGTAATGCTGTAACAGCATCAGTGTATTTCTTTGCACATGCAACAATAACAGTGTCATCAGCATACTGAAACAGCAAAGATGGCACACTGTTAGCAAGGTCGTTAACGTATAGATTGAATAATAAAGGACTTAATATAGAACCTTGCGGGACTCCAGAGGCAATTGCCGTGAAATCGCTATGGAATCTTGAAATCGACACATATTGGCGCCTATCTTGTAAAAAGTTAGTAAGCAGTTCCAAAAACGAACCTCGAAATCCCAGCGCAGAAAGTTTATCAAGCAAAAGAACGTGGCAGATGCTATCAAAAGCCTTGCTAACGTCCAGAAAAAGAGAACATGCGACTTGATTCTTATCAAAAGCTGAATTTAGCACGTCAGAGAATTCTTCAAGAAGAACCGTTGTTCCTTTTCCTGCTATAAAGCCGTACTGACAAGGTGATAGAACACTGTGTAAATCAATAGTATTGAAAATGTTTCATGTGTGGGCGGTTTTTATGTGCGACAGATATTGGGCTGCAGGGCGCAGCCACTTAATGATAAAATCACGCATGTTACATCATGCTTCGACGCCGCAATTTCATTCGCCTAAGTGCTTGCTCAAGCAGCGCCTCCTTTGGCCTGCGCATGTGAGTCCGAGACCAGAATGTTGCATATTAGGAAGGACTATCGGGTGAGTTCGTAAAGGTGCATATGGGGAGGCCCAGCATAAAGGAAGAGAAAAAATAACAAGGAATGCACAGACGAGCATTGACACGCAACTACATTACTTTATTGATAAAACTGCATACTTAGAGCTACAATCACAAGATAAAACAGCACTCATACACATGCTAGTACTATGTAAAACACCACATCATCAGTAATGGCAAAACCCTTGAAATTAATGATGAATATGTATAGATTAGAATCAGCCGCCTCCTCTAGCAAATTTTTTTTTGCTTAAGTAGACAGCGCAACGAACAAGAATATCAGATAACTTGCAATGCGTATTTCCAGATATGTAAATGATTTCTTGCTTTTGGTTGTAGGAAGATTTTAATACTTGAATCACTGACATCTTAAAGGCTTTTCAGAAAGGTAGTAAAGGGTTCTCTTCCAGTTTTGATGCCTTTGAAAACTACTGTCGGGTTTCGTAATTTAAAGTTGATTTTTAAGCTTCATCACATCTGCTCGCTATACTCACCATGGTTACAAAAACCACTACGAAGTTTTTCTTTTGGGCAATCAAAACTACTAAAGAATGAAATTATGACGACGAGCATTCTTTCAAGCCTGGCAAATGCGCGCTATCATTGCATAGAAGATGATGTGCTGCTCCAGGTACGCAAACTAGAAGCCACAGGCTTTTTATAGGAAGCGATTTCATCACCTTAAGGAAAGATGTGGCAAGGCTTACTTTTACCGTTCCCAAATGCAATAATGGATAGGAAAAGTAAAAATTGCGGTTATTCCACAGGTGCACCGAACAGCTTACAATGTGAAAAAACTGACAGGACGTTTTCACGTGAACGTGGTGTTTTCTGCCCCACATAATTAGAGGGCGGAGGTGGTGCCGAGTGACAAAACAATTGCCGTGAGAACGTACAAAGAAACAGCCCATTTCATTCTCTTTTCCTGTTGCGAATACAAATTTGTGCAATGCGCATCTTCAGTGGTGTATGGCATTCCTCTGTCGTGTCAAAAACTTTGTTTGACAGACCGGCAGGTGTATCAATATTCGGCTTAGACAACATCTCACGTCACTCTCGGAATACAATTATTGCCGCCCAGGAGAAGCACTGCCAGAATTACAAAGAGAAAAACGAAAAAACTGTGCAGGCCATTAATCACCCACATTTTATTTTGTCATAGAAATCAGAAAACCCCTTTTTGCCTTTGGCGTGACGCAAGCATATTTTGCCACTCTGTTCCTCAGCGCTCCTCCCCTACTGATCTGTGTAGTCACGGAAAGAAAGATTCCGAATTGCCTGCAATCTCGCCTATTCCTCACTTTAGTAGCCAATAAAGAGTGTCCAATAGCTTTTGCCAAGAAAGCTGCGTTAAGTAGTTTTGCTAGATGAAAGCTTCGCTCTAAATAACAACAGGGTAGATGTTGAAGCTGGCCGGCATCGATGGACTACTGCATTTTAGAAACAGTGAGACCACTGTCACCGGCAACCGACCTTTTCCAAGCTAGAAAAGACCAAGCGGCAAAATACAGGTGTCACCATCTCCCCCTGATTTCGCAAGTAAACTGCATGTGTAAACATCTCATTGTACTGTGGCGTGGCTCAGTGGTTTGAGTACCCGCCTCGCATGTGGGAGGTTCGTGGTTCGATCCCCAGTGCCACCGGTACGCACTGGTAATACAGTGGGTAGAAGCTTTGCCCTGGCCTGTTGCTCGGCTTGTTTAGGGTTGAAATGCTCTGGAAATAGATCTTTCACCCCACCTTACCGCTTTGAGGAGAAGAATCATGTCTTGTGCCATGGCGCTTATTGGCCCCAGATGCCCTATCATCGTTAACACCGCGTTGTAGTGCCGATCCGCCTCGTATTCGGGAGGTTCCGGATCAGACCCCAGTACCGCTGGGGTCTCACCGGTTTTCTAGTGAGTACAAGATTTCCTTTGAACCGGTGCTCAGATTTTCTGGGGCGACATGCTTGAGAAAAGGGTCTTGCATCAAACCGCCATTCGCTTGAATACGGCGGCAAACAGTTATTCGCACTGAAGGCGTCACGGGTTTGAAGGGAGTAGAGGGAAAGTGTTTAAATGAAATTTTATCAACCACACATGCCTTTTGCTGCCGGAAAAAAATATTTCTACACCCAGAAAGCGCCAAAGAATCAATTACTGCTGTTAGTAAAATAGAATTAAAAAGAAAACAGAGCATGACTATATAACACGAATATTTGCGCTTAAGCTATGGTATGACAGCAACAAAACAAGCCAGGAACAGGACCGGGGGGCGCTTTGTCTGGCGGTGTGGTTCTATCCAACCACCTCCAGCAGGCGAGGGGGACAGCCAAGTCACAGGACCCTGTCACCACGTACTCTCTCTCCCTGTTCTCTCTGCCTCCTCTTCTTTAAAAGGACCAAACAAGGACATTTTTCTCCGCCCCCCCTAAATCACACAGAGGCGGCGTACTATTTTTGTAGGACGCAGAATGCGCCTTAAAAATTGCGAAGACACTTTGGCAACTAAAGTGTTGAGAGGCCAAAGCCGAGGACACTATGCAATGATATGATGACTTCCGGTGGATATGACGTCACACTGTTCCGGTGGCTATATCGATACCAAAATTATACATCTTCCGGGGACCGTAAGTGTTAATTATGTTTAACTGCACATTGTTCTATCTGATTTGACAGAAATCCAATGATTTTCGGACCATTCTGTCATTTTTCACTATGCCGTGACGACTTCCGGTAGATGTGACGACATACCGTTCTTGTGGCTATATCGACATCAGTGTTATTTCGACGTAATTTCAACATCTTTGCCTATACTTACCTAACTAATTAGTCTACAGTCAGAAAACTTGGCTGCTAAGTTCATTTTTTCCTCCTCTATCTGAAGCAAGAATTTGCTTGCTGCTATCGTTTTTAGTTCCAGAGTTAACTCTAGTTAAAAGCTGGCAAAGTTGTGACACCCTCAGGTAACGGACGACAGCATGAGCCATTAAAGGCTTTCGCCTTAAAATTCTTCCACAAGCAGCATCCCAGGACGCGTTTGCTCAACCAGGAACCAAGCTCTCACACCACCTGCTTACGAAAATTTCTACAATTCCACTGCAGATACGTCATGCTCTAGTCTCCGGCAGTACTTACCCATTACCGTCCAAAGAGCACTGCGGGCGAAAGCGACGAGCCAACAAGGAATACGCAACTGGTGGCGGCGCGTGTACTTCACTTTTACGTTGCTTTACGAAACTTTCTGGCCCATCGTTGCTGTTTTCGGTACCAGTTGCATGTGGCCTATCGCACGACGTAAGTTCATTAATGTAGTTTGACTCTGTACTCCTCTTTTGTGTGCTTTAAAGATCCGCGATATGCACGAACGCTTTCGCTCCTTTACGAGACAGGCTTTTATTTCTCACTGCTTCCTCTTCGCTGTTGTCTCCAATCCGGCATCTCAATTGTCGGACCGACAACCTAGAGGCACACTCCCTCTTGACAGGGGTTCCCCTTGCAGCATTCCGTGGCTTCGTGGCACTGGCACCAAGAAACGAAAGACACCAAGGAGAGCAGTTTAATGCAGTTGTATGGCGAGATATTATTATCGCTGTCACTCTTGCCCTTCCAGCGAAAAAAAAAAGCTGCTCGTTGGCAGTTCAGATCTCACACTAGACCAAACTTGTGTGTTTCTTCATATGGTTGTAAACTATATAATAGAAAATACTAGCAAACGCAACTGCATTTCCAGCTCATAGATGATTGTTCCAAGCAGTCAGAGGAGCAGAGCACGTAAGAAAAAATCCGGCTCGAGGGGCACTTCCCGTCCTTTATCTTTCGGCGGCCAGGGTCAACACTGTTGATCACTGCTGCTCTTTAGGTTAATTTTTTATTCGGGGATTTATAAGTACCGACAATAGGCTTCGCTGTCATGGTACCGAAACGGCGCCTCTCGTGTAATCTTTGACTCATCTATAAGCTCCTTTACTGGTCACTTTGCCGTTTGCGGAGTAACTTCGAGAACATAGAAGTCGTCATAAACATTGAATTCTTAGCAATTTGTGCATGCTGCTGCCAGCTGAAAGATCCACTATGGTCTGCTTCCCGCGATGGTGCGGTGCTTTCTAAAACAGTTGGCGGCAAATGGTACCAATTAAATGCAGTATTTTTTTTTTTGAGGGGGGGGGGGGCGGGGGGCGGGCTTTCTTACTCCTAAAAGTGCTGCCGGCACCTGTTTCTATCATTGCAGCCATCACCACCATAAAAGTATTGGATAGACAAGCAGAGAACGCATTTACTAGACCATCAGTCCAAATATAGACTCTTTTAAGTAGAGCCATCGTCAATTGTGCCTTATTTAAG
The DNA here is from genome assembly GCF_055824585.1 of Amblyomma mixtum. NCBI lineage: Eukaryota > Metazoa > Arthropoda > Arachnida > Ixodida > Ixodidae > Amblyomma > Amblyomma mixtum. Next base: position 102,706,467 of record NC_143013.1, read on the forward strand.
ATCGAACCATGCTGTCAGTTGCTGTCTTTTTTCCGTCACGTTCCACTCTTCCCTTTGCTGGCATATGCCTATTAACACTGAAATTCTGGTACGCGTTTCTGACAAATAAAGATTGTTACATGTAGTGACTGGCTCTTGCGGCTGATAAAAATGCGACAAGCGCGACCAGCGGTCCCTGGCTTCGGCATTCCGTGCTAATTGTAGCGTCTTGTTGATCACGCGCAGGAGTGTACCGCCGCTAGAGAGCTCCTCAAAGCCGTCTGACACAGCCGGAAGTAAGCTCACGGGGTGGTAAAGATTTTTACAGCATAAACATCTAAGCCAGCGCAGCAGATTTAATACAAGTGTTAACGAGTTTTACGAGCTAAAGAACATTTCTGTCTAGGAGGCATGCTGCAGTGAGAAACATGAAATTAATTTAGACCACCTTGGATTCATTTTCCGGCGCTAAATTGCTAGTTTATAGGACTAAGCGCATTTTTCCTCCACGAAAATGAGGGCACCATGGGCCATGCCCATATTTGCGAGTTCATGCTCTATAGAGCAATGCTATATGAGAAGGAATACAATTGTGCATAAAGCTAAAATATTATATCAGGAACTCCTAAAGTAGTACAAATGAAATGACTGCGTTTGCTTTCATTTACAGACCACACATGTCGACAGTGTTCCATTCGCGGTTAAAGAAACCTTCCTATCAGTTTTCGCTGCCGAGAACCTCTGCCCTCTAAGAACGTTATAGGCCATGCACATTGCATGTGGTGTAGATATTCAGACCCTGTTAGTTCTCTAAGCAATGCGCATTACTATTCAATATTTTTAGGCGTGACATGAGGAGACCCTCCGCTTAAAAAAAAGCCTTTAGCAATCGAAATGCTGTTACCTAAAGCTACATAACTCGAAGACATTACAGCAACACATTCGCATTCCTTTGGATCATCACACTCCTTATCTTCGCATTCCTTAATTTCTCTCCTTGATGTGTTATATTAAATAGTTGTGTATGTTTTGCTTGCATGTGACATTCTTTTTATGTCCCGAGTCATTGTCTATTTAAATTCTCTGCTGGTGCGTCATGTTCCCTGATAGGAAACTATAAATACAGTTGCGTCTGTGTTGTTGGTGTGTGTTCTCTCCTCTTTTGTCCGTCGTCCAGGTTTAGCGCTACTCTTATGTTATGTATAAATACGTAGCACTAGTTTCTTCCGAAATAAAGTTGAACTTTCAGTGCTTCTGTCCGTGTCGTCCTCCTTCATTCTTGTCGGTTGTCATTTCCGCTAGCTCTTCTGAGATCTTAGACATTGTCAAAAAAAAATACTGATTGTTTAGCTCAGTCATTACCTCTTCCCCCCTTCCATTCCCTTGTTTTTTACTTGGATATTTCAGAAAAAAAACGCTTGAAACACTTCTTTTTTCGTTCAGTGCTTCTCGATTTTCAGGTTCAGTAACACCTAACACGAAGATGCTGTCAGCCTTCCAGAGCTTCCTATGGGCTTGCACACGTAGTGCAATTATCTCGGAGGGGACGGCCACCAGGCTGGATTATGCCATTGTGGATATCATTTTTATATCGCACTTAGGCGCAGAGGCCAGTGCACAAAATATTTGACAAATTTTTATCATCAGCCATAACTTCGTTTTCTACCCGGCGCTGAAAACTTTCCGGAGGAAACATTATTTGAATAATCTCCAAACTTTGAGGAAAATAAAGGGAAGCTGAAAGGACCCTCCGCTGTGGACCAGCGGTCAGGGTGCTCGGCTACTAAGCCGGAGTTCCAGGGTTCGAACATTGCCCCGGCGGCCCCGTTTCGAAAGGTTTTGAGGAAAGGAAATAGTGCACTAATTGTGTCATCTCTCGGGGCCGTAAGGCAAGGGATAAAGTTGGAAATAAAAGAAGAAAGCGAGAAATAGTTGGCGATGTGGCGACCTCCGGAATAATTTCGACAGCCTGGGGATTTTTAATGTCCACTGACATCGCATAACACACGGGCGCCTTTTTCATTGCTCCCAATTTTCAATTTTTCAACTTTCTCAGAATTAGACGAGACTAAACCATTCGAATCTATGAAACAAATAAATTAAGCTTGCGAACAATTTTTGCGCCAGCATTTGAAATGTTCATGTAGTCGCCTATATGTAATCGCCTTTCAGGGAGCTCCAATCTGCGCCGGAAAACTGTGGAAATGGTCACTAATTAGATAATTTTTATTGAAACTTTTGTCGACATTTGCTTTTCTCATTTCTCAGCATTTGCCAAATCCTGCTTTGTGTCGCCCGATAGCGCTAAACACTTTGTGTAGGCTTTACCGATGGTGGCGTTGGTTGTTTTTCTTCAAGCCAACGTCACTTCCTTCCAAATAGAGCACCACCGTATATTTATTTATTTTCTTATTTATTCCTAACGTATTCATCGCACTCTCTGCCAGCTGATGTGTGCTGCGGAGATGCCCGATCGCCGTCAAAGAGTTATTTGCCGATTACGTCTTCATTCCCAATGATACTTCGAAAAGAATTCGAGTGCCGTATGAGCAAGTTTCCCACATCATCCCTTTCATCCTACCGAATTCTAAAACCTCTTCAGTGCTAATTTAGGGTTAGCCACTGGGCACCTGTAAGCAACACTGGTCTCAACAGTGGGAAAACATAAATATCATATCAGTTGTTTCCTAATTTAGTAAATATCGCAAGAAATACTTTTATTATTTACACAATTTACTTTGCTGCCTATGACTATCCTCATCTAGAAATAAATTCCTCTTCCAGTGCTTGTTACAAACTTAAAGAACGTTTTAGCACATAATGATTCCTTGGTTGACGTAAGCGATTTTTCATTTGGAGCTTCGCGACGTTATTCAAAATTCTTTTGCTATAACAATGGAAGGCATTGCAAAAGTACTTGATACAGGGCTTGTTGGTTCATGCTACAAAATGTTAAGGGCGAAAAAGCCACACACACGGGAAAATACAGCGATAAATGAACAGTAAGCGCTCTTACCTGAAATTTTAAGGCAGAGTAAAACCGATCTTCGAGCTAATAATTTGTTAAACGCTCATTTTCTTCCCCTTAAAAACGAGAAACTACGTTAATACGCTTTGGGTACCTACTCAGCGCAAGCAAACTGTGCTCTGAAACTGATTTTTCATTGAGAGTATTATGAGGGACGCAGCGCTAAAGGGACGAAACAGAAGAAAACAGACACGCACGAGGTTTCCTTTAGCGCCGTGTTCCTCTATAATATTCAGTGACCAATTGGCCCAACAACGTATATTAACCATAAAGTATTTGTAATTTCTTTCGGGAGCCTTAAAAAGGCACCGCATTTTTCAGCGCCTTAGTTAAAATCAATAGCAGAAGTAAGCGTTACTAGTACGCAATGTTTTTTTTTTGTCTAATTTCTGATCGACGCCGATTACAAGGTACCTAGCCTCATTAGCCCGTACGAACTCCTGTGTCCCACTATACATCGTGAACAACACTCAATAGTGGTGCCGGGATCTGTGTTTACTACATGCGCTGCCGCTCATAATGAACACAAGCTAATCGACGCCGAGTACAAGATACCTAGGCGCACTTGTCAGTACGAACAACTGTGTCGGACTTTACATCATGAAACATACTCAGTAGTGGTGCTAGTATCTGTGTTCACTTCATGCCCTGTTGTTCATAATAAACGCCAGCTAATTTCGGCTCAGAAACTCTTAGTTGAAGTAAACTTGATTTAACCTCTCTTTTGCATTAAGTCATAAGCCTCCGCGTAGCAAGCGTTCAGACCCCTCAGCTCCACTGAATAAGATACAACACTTACAGACTGCCCGGTAAGTCGGCAGGGATTCGGTTGCTCGAATGCTTCTGTGGCCGCACGCACCCTCGCCTGTCGATCGCGAACAGGCTTCAAAGAAAGGAACGCATCATTGCAGCGCACGCGAGGGACTCATCATGTTTACACACCTTGCGCCTCGGTGAACTGAAGTACAAGACTGCGAAGGCTGTGCTCATGGATGGCTTACAAGGTCAAACGATAGCCCAAATCATGCCGTTGTCGTTAATCAGAGGCGTTGGCTCATAAATGTCGTACACCTCATCGTCTCTGATCTGGCACTAGTTTTTTCCCGCCAGTGTCAGTGACAAGTCTTTTTTTGAGGCGCATGAAATGACGGTCACAGATACATTTCGTTGCAATTTTCTGGGTAAAATACAGCGGAGATCCATGTTGCGTCATTCGACACCTACAGCTATAACTACATAAGGTACAACACACGCGCTAGTTCTTCGCTCTCTCGCATAGCCGTTTTTTACGAATAATCGCGCATTTAGTGAATAACAAATGTTCCATTCGTATTTCATTCGGTTCTTTCATTATTTGCTCTGTATTGAAATTGGTTAACTTCTAAAGTATGTGTTTTAAACTCGGTAGAGAAAGAAGAGTACTTATATTCAATTCCGTCCCGAGCCCGGTGTATTAATGTTAGGCTCGATTTGGAAAAAGTTCTATTTGCATACCTCACATGTTTCATAAGGTAGCATATTTCAAGACTATACGAAATACATTTCACTATGCTTTTCTTTAAAGCGTTCAGCGACGGCATCGTAAATGAATTCGATGCGAGGCATGAAAGGTTGGCTACTAGGCAGGTAGGCATATTTCAGGGAACCCTCCCCGTTACACAATTAAAACCCTTCTTCATGTATTGCGCGCACTGATGAAAACACGCGCAGTGAGAGGAAAAATAAGCTGCATATCAGTATCTGTACATATCTACCCCCTTAGAAGAAAAGCAACAGTAGAAGACTGCAATTATTTGCGGTCATCGCCGTAATAGAAGAGAATAAAAACGAGAAAAATAAAGGAAGAAAAACATTTCGGCGAGTAATTTCAGACATGTGGCACGCACTTTCAGCACATAAAACCGAACCGCGCAAAGAAAATAAATCGGACGTAAATGTCTGCAAAAAAGACCGTTAAACTGAGCACTCTGTGAAAGTACGGCAATGCCTAGAACAGTTACCATTAATTAGAAAAAAATTTATCAGTTTTAACACCATGTGCCAAAAGTAAGGACAAAATTACATGTGTAAGCCTTCAAAACTCAATGCACACATAAAGTAGCCCACATAGAAAGCTTTACTCTCGCACTATACAAACATTACACTAATATAAAAGAGTACATAAGGGCTTTCGTAGTCCCATAAACGTAAAACGTTCTATACTACGTTCAGTTGATCAAGCATGTTAAACAACTGATAAGTTTGACAGCACAGCTTTCTTCCCATAATTTCTCCTTCTAAAAGGTGCAGCCCAGTTTTCAGTGCGTTTTCTGTCATAAGCGTCTATATGTACAGTAAAATAAGCTTAACATTCTAGATTTATCTTATTCCTAATTTCTTTCATTAAAGCTGTTGACAGTCTAAAATTTAAAAAAATAGTTCATACCGAACGAACCAAATCTCTGCGTCCAAGAGTTCACAGCATTGTCTGAAGGGATGCTAGAAATAACCTAATATTCTGCTCTCAAGACATCTGATTTTGGTAATATTAGTCAACGCTGTTGTTCCCCGTATTAGGAAGTGTACTGGATGGAAGACCGAAACAGTGAGCGGTAAATCAGAAGCATAGAGTTCGCTGGTAGAGAGTTTTGATTACGATGTAGAGTTCTAAAACACGTGTACAGTTCTAATATATGTGCACGAGCTTGTTTATAAATTACAATATTTATATGAAAATCCCAGTTCATACTCTCCGAAAAGGTATACTGGTATTGGTGTTATTTAGAAAAAGAACAGGACTTTTGCATTATACTTTCACCATAAGCTCTAAACGGTGCTACATTTTGCGATTTTTAAAACTATTTTGCTACTGGAAGCCCAAGTCAGACGACTTCATCAACACTGTATCTACGAGACTATCCAATCGATTAAGTTTTCATGAGAAATAAGCAGGCTGATGTCAACGGCATAGATAATTAATTTCACTGAGGTCTAACGGCACACTATGATTTAAAGAGATATTGAACGATCAAGTTCCGAAAGTGCTATCGTAAGGCACTCCCTACGGCGCTGAATGAATAAATGGTATGTCAATATTGCTTTCTAAACCATCGTTTCAAGAGAACCATAAAATTGCGCGTCTGTGTGTGACCGTGCGCATGTAACGCCAGATGCTACATAGTCTTCTCTGTAAAAAAGCAAGGCGGTGGTCACGCTGGCGCGCACATGAGGCCGTACTGGCGATTTTCACAACCTATAAGGAATATTCAGTTCATGCACTAAGGCGGCACTACGTGGGAGTGTCGCCAGTGTCAGCCTTATGAAATCACGCTTGTTTAAAAATGTTCTAGCAAAACTCGCGCTTGTTTGTTGTTGAAGCAACTACGTATACACGGATGAAAGAGGTCTCTGCTCTGGAGGGTGCAACGGAATAAACGAGACAGAGCGAAGAAATTGCTGTCTGCCATTTCGAACGACTGACAAGAAGATAAAGTGGTAGACAGGAGACGTGCGCTTTGGAGACAATATAAAATCAGTGATATTGGCCATGAAGAATGTCGTAAAGTGTAGGAATGACAAAACCAGAATATCAGTCAAGAAAGATCGAGCGATTGACAATTTCGGATAATTCTTCGAAGAAAAGGAGCTACAAAAGTCAATCACACACTGCAGCTGGGATTTCACTTGTAAAGCTATTTTGGCGCCCACCACCACATTTGTGCCCTCGCTTTAGCTGATAAGGCATGGAATGATTTGCTTTTATGCGAACGTGCATTACTTCTAGTGACTCTGTGTACTGGGTATAAATGTCAGAGTACAGTATTCAGTTGGCAATATACGCCCTTAGTGTGAGCATCGTTTTTGAAATGAATCTTGGCATCTTAAAGGAATACATTTAACATGGCATAACGCGTTGCCTCGTAAATGTTCTCTAAATTGCCATGTTTCGATTTGTGGGTTTACGGGGCTTTAAAGTCTATAAGCAACTCAGGCTATGAGTCACCAGGGTGGAAATTTGGGCAAGTCGGTATTGATCCATAACGTAAGAGTAGCGCAAAACCAGGAGGACGGACACAAGGGGAGAGCCTGTGTTGTTGGTGTGTGTTCTCTCCCCTTGTGTCCGTCGTCCTGGTTTTGCGCTACTCTTACGTTCAGGCTATGAGGGACGCCGTATTGAAGGGATCCCGGAATTTTGACCACCTGGGGTCTTTTAACGTGCACTTACAGGTACATTCCACAGTGCACGGGCCTCTACAATTTCGCCTTCATCCAAATTCGACCGCCGCAGTCGGGATCAAACCCACATTTTTCGTTCAGCAGCCGAGCGCCATAAGCACTGAGCCACTGCGCGGCAAATTGTTATGTTTCGTCTCATAGGAGCTTAGCATGAGTTTAAAAGCTCCACATCTAGTCCTGAATGGGCTGGCAGCATTCAGCGAAGCTGTTTTTTATGCTTTCGATGTAAAAAATTTCAGAATTTGTTTTTACATTAGCAAATCAATATACATTGTGTCTACTGTAGAGCACTATTGTAGAACCGTGTCTATCGGTACCTCAACAAACGTGGTCAGAACACGGCATCGCAAAGAAACAGTGCGGGTGCAAAATAATATTGGTCTACAAACCTCAGCTTGTCCTATTGCGACCCCGATAAAGGAGACACAGATTAAAACCATCGACCAAGCTTTCGTCATATCTGAGGACAGCAAACCTAGAAATAAGAAAATGGCAAATATATTCTCTCAGATACCTGCTCGCTAAAGCACCAACCAAGCAGTCAGTCAAATGAACAGGTTTACCAGGTACGCGAAAATTCACGATTTGCATGCGTAAGGAATCATTCGGAATATTTTCTTTGCCTTTCATCTGACATGATTGGCATAAGAATTTGAAAGGTAATGGACTTCAGTGTACTTAGTGCTGTAGTGCTGTAGCTGCGCAATGCCGTTTCTGTCGTAGCCACCTGAATGATGAAGAATTGTTTTGTCCTACTGTTCGCTTGTTAAGTTTAATGGCTGTTTTATACACAGCGCATTATTCTCCGAAAAGAAAACAGCTTTCTAGCTGGAGCGCTAGAAGGCAGTAACTCCACCGGCTCGAAGAATTTTGATCCTGGGAATATATCTGATTTACTTCCAACGGCGCTTCTGCTGCAGGACATCACAATAGAAGTCGTATTACTTGTGTTTAGAATTACTTATTTCGATTTGGTTTTCATAATTTGATGAAATAAAGACCAAAATTTTTGGCTTGGACGCATTGGGAATTTTACGCATTTTCAGATCTTCGCCTTCTTGCTTCATCTCCGCCTGCGTCATAGTGACCTTTCAGTTTGATACCTAAACACGTGGCAATGCCGCACAAAGGTGGCATGAACTCAGAATAACCAGATAATTATGGAGCCCCAATGTTTCGGACACCGAGAACCATTACAGAGGTTCATTTATGGAGTCTTAAAGGATGGCTTTATGTGCAGCTGCGTTTGAAACTGTGGCTTGAAAAGGCATATCAATATTTTTTAACCGCAGACAAAACACGGCCATTTCGGTCCAGTTTTGCCATTTCGTGCCGCTTCCTTTTCTCATTTACCCTTGAGGTATACGTTACCGAGGTTGGCTTTTTAGAGTAGGGCAATCTCTCTTGTTATGTCTGGCTCTACCCTCGTTGATGTATTTAGTAGATAAGCTTCACTAAATTAACCTAATTACGTGCAACCCTCTCTAGACGTCTCGAACCAGTGCAGTCTATTCGCAGCGGGTACCGGACACCGTGCAACACATGGGAATATTTTCACTTGTAGATAAGCTAATAATTTTCGAGTGCGATGAGATGGTGCGACGAGAAGTTGATACTGATCGTCTATTTTTCCTAGCACTGTGGAAAGTGTTTCAAAAAACGCTCTCAGTGCTCTCACCGACTAGTTCAACTGGCCGTAGCAGAGCACTCGGATTGACTAAACATTTAAAATTCTCCCATTGTTTCTTTATCTTTGGTAGCCGCGCAAATTAGAGGTGCCGTTGTAGATTTTCTAGGCTTGAATATATTGTTAGCGACTAATATTACACTTTTTAACCCCTTATGGCCTGCATGTGCACCATTACTGTGCACAACCATGCCTGCATCACATCGGGCCTCTTTGAAAAAACATCTCCACTAGTTAGCACATGGGAAGAGTTTCTTCCCAGAATGTAATACTTGTTAGTAAGACACCTATGACAGCGAAAAATTTATTTGTGATGGCGGAGACAGGTTGTCCCCATAATTTTACTGGTGTATGAAATGGAGGGCTGGGCAAACGAGAATACACGTTAGACCGTTTCCATGACTGGGAGACCACTTATTTGGTGGATTCAAATTTATCAATAAAAGGAAGACTGGCCTCTACGTAGAACTGCAGAATTCTTCTTAGACCACGCCAATCGTCTGCAAAAAGAAGACGCAACAGCTTTTTTCGCAAAAGTGCACCACGTGGGCCATGTATTTTGTGTGGGAATTCATGAAAAAATTGATAGCCGCTTCTTCTTTTCAGTAAAAAAAAAGGAGTTTTCCAATACTCGGGGAATTTGTGGACAGCATGACTCTACGCGATAACTACCTGCAAATCAAACAACATGATGAAAAACGAAAGCGCGATTGGCTGGAAGGAGGTATGAGAAAGCACAAATTTGAATGCCTTCAAGTAGACTACAGTCGTATTGCTATCTCACGTTTCAGCCAAGGACTGCTCTAAACTGTGCGGCTTGGGCTCTTATTTTTCGTTCATTGCAAAGGGCATCTGTGGAGATGTACTGTACCTTTCTTATTGGACAGATCAGCACTTCACGTCTTTGTAGCCGAATGCTTCCCCAGGAGTGCTGAGCGTAGGATATACAAAGACGTTTTTGTATTTCGAGGTAAAAAGCTGTGGTTTTAAAAGAAAACATCTGCCGCTCTTGGTCGGCTCAGTCCAAAGAATTTATGCAAGGTAATGATAAAGCCAAATAAAGCATTTCTTTTCTGAAGTTATGTCTTTCTTAGACTGAAAAAAGAAATGTTGGAATTGATGGACATAAAATGCCGGCAATAATACGCTCCGCCGGCGCCAGCGCTAACAATTCTTTTCAAAATTATGTCCGGGACCAGAATTGCTTTCTCCCCAGGCTGAAACGAACAAAAAGTGAAAGGTGTTGCAACACCTCTACACTAATGATCACCGTTAGCTGGCGCTGTCGAAGGCGGGATTCAAGAAAAGATTAGTTTATGGAGGGCGGGGAAAAACGAAGAGAGTGGGCGAGTTAGTACAAGTGTGGAGTGTTTGTACATTCAGTGTCATTTGCTATTTCTCTGAATCCTGGGATTCCATCCGTAGATTTCGGGAAGCAGTGAGTGAAAAAAAATAGGAGGAGACCTAGCCTCTGGTTATAAGGGTGTGACGCAACAGCGTGCATAGTTCCTTTCAGCGGTGTCTCGTCACATGCAGCCGCTGTTCTTTTTTCACACTCACTCATTTATCACAGTTATCACAACTCTGTTTCCGCGTTCTTGTCTTTGAGGTTTTTCATACAGTAGTTTACCGGAATCTCGTTAGTATCTCACTGATTAGCACAATATTATGTCACTAATTAGCACTTCTCGTGTTGGCTCCAATAATTGTCATATTACAAAGCTGGCAATTAAACCATCACGCACACATACACACACGTCACCCTTCTTGCACCTCAGACCAGTAAACGTCCTTACGTAATCTAAACGCCAGCGTGCCTGGCTGACCGCTCAAGGGGCTTGAGTTTAAGTCCACACTAAAATATATAAAAGAAATACTTTATGCAAAATCAAAAAACATTTTAAAGTTAAATTGTTGGACACATATGCGCTGACTATTACTGCGTGTTACAAGTCCTCTTTTCAATTATTCTCCTTGGAGACTTACACGCGTGGCCTGGATTTCTCGACACAGTGACGCCGTTAGGAGACGCCAAGTTTTCCGCTGAACGGTAGCCTGAACCCTCCCACGCTAATAAGTGAAACCACATGTGAGGCTGAAATCCGGATTGTGTTGTTGCTCTTACTAAAGTTAAACCAATAGAGTCGAGCCCACTTATAACGGCCTTAGCTATAAAGAATGCTCGCTTATTACGAACGATGGTGGTGCCACCGTCAAAGTATGCATTAGGCATGTACATTGAATCTCAGATACAAAACAAGTACGGCCACATAACTCAGTTACAGCGAACAAAAAAGGGCTGCAAACTCGACCCAGGGATCGAAAACTCCTTTGGAGGTGTGGATTGTGACAAACTAAACAAACAATGCTACCACACAAAGGCGAAAAATATTACGGGATGTATGGAAGGGCTACAAAATGTTTTGCTGAATGCGGCGGTCAAAAACTTATGTCTTTATAGGCCACTCCTAGCGCTTCGCATTACCATGGTGTGCACGAGTATTGACAGCAGTGACTGGTGGCCGAACTGTGTCAACCGGAATACTCGCAAGGCTCATTGCTTTGGAAGCTACATTCTGGTGCTCTGCAGAAGCGGCAAAAGTGCCTGGACGGTGCGAGGCACTTTTAAAGGGGCACCGCGATGATTTCCTCGGTACCAGTTAATATCATTAAATAGATTCGTCATGCTTTCCAGAGACCAGAGCAAAAAGAATTATTGAAATCGGAGCATGCAAACGAAAGTTATTCCACTCTGAAAATTCGAAATGAAAAGCTCAGACGAAAACGCACTTCACTCGCCCATTTCACTCACCCAGTACCGAGATTGGGCGCTACCAATCAGAACCGCGCCTGGCGCACACGCAGCGGAAGCGTGCATGCAGTTGTTGCTTTGTCGGGGCTGTAGACATCCGCTCATTTTGACGGCGTCTTCCCCCCGTGTACGCGACGCCGTACTCAGGGCAGGGGTGACAAACAACAAAGGAAGCTCCCCGAAGATTCTTTTTTAGTCGGACTGGAAGGCGGTAGGCAGTAGCCCTCCTCCCCCCCAAACTCGACTCCGGTCTCCTGTCCGGCCTTTCTTGTCGACTGGCTTTTTTTTTCGCTGCCGTCTTGGTATGGTCACGGCCGGTCTCGACGCGCGCGCTTTCTGGTTTGAGCCAAGGTTTTCTGAACAGCGCTGGCTGCCACGAAGGTTTGAAGCGGAATGGAAAATGTCGCCCCTAGCTGTATTCTTGTTAGTTTTCATTCGCTTTCCCTGCTTCTTTCCAGTTTTTGTGGCATGCGAAAAGCTTTCAGTACTCAGAGACATAATATTTTGGATTCATTTCGCAAGTATAAAGGAACTATAGTGTACTAGAATGAATCCTAATTCTAGTACACTATAAAGGAACAATATGCAAACTGGACGCCCCAACCAATGAGAAAGGCAGCGCCCTATCTGGATGCCGCCTCATTTCCGCTGCCGCAAATGGCCGCCGCGTTGCGACACCATCGGCTCGAAACAAGCATTTCTAGCGAAGATTAAAATATCAAATATGATTTCGGTGACCTCATTGCGCGTTCGGGACTCACAATGTCCCTTACTCTGCATACAAAGAATAAAGACACCATGCTTTATCTACGTCGCAGGGCACCTTTAAGGCGGAATCCTTTAATGTCTCATCGTTGTAAGCAGGAGTTATCGACAGAAATGTCACGCTTTTCATTTGGTCTAAATGGTCGTGACGTCCCAGTGCGCGAATTTCAAACGTGGACAATTGCAGTTTGGCTAATAACCATGCAACCAATTAAAGGGATGGTATAGCTATGCTACAAGTAAATTAGTAAAGCAAATAAATAAATATGACCGTGCAGGGAATTGGTTGAGTTGGGGAATCAAACCCCGGTCTCCGGAGTGCGAGACGAACATGCTAACGCCATGCCAACTCGACGGTTTGGAATGAACAAAGGCGCGTCTAGCGAATGCGGTGTCTTCGTCCACTCCGATTTTCCTCCGTTCCCGTTACGGTGGTGGTGGTGGTGACAACTTTTTAATAAACTAACGGAGAGTTCGCTGGCCAAAAATGGCCCTTTACATAGGTGGAGTCCTTAGTCCGGGACCCCGCTAGACGAGGCTGCTACTCGCGCCCGTTGGACTAGAGCCCTTTGAGACTCCAGCCTCAAGCAGTTGAGCAGGGCTACCTCCCACGCCTCTCGGGAAGGGGAAGGATTGGGGGGAAGGGAAGGATTTTTCTGACAGGCCCAAATCATGTGGGAGATATCGGATACTTCCCCACAGTGAGGGCAGCGTCCGTCAATTTTGGGGTCGAAATGTTTCGCTATAGCGAGACAGAACAGAGTGTTGGTCTGCAGGCGCCTCAGAGTTCGCTCATCGGCTTTACTCAGGCCCTTAGCAGGGACCGGGAAAAGCGGATGGCGTTCGCAATAGTCGCCCAGAATTTCTCTGAAACGCAGAAGCCGTTACACAATCTCCGAGCCGGAAGAGCCTGGATGAGGTGCCCAGTAGGCGACGTTCAGGTATCCACCGAGATATGCGAGACAGATACATTTCCTTTCCTCAAAAACTAATTTACCGACGACCAAGGCGTAGAGCTGGACGGGCGATGGCGTTCTGTGGACTTCCTGGCAGCGTTGCAAGACGCTGTCGCGTTCCACTCTTAGAGGCGAAGCTTAACATCTTAACCACACATCAGTGACACAAGCAGCAACACCGCGCTTAAGGCTTTCGCCTCACCGCACTTTAGTTCAACAAAGTGCCCCCCTGATTTTTTTTTATTCAACGAGTGTGTCACAAGCCTTGTGTGTCACGAGTGTGTCGCAACTCTTGTTCGTAGAGTGGCCCAAATTAAGGAAGAAAGTCCCGTTCGTCCTCGAACACCACTCCTGTCAATGCGGTGGCCACGCATTGACCAAAAACGCATGATTTCCGTACGGTAGTCACCAGTGCATACTGTTAGCAATTGACTGATCACGGTGCATCAAGATTTTCTTCCGTAAGGAAGTGTTGATGAACCCAGGAAAGATGGAAGCAGCTTTACTTGTGAAACGCATTTAGGTCTGCGGCAAGACGTCATCGATGCGCAGCTAGCCCGACTTGATATTGCCTTGTATGCCTTCATTGGTGCGAATGGTCACGCTGACTTTGGAGAGTCATACACTAACGATAATATTATTATGCGAAGATCGCACGCTCTCCTATTGCCAGGAATATGATGAAGACGATGAAAAGGACGTCGACCTACCGCAAGCTGCTGCGGAGGCTTCTGTTGCCATTAGTTGTATTGCATCCCTGAAAAAGCTTGTGGGCAGCAACGCTATCGGCGACGGGCATGTGACTGTCCTGAAGAGCTTGGAAAGCGCCGTAATATGCTCTAGTATGAATAAACAGACGCGCGCAGCGGAGTTGGACTTTCTATTTCTGGCTGCAGCATGGGAACTCCCCTTAATACGAACCTCGGGTACAACGAACGCAATCCGCGTTAACATCAGGTTTGTTATAAATCAGGTCGACGGTATAAGGTCAATTGTTTATGGTTTGGGACTAATGTATAAGAAGAACTAATGTTGAAGCTTCTAGAAGTAGGTTCTGTTTATCTTAAAAAGTTACATGCCATGAAAACAAGTTAAAATGAATTAATAGATAACGATGTGAATTGCTTCGTCAGCACCTCATCAGCTTCAAAACTTTCGCGAGACTGAGACGAGGGTCACACAACCAAGGAGTCAACGCAAAAGAAGCAGAGTACGCAGAACATTTTAGCTGCGCATTGTGTGAAAGGAAATGGGAAGGCCACATGGGCTATGTGTTATGCCCAGTGGAGCCTAATAGTAATAACTGGCAGAACTTGCTTTGATTGTCTGCATGTACCGCCTATCTCCTACAGAAAAAACAATTGGTGGCTAGGTGTGACATTGCTGTTTTGGTTTGGTCTAGAAATGAATATCTACCTCAGTGTTCTGCGGTCGAGCCAGCGTATATAGGGTAGGAAAATAAAAGGAACAAGCTGTGCCATGTAGAAGCCAGGACAGTTCATAAAACTCAGCTGCGTAGTCGCCTACCACAAATCGAAGACTCCTGTCCATGCATGTGTTGATTAGAGTGGGACAAGCACTAATACTCGTTCACAAGGCCTGCAGATCTGAATTCCAGCCATAGAATTGGCCTTTCCCACGCATTGGCACCAGTATTTATGAAATTGCTGTTTTCAAAAAACGAAATTCTCATAATCACCTCCGGCCGGTGATAACAGAGGCTTTTCATATACGCACGGGAAGACGTGAAAGCGTATTGCATACTGGCACTTTTGCATTTGCCATTTCACATCCTGCATGAAAGAACAAATAATACTACAGTTTGGGCGAGTTGTCGCTGAAGGCAAACAGGACACCACGTGTCATTTTTTATTTTTCTTCATTTTTGGTGTTTGCACTCTATAAAGCTATGAATTAAAGGTCCCATTACAGCGTGTTGCTTTGGGACCTCTTTCTGTAGGAAAAGAGTGTATTTTTATTGTATTTTAAGCAATAAACTTCAAACTTCAAAGAATTCGATTCGTTCCTTCACCCGCTCTAATAAAGGAGAGAAAGTGTAAGAGTTGCGGTTTTCGAGCTTGTGCCATCATTTAAATGTGAGCATTTTAAGAGAAATCGGAATGGTCTGGAGGCAAAATGAACAGAAAGGAACGATACTTTTCCAAAGTCTCATGAGAACAAAGTGGACATTTCGCGGTTTACTTGGCTCCCTCACAGGTGATACGATTTGAAGAACAAAGGACCTTTTAGGCCTTTATCTGGCCTACTTGCAGAGTTCAAGGAAAGGAGTGGTCGCCTTTTAGGCGTTTCAGCGAGGACAGTTAGGAATAACGTGCACACGATTCCTCTTTATGAAGTGGTGCTAAGGAACATTTCCTACGTCGCGTAGACCAAGACATAAGCTAATGGTATAAAACCGTGAGACCTGTTCATGGTTCTGCGTGTGCCCTGTATATGCCAGCACTTGAGAAGCTGGCGCTAAATTAGTTTATACACCGAATTATTGAATGAACGTTTTCTTTAGTGATGCATTATGCACTGGTATACATGCATCAATACAGTTGTATTCATCGTCGACCGCGAAATAATTGATATTTAAAATTCTGCTCTCATGCCTGCTTCTGTTCCAACAACCTTATAATGGATATGACGTTAAAGAGCACATCCTACATCCCGTGAGGTACGAAAAACACCGTTATAATAGCTCCTTCGCAACGCTAAAGCAAGCGTTCCAAATAAATTGAATGACAACAAACGAGAGGCTGTTTTATACAGAGAGAAGTTTTCATGCCGCACGTGAACAATATTCACATGCGAGGTCAAAGTCATCTTCCGGCTGTTGAAATGACAACTGAAACAGTATCACAGAAAACATTCAATCCCAAATTAGCTCATGTGATTCACTTTTTCTATTATATGAAGCATTCTCACGCATAAGAAGATACGCAAAGAAAATTTGATGTCTGTACTCTTTTAAATGAATTGGGCTTGTTGTAAATGCTCCTACTGGCTCTCAAAATCGCTCCCGGAAGCCTCAGAATGTTATCGATCGCAGTTTGCACACGGTGCAAGCCTCGGCCATCGTTGGTCTGCTCGTGAAGTCTTTGTGAAGTGTTCTTCGTCTCCGCAGTGCATCGGGCGGGACATTCAGTACAGCAAGGTTTATAGGCAACGGCTCGCGCTTGCTACTTTGTGCTTGGAGCGATCAAGTTTTCATGAGTTCTGGCCAACACCTAGATTCGAAATACTTTACACAGCGTTCCACTGATGCCCTTACTGAAATGAGCGGGCTGTGGGTTGTACTGCTCATGTCTGCATTTTCAAGTCCGTTCGGTTTACTGTTAAGCTGCTGTACTACGATGCCATCTAGTCATGGACCTTAGTTTTTTGGAAGCAGGTTAAGCAACTGCGCTCTTTTTAAAAAAAAGTATACTTGATAGAAGAGTCCTGTGTTTTCGAATAAGGGACTAATTACTCATTAGCATCCACAGAAGCCCAGCGTTACGGCTACAAAGGAAAGCTGTGCATCTTCCACGGTTCATCATCAGCCTGACAAAGCCCACTGTAGGACGAAGACCTCCCACATACTTCTCAAATTATTAACCTTGCCGTTTGCCAGCTGCAGACAGCGTATCCCCGCAAACTTTTTCCAGATACCTATCATTTTTCTTTCCGAATCTCGCTGCGTTGACCTTAACTTCAGCTTAACCCTCTTTGTTAGCCTCCACGTTTCTGCCCAATAGGTGAGCCCCGATAAGATGCAGCTGTTGTATTCTTTTCTCTTGAAGGATAGTGGCAAACTTCCATTCATGATTTGAGAGAACCTGCCATATGCGCTCCACCCCTTTGTTATTCTTCTAGTTATTTCCCTCTCATGATCCGCATCAGCGGCCACTGCATACAAAAAGTAGATATATTCGTTTTCTACTTCCAGGCCCTCGCTACCAACTGCAAACTGCTCTTCCCTTTCTAGACTGTTGAGCATTACTTTGGTTGAGCATAGTGGTGTTCTGAGCCAGTTGGTAAAGCATGTTTAAGGGAGGCGTAGCGCGAACAAAGACTGTCCTTTGTCTTGTGTCTCTCTCGTCCCTGTCTTTTTTCGCGCTACGCCTCCCTTAAACATTACTTTGGTTTACTGCATGTTAATTTTCGAACCCACCGTTGTGATCTGACTGTTCAACTCATTCATCATGCTTTGCAATTCATGTCCTGAGTGACTTAGCAAGGCAATGTCGTAAGCGAATCGCAGATTACTTTAGTATTCTCCATTAATTCTTATCCCCAACTGTCTCCAATTCAGGCTTCGGAATACCTCCTGTAAACAAGCGATGAATAGCATAGGCGAGAGTTTGTCTCCCTGCCTGACATGTTTCCTTACTAGAATTTTAGTGCTGACTTTATGGAGGACCATTGCAGTAGTGCAGTGGTTAAAGTATATATATATATATATATATATATATATATATATATATATATATATATATATATATATATATATATATATATATAGCGATGTATACGCTTCGTTAAAGGAAACATTTATTCGACTCGACGTTTCGATCGGAAGACCGATTTTCTTCCAGAAGAAGATCGGACTTCCGATCGAAACGTCGATTCGAATAAATACGTATACTTCGCTATATACTCTTGTAAGCAGCCAAGAGCTTTAAGTACTTGACTGCTTACAGGAGTATATAGCGAAGTATACGCTTCGTTAAAAGAAACACATTTATTCGACTCGACGTTTCCATCGGAAGATCGATCTTCCTCAGGAGTAAATTTACTTTGTTAATGCATCCCCTTTCATAGGGGTGGGCACAGAACAGGTAAATGAGAAACACAAAGCACATAGCAGAAAAATACACATTAAAAAAATTCTGCGTGCTACCCACACGCAGAAAAAATAGAGAGTGCGATTAACAGGTACTCAGTAAGAAAGTACAACGTCCAGATGCGGCCTCTGCTTTGTTAAGCACCACAGGCTTGCTGACTGACAGGCGTTCCCAGCTCCGAGATGCTCGACAGGGTGCGTGGCCGTGCAGAAAGGCTCTTCTACTCCCTGGGTCCGCAATGCCCGCATGACTTCTGAGGTTTCCGCTGAGTCAAATGCTATCTTGGAAGCAATGAATACTATACGTAAGGGTCGGTTATATTATGCACATTTCTCTGTCACCTCATCGACAGTGTGAGTATGGTCTATTGTCGAGTATCCTTTACGAAAGCCTGCCTGATCATTTGGTTGATTGAAGTCTAAGGTTGTCCCAACTCTATTAGCGATTACCTCATTAAATACCTTCCAGACAACAAACAGTAAGCTGACCAGTCTGTAATTCTTCAAGTCCTTGACGTCTCCTTTCTTATGAATTGAGATAATATTAGCGTTCTCTCAAGCTTCTGGTACGCTCGCGGTCATAAGGCATTTTGCATAGTGTGTGCCTAATATTTTTAGCACAATCTCTTGTCCGTCGTTGAAGAGATCCGCTTTTAGCTGATCCTAACGAGCTGCTTTCGCGCTTTACATTCACCTTAAGGCTTTCTTTAATTCCTCTTTCTTTATTGGCTGGAAGCCCCATTGCTGTGCGCTACTGCCTCTCTCATTAGGGTCCTGATTACATTGGCTACTTGATAGTTTTCTGTAGAACTCTGGCGACATTAACTATGTCCTCCATACTGGTAATTATATTCATATTATTATATTAGTTTATTATTACCTGATTCCTTGAGTTTGGCTCAGATATGACGCCTTCGGCCACGCCCTCGCGGAGCCATGTAGTATATTTCTCCATTGTCGTCCAATGCAGTGGTCCACTCTGGAGGACTGAGTGTTAACACCGGCTTTTCCACACATTGTCTAGTCAGGCTGGGCACGGATGATGAATCCTGGGCTTGTATCTGTAAGAAAAGTGAAACCTCCTTTCAGTGTTGGTCAGTTAAAAACTAAATTTCGTTTCGGACGAGCTCCTGCCTGTTGACTGCGGCAAAGGAAAATGGAAGCGTGTAGCTCTCACACAAACACAAAAAGAGTGCTTTTTGAGAATTTTGATTGAGAACAAGAAAGAGCGCTAATCTGAGAAGTGAGAAATTATAGCTGCCACGAAGCAAACTAAGTCAAGCTTTTAAATGTTGGAAATTTTGGGGTTTAACTTTTCGAAACTACACATGCACCTAAGAGTGGCTCCTGATTGGGGGGCTCAGAGTTAACCACCCGTGGTTCCTTAACTTGCGCAGACATCGCATAGCCGCTGACATTTTTTTTTTTTGGAATTCGCCTATAGCAAATTCTGGCCGTCGATGCCCGAAACGAAACAGCAACCTTACGCTGACCAGCTTCTTGAGTCAAGTAACGTTTTCGTTCCACTCTCAACACACAGATTACAGTGAGACGTAATGGAATACATGGTGGTTGGGATCGCTTATTCGTCAGGTTTATAAGACAATAAAGGGAAAAAAAAGCTCTCAGCTCTTACTTTTCTCACGTAGTGCAAGGTATTTATGCTAGAATTTGACACATTTCTAAAAAAAAAAGTAATTTTAGAACGCAGCTTTTTCGATTGAAGTTTTAAGGCGCATCTCCATGGGCCCATCCGAGGCGCACGAGCGCAACGCCTACGCATACCAGCCTACGCCGGAGCCGGTCTGCGCATGCGCAAGGCGGAGACGTGTGCTGGTGCTGGCGCTTGGCAAATATCTGTCCATGTTAGATATTTGCACCCCGCTTGCGCCGGCACCGGAAATAGCTCGCTGGTTTGCGGTCCAAGTAACCAATCACAGAACGCAGTTGACTCGGCATCCGGTACGGCCCTTCGCGACATTTTCATCGCTGAGCTGAGCTGAGCGCGAGTACAAGCAACACGCCATCGAGTCGGGTATGTTTTAAGGCCTTTTATGCCTCATCGTTGTCGACAGAAGGTCGTCAGCAGAAGGTTGTCAGCAGAGGTGTCACGCTTTTCTAGTGAGACCAGAAAAAAATCTTTGTGCACGATGGCATTCGAACCACCATCCTTCCGTTCCGCAGCCCAGCGTGCTAATGGCTACGCTACTTCCGAAGAACAGCTGGCATAAATGATCCGCAAAAAATTCGGGGGGCACTTTGTCTAACGTGCGTAGAGGCGAAAGCGTTTTACGCACCACTTTCACTGCTTCTGTGCCACTGTTGGCGTCACATGTAATTGAGTGCTAATTAATAAGCGATGACAAATCACTAATTAATGGCTAATTATATTTAATGTCTGAATACTAATTAAATGCTAATTAATGACACTTGAGCTTCGCCTTTAGGAGTGGAACGCGATAGCATGTAGTGCTGCCAGGAAGTCCACGGAACGCCACCACCCGTTCGGCGCAATGCCTTGCCGTTTGAACGCAACGATTTTTCAGGAAAGGAAATGGCGCAGTAATTTTCTGTCATCTCGGTGGACACCTGAACCGCACCGTACAGGAAGGGAGGAAGTGGGAGTGAAAGAAGAAAGACAAAGATGGCCCGTAATGAAGAAAATGAAAATTGTATTTGAGGAAAGAAAATTACGCAGTAACTGTCTGACATATCTCGGTGGACACCCGACAAAATTCAGGGGGGGGGGAGCACTTTTTTGACCTAAAGTGCACTGATATGTCGGTCACTGATATGTGGCTAAGATGTTAAGCTTCGCCTCTAAGAGTGGAACGCGAGAGCGTCTTGGAACGCTGCCATGGAGTCCATAGAACGCCATCGCCCATTCGGTTCTACGCCTCGCTCGTCGGTAGAGGAAAGGAAATGTATATCTCTCTCATATCTCGGTGGACAGCTAAACCTCGCCGGAAGAGAAGGGAGGAAGATGGCAGTGAGCGAAGACACCGTATTCACTAGACGCGCCTTTGTTCATTCCAAACCATCGAGCGCGCGATAGGTCAAGCATCCGGGGGTTTCGAGACAGAAGCACTGAAGTGTTGATGCGAATAATCGAGAACGGAAACCTTGAGGATGTTTGGTTTGGTTTATGGGGTTTGTCCCAAAGCAACAAAGGCTATGAAAGACGCCGTAGTGAAGGGCTCCGGAAATTTCGACCACCTGGGGTTCTTTAACGTGCACTGACATCGCACAGTACATGGGCCTCTAGAATTTCTCCTCCAAAGAAATTCTAGCCGCCGCGGCCGGGATCGAACCCGCGTCTTTTGGGTCAGCAGCCGAGCACCATAACCACTGAGCCACCGCGGCGGCTGCAACCATTATGAAGTTGTGGGAGTCTCCTTCTCAAACCACTGTTTAGTTGAGTGCTGCCTGGGAAGTGTGAACCGAAGCAAGGCATTTTCGTGGGAAATGTGGAAGCTAAACAACACGCTTCTTCAAGACGAAATCTACTGCAGAGCAGTAAAGGATGAAATAGGGAAAATAACCCCGCGCAAGAACCTGAAGATTTGGCAACAGTGGGAGCTAAGTAAAGAATCTTTAAAAATCAAAGCAATAGAAAGGGCGACATGTATCCGTTATAAGGAAAAAGAAGACAAAGCTGAGCTAAGGGCACTGCTTCAAACGCTGATGAAGCAGGAATGCAAAGAGCCTGGGAAATGGATAGAAGATATCAGGAAAACAAAACAAAAGATAGAGCTTATGGAAGAATGGCGTTATCGCGGAGCATTAGTGAGGGCAAGGGCGGAAGACACAGCTGCTGGCGAAGCGCCATCGAAACGTGCTCTTGGTCTAGAAAAAGCGCGCGCTGAAAGAAATCACATCGATAAAATAGAATGGGGGGGTATCTTATCGGCAGACACTGACCACATCAAAGAAGCCTTTAATGAATACTACCAGAGGCTTTTTTCATCGACTCCTGTAGACGCAGTAGCCTTTACGCATCAGTTTCTTGGTGCAATGCCACGGCTTGACGAAGAAAGCAAAAAGAAAATGGAACTAGCAATAACTCACAGCGAGGTAGAGCACGCGATAGATCAGTTAAACCAAGGAAAATCACCAGGCCCAGATGAATTCAGTGCGGCATTTTATAAAGAATTTAAGCACGAAACTGCCCCAGTGCTGTGTACAATTTTCAATGAAGCCTCTGAAATAAACGTATTGCCTCCGTCTTTTGGGATCTCCCATACAGTGCTCATACCTAAAACGGATGATATAGAGAAATTACAATTGGTTACAGCGTATCGACCCATAGCACTCACTAATGTGTACTACGAATATTTTATGAAGGTATTGGCGCGTAGACTGCAGACAGTGATATCGGATATTGTTGGACCCCACCAGGCATGTGGAATCAAAGGGCGCTCAATTTTTTCCAACATTCACAAAGCGCGCAATGTGCTTGAAAGCTGTGACGGCATCAATGGGCGAGTAGCGATGCTTCAGATTGATCTCGAAAAGGCATTTGATTGTGTTTCTCATGAAATTTTGTTTACCGTTTTAGACCATGTGAACGTCGGTTCAGTTATCCGTAAGGGTGTAGCCCTGGCGTATCGAAACTGCACAAGAGCCTGGGGGCCCCTATTAGCGTGCAGCGTTCGGTGCGTCAGGGCTGCCCCCTCAGTCCTCTCTTGTTTTGTATTTACATCGAAACGCTGTGCATGAAAATCATAGAAAACAATAGTACTAATGGCTTTAGGTTACAAGCAGCTGAAGTTAAGCTGCTGGCCTATGCAGATGACGTTGCAGTATTTACGGTTGATCAGGGGAGCATAAGTGAAGCTGTCGTGTGTGTACGCGCGTTCAGCGAAGTCACAGGTAGCGGGGTTAACTGGTCCAAGTGCCTTGGGCTCTGGCATGGATGGTGGCCATCCCACCCGGACCATTTCGCCAACGTACCGTGGGGGACGACCCCGGGCAAGTATTTGGGCGTTCCGCTCGATGCTTATCGCGATAGCGAGGAGTATTGCAAAGAGCAAACTAAAGATGCACGTGACCGAGCTGGGAAATGAAAAGGCACCAGCCTTTCAATTTTCGCCAGAGCTACAGTCTGCAATCTTTTTTTTATTAGCAAACTCTGGTATGTGATGCAGGTTTTGCATTGCTCGCGTGTGTACGTTCAGAAGCTACACAGGATTTTTGCAGTTTTCATATGGGCGTCCGAATGGGAACGTTGTAGCAGAACGAACCTGTTCGGCGGGTAAAAGGCGGGGGGCTAGGGCACCTCTTTTTAAGGCAGCTGGTGAACCGTTTTTTGTTTTTTCGCGACGTCACAGACCCGTTCTTGCGCACCGTGTGCCAAGTGAAGCTGCGGCGATTACTGCCGGAGTTTGTGGTATCCACAGAAGAGCTCTCTGGTGGAACTTTTGGTTACTGCAAAGAGATTGTAGCAAGCGTTCGGTTTCTTTCGGCACGTTTTTCCACCGATTTTTTGTGGAAAAGTAAAAGGAAAAGTTGTACAATGATCTTTGTGATATTGTTTTCCCAGAGCCCATGTACAGGGTCTTGTACAGAGGAGGCCCGGGATGGGATGTTTTAAAAAGGGTGAAGAAAATGCAGGTGCCACCAGGAGTAAAGACTTTCTTTTTAAGTTACACACCGGGACGTTACCAGTTAAAAAGTTTCTAGAGGGAAAGGATTTCTTTTTACCGTGGGGATCGAACTGCTTAATTTGTAAATACCCTGAAACAATAGACCATGTTTTTTTGCATTGCTGGAAAGGGGTTTATTTTTGGGACGTGTTACAAAGGACCATAAAGAAAGAGCTACCACTTGACGCGCACGGAATTCGTTATTTAAGCACTGATAGTGAGGATGGGGCACCTTTTGATCTCATAATGCTCTTGGGCCTCCACTGTATATATCGCTCCAGAATGGCAGGCTACCATTGTGACAAAGACGCACGACCGGCCCGAATTTATTTTCGGGAAAGCATGGACTGGTTTCTTGAAATCCAAAAAGCAGCTGCGGAGCCTCCCGAGTGGCTCTCAAGACTAGAGCCGTTGTGTATGCTGCGGGAATTTTAAGCTGACCAAGCCAGTCTCGTGCTGGCTGACCACGACAGTGTCGTATGTATATAGCGTTATGTGTATTTTTGTTGTGCAATGTCATGAGCCAAAGCCAGGCAATAAAGAAAAGAAAAGCTGGCATGGCGGAGTGGATAGCATGCTCGTCTCGCACTCTGAAGACCGGGGTTCGATTCCCGAGCTCGACTAATTTCTTACTCGGTTTTATTTATTTAGATGGCCTGACTAGAAAGGTTAATAAGGCTAATTGGGTAATTAAGCAATTAACTAAGCTCAGTCCCACTTACTTGGAGCATCACTATATGATCCCTTCAATTGGTTGCATGGTTACTAGCCAAAGTACAATTGGCCCCGTTTGAAATTGGTGCACTGTGACGTCACGACCGTTTCGACCAACTGAAAAGCGTGACATTTCTGTCGACAACTGCTGCTTACAACGATGAGACAATAAAGGCTTTCGCCTTAAAATATAAACAACGACTGGCCCCAAAGAGCATCTCTTTTTTATCAGCCGTATTAAGGACTGTAATAGCTTCTTGATAGTCGGCTTGGCGCCTAACGTTGTTTCGTTCTGCTAGAGTGAGCTCTTCCTGTGCTTTTTATCGGCGACATTTTGAGCGGTACACGAAGTAAACAACGAAGTCCAATTTCACCATGCTCTGCGACGGAAACCGTGGTAAAGAGTGTGTTTTGTTTGATTTATAATATGAATCAAAAGTATTTATTCGACCAGCCTCCGTACGGTGCCGTTTTTATTTGTTGAAACTTTTTCTGAATATTTTACCTCGAGTTAAATTCTTCCTAAACTACACGAATCGTTTTGAATGTTCACCCTTTGAGTGCCGCCTAATGAAAAAGGTTTGTACAAAAAGGAGATCAGTCCTAAAGACGACTTACTTCCTAGCTTGCCCCGTGTATCTTTATATAAAGTGTGCTCACTTGCGCTGTGCACTAATATGTCTTTAAGCATCAAGTATATAGCTCCAGAGTAAACTTTGACAGGCCTTATTTGTCCCTGAATCTTTAGAAGAATGCATATACAAATAACATGGCTACGCCTGGTGAGGGCTATTTGAGTTCAGTTTTACGACAATGACTACTGCCACGTTGCAATTTCTGCACGAAAATCATTCATCTGAAAATAATCAGCCCGTGTTGTTTTACTTATTCATGCCGTCAGCGTTATCCTAAAGCAGGTGTGCCAGCAATAGCATAAGAGAAAATTAAAAATTAAAAAATATCAGCTTCGAAGACATTCGATAATTAAGTTGAATTGTTGAATGTCTTAACGCCTCAGGCCACTTAGACTGAAAAGCACAACATAGCACAACACCAGCATAACTGATTCCCTTCAAACTGTTTGAAAAATAGCCAATTTTACTGAAATACATATTCACAAGTACGCTGCAGTACATCAACGCATTAGCGCATCAGGAGAAAAAATTATTACCTCAATCTATTGGAATTAATTAGGTTCGTTAGCTTTATCTTCTTCCCTGCGAATGGTCGGGGGTGCCGCAAGATATTTGTCATTGAAAGCAGGCACCGCGTCGCGTGTGTAACATGGTGGACAACAGATAAGCTGACTGCGGTGGCGCTGAAAATAACTTTATTGGGCTCATTTGCAAACAATGAGACGAATCAGCGGCGGCAATGGAAACGAGCGCCCTCGCTGGTCGATAAAGTTTCATTTCATTTCCTTAAATACGTCGGTGGGGGGTGGTATTACCTTAGGGCTGGAATCAGCAGGAAAGGTATATGAAAATGCGGCGTGTTTAATTTAATTTCAGGAAATGACAATGGACATGATGTCGGCTACATGTTAGGGAAGGCCGTTGGGGAACAAATCACCGCGTTCTCAGCCACGCTCGCTTTAGAGACAGCATCTTAAGCTTACAAAGTAGGGGTCATGGAAGAACTGTAGTTATCTTGAACACTGCTGAAGCAAACAGCAGCGCCTGATCCCTATTTTTCCTGAGTGCTCGTGTACCTTCCTGCCTATAAAAGAAATTAATAAGACTATTTGTCGCTGGCCATAAACAAAGCGCTCAAGTAAAGATCACAGACGAAAACAACGTTTCGCAGCATTGCACCCCTCTGAAATAAGCATCGACATAATGCTTTGAACAAGAGATAAGGGTAGACATACCAAATGAGTGTAAAAATTATTTATTAGTGTCCGTAATATGGCGTCAAGATTACGATATAGCAACGTCATGGCACACATGCCGTCACTGGGAGATACTAGTCACTGCGTCCGCAATGGCTTTGTAGCTCGGTCAACCACGTCGTCGTAGAATCTTGTAGGGATCGAACATTATGGAGGGCACTTAAGACTAATTACGCGCTCCTTAAAAGCGAAAACAATAAAAGTTTTATATTTTTCCTTGCATTCAAAACACACGCCTACTCCTTAGCATACAGTCGTAAGGCAACGCCTACATTATGTTCACCTTTTTTCATCAAGAGGCAACGTGGTTTTATGGTTTCAGAACTACGTGCTACTCCTTAGCATACAGTCGTAAGGCAACGCATACATTATGTTCACCTTTTTTCAGCAAGAGGCAACGTGGTTTTATGGTTTCAGAACTACGTGCTACACCTTAGCATGCAGTCGCAAGGCAATGCATACATTATGTTCACCTTTTTTCATCAAGAGGCAACGTGGTTTTATGGTTTCAGAACTACGTGCTACTCCTTAGCATACAGTCGTAAGGCAACGCATACATTATGTTCTTTTTTCAGCAAGAGGCAACGTGGTTTTATGGTTTCAGAACTACGTGCTATACCTTAGCATACAGTCGCAAGGCAACGCATACATTATGTTCACCTTTTTTCATCAAGAGGCAACGTGGTTTTATGGTTTCAGAACTACGTGCTACTCCTTAGTATACAGTCGTAAGGGAACGCATACATTATGTTCACCTTTTTTCATCAAGAGGCAACGTGGTTTTATGGTTTCAGAACTACGTGCTACTCCTTAGCATACAGTCGTAAGGCAACGCATACATTATGTTCACCCTTTTTCATCAAGAGTCAACGTGGTTTTATGGTTTCAGAACTACGTGGTACTCCTTAGCATACAGTTGTAAGGCAACGTATACATTATGTTCACCTTTGTTCATCAAGAGGCAACGTGGTTTTATGGTTTCAGAACTACGTGCTACTCTTAGCATACAGTCGTAAGGCAACGCACACATTATGTTCCCCTTTTTTCATCAAGAGGCAACGTGGTTTTATGGTTTGAGAACTACGTGCTACTGCTTAGCATACAGTCGTAAGGCAACGCATACATTATGATCACCTTTGTTCATCAAGAGGCAACGTGGTTTTATGGTTTCAGACCTACGTGCTACTCCTTAGCATACAGTCGCAAGGCAACGCATACATTATGTTCACCTTTTTTCCTCAAGAGGCAACGTGGTTTTATGGTTTCAGAACTACGTGCTTCCCTCGCAGTTCAATTCCCCGCGCATTGGGAATAATGTTTTGTTTTCTGACGTCATTCGTGGCTTTATGGCCCACTATTCCTGGACGCCGACATCGACAGCGGGTTTCCTTACTGAAGAGGTATGTAACGCTTTCGCATTAAAAAGTGGCGTAACTGTTGAGTCTACGGGCGGCGAACTGCTGTCCGCACCCCCACGCAGTCACCTGACTCGGATTACAAGCAGCGTCGTTGACGACTGTAGTCTCGGACATCGGTTCATTGTTGGCCATCAATGCGGAACTGACCAAGTGGAAGGGTATGTTCTGCTCGCTGTCGAGCTTTTTGTTCAGCTACTCCCAACTACATCAGCCAAATGATCAGGATGTCTTTCGTGAAAGGTAGTCGACAATAGACCATATTCACACTATTAATCAGGTAACAGAGAAATGCGCAGAATATGACCAGCGTGCTTTCGCAACCGGGAGTTCAAGCATCTTCCAGTCTGACTTATCTAGTGTCTTCCACATGAAAGTTGAATTTTGTAGAGAACGCTCCTTTGTAAAGGTACAAATTCATTCCTGGGTTTGAAAGCGCACACTGGTTTCGCGTACGCATCGGGCAACTTAACCAACACAGACTCATGAGCTTCTTTGGCGCGGTGAACAAGACATTAACGCCACAACGTTGTCCCATTTTCGCAAGATTGTGCGAAATACCATGCATGTTGGGAATGACTGCTATCTTCTCTTTTTCTCTCCTTTCGTTTTCTTTTCTATTGTTTTCTGCTCTCTCCTTGTTACTGAAGGGAGACTACGGTTTCTGTCTGCGATGCAGGCCCTCGTAAACAGAAACAATCACATGCTTAGGCTAACCCGCTGCCTGCAAACGAGCCACCTGGGATTAAAGACTTTCTTAAACGCTGTGTTGATATTACATGAAGGTAGCGCTCAACAAAAAGAAAGCACAATATTCCTCTTAACTAGCTTTGAGTACGCAGAACTTGAGTAGGGGAGGCTTGTTTGCTCTTGGCTCATACAACCAACACTGGTGGCCTTTAAACACACGTGATCCGAACCACGCTTCAGCAGAACATCATTAGGTTTTTAGACTTGCAGCTGTGTTTTAAAGATCACGTGCGCTGGTTCTATGAGATAAGAGCAAACAAGCCTACCCTGCTTATATACAGTTCCGCGCGCTCACAGCTCTTTGAGAAGAATACAGCGCTTTGCTTTTTGTCGAGTGCTATCTGCGAATAATGTGAACACACAGTTGAAGAGTCTTCAATCACAGGTGGCTCGTTTGGAGGCGGCGGGTTAGCCTAAGCATGTAATTATTTCCGTGGCCGAGGGCTAGCATCGCAGAAGGAAATATGAGTCTCGCACGAGTGACGAACACAGAGCAGGAAACGAGCAAAGAAAAAGAAGGGACACAAAAAGAGAAGATAGCAGTCATCCCCTACGTGGATGCGATCTCGCACAATCTTAAGAAAGTACACATCGTTCTGGCGCTAAAGATTTGTTCGTCGCGCCAAAGAAGCTCATGAGTCTGTGCACGCTAAAGCGTCCAACGCGTGCGCGGAAACCATTTTCCTCTATGAGTGCCGCCGCGGTGGCTCAGTGGCTATGGTGCTCGGCTGCTGTCCCGAAAGACGCGGGTTCGATCCCGGCCGCGGCGGTTGAATTTCTTTGGAGGAGAAATTCGAGGCCCGTGTACTGTGCGATGTCAGTGCACGTTAAAGAACCCCAGGTAGTCGAAATTTCCGGAGCCCTCCACTACGGCGTCTCTCATAGCCTTAGTCGCTTTGGGACGTTAAACCCCATAAACCAACTAAACCAACCATTTTCCTCTATGAAACACACGGATACCTTTGTAGCCTCCCAGAGGGGCCACGTCTACAAAATTATACTTTCATGTAGAAGGCACTACATAGGCCATACTGGAAGATGCTTGAATGGCCAGCTGCAAGTGGACAATAAGAAAGTCGGCAACATTGCCACTAAGGGACATCTAGATTACACAAAGAAATAGTTTGGTTAAACAGAGGACTGCACGGTGTTTCAGGGTCGCACCTTATACA
Organism: Amblyomma mixtum; assembly: GCF_055824585.1. Lineage (NCBI taxonomy): Eukaryota > Metazoa > Arthropoda > Arachnida > Ixodida > Ixodidae > Amblyomma > Amblyomma mixtum. The sequence continues at coordinate 102,736,327 of NC_143013.1, forward strand.
ATGATCAGCTAGATGTCGCTTATACCTATGCTCAAGAACCACTATAAACATCTGTTGAAAGTAGCAGTTATCCTGTCCTCGCCTTATGCTCTGTATCGTCAGCGCTATGCTTTCTACGCACTAATGTATGCAGACGGTATTGTACTGTTAGGTGATGGCAAGGAAGATTTAGAGACTAGTTGTGGCGAAGAAGGAGATGCCCTAGGCTTCATTTTAAAGCCACTTATTAACATTTTGTAATTTTCAATGCTTCCATTCATTGGGGTGTTTAAGATACAAGGGCATAGGATACCCTGAGTGGCAGAATGCGAAATGCTAGGTGTGTGGGTAAACAAAGTACAGAAATACACACAAAAAAACGAACAGACTGTTGAGGCGAAAAGCAAAAAAAAAGATACTGCAATAATGAAACACGAGGTATTGAGGTATTGTGGTATACAAGAAAAATTAAGTTCAAGGAAGTATTTGGAAAAGTTTCGTTTTGTTAATTCCGGTATAACGTCTAAAAGCTACTCAGGCTATGAAGGACGCCATAGCAAAGTGCTCCGTAACAATGACGCCAGGATTTACTTTAGGGAATGCGGCTTTCTGTCGACAAACCGAAGTTCAGATGGGCCCATAAATAAATCACAGAGCTGTGGGAAAATTAGCCTTAGATTTCCGCGGCAGAACCACAAACGAAGTGGTACATGGAGACCTTGGCTGTGCATAGTTCGAAGCGCGGGAAGTTAAGAGTACAATATTATATGAAGAACGCTTCACGAAATTTAACTTTGAAAGGTGGGCAGCTAATATATTTCAACATTTATCTAAAATGAGCGTTGACTAAAAGAGGCGGAAAACGAGTACGGCTAACCGATAAGTGTGCACGAGACATAGACGGACAAATAAAGAGATTTACGCGAGGAGTAATAGCTGCGCAGGGTAAGACCAGGAATATATTTGTTGAAAAGAGGAGGACTACAGAACTATACTGAAAGAGGAAAAGGCAGATCAAGAGCGAATCGTTCCCTGTTAAATCTATAGAAAGCGCCCAGGTATTTGAACCTAGCTCAGTGTGTCTTAGAACGCGGATGTAGAAAAATAAATATAACCGAGAATCTGACACATGTGGAGTTCGAGGTAAATCCATGGAAACAACTCAGCATCTCAAACCAACATGTGGAAACATTCAAAAAGCTTTCAGTGGAGGCACAGTCAGCATCAGAGGCCCTAGTATACAGAGGTTAAAACGTGAGGTGATTCAATCGGCGGTAGAATTTAAAACAAAGCGATTGCAAAATTGCTTGGCCAAAAGCAGGGTGACAACACAAGCTTAGAAGTTCCAGATTGAAAATGAGATTGAAACAAATACGGCCAACTTAGATAACACCGTTACGTTTGACAGAATGCCTAAAGAAAAAAACGTAACAGATCACTGCGGCACCCGGATTAAAGAAATGAGTAAGCAAGAGTTTTCAAAGTTCGCGCCACGCTTCGTTTTCAAATTTGGCAGCACGCGTTGCCTCCGCCCATACTTCCGGTCACGTGGTGCCACACTTCCGGCGTTTTCAAATTAGGTGGCTTTACTGTGGCGCAGCACAATGTTTGGACATTTTTGGCTCAAATTAGCTACCTAATCACCTACCCCCCAGTTCACGCCGGAGATTTTTTGATGCTCTATCCGATAGTACCATTCTTGTTTGCATCAACGCATTCGTTCAGACGTAACCATGTGGACCAGCTCGTCATGACAAGAAACCGCAAGCATAGCCATACAGTGCTTACCAATTAATAATTAAAGAAAGAACGCAGAGCATAGCGGCAACTAACATCGTCCTCCTTCAAAAGGGAGGCTCCTACGTTCAAACTGTAGATCCTTCGTTCTCCAGCCCCGAATATACGAATATAGGCCACCGATCGCGGTGCTTCCCCTCAGAATGACACATCTGCTTGCTCAGCTAGGCCAAACCTTTTCGTGCAAGCGAAAACGTCCTGCCAAAGTCTACGGACTGCTAAAGTATTTGTCGAAGCCCATCGGAAAGCCTACGACGCAGTATAGGTGCTCGAGACAAATTTGCCACTTGAGGACTTGCAAAACTCTGCCCGTAACTGGTTGATATTGTTCTGGTGTAATGCAAAGAAAAACTTTTTATTGCTGTCACCTGTAAACTCCCTACGAAACTTGTGGACGTTCTGAAATGAACGAGTCTTAATACCCCTAGATTCACGCTGATTCACGGTGAGCTCATCTCTAGGAGGCCCACCATTGCCTCCTGGAAAGGTGGGAGCGCCAGAAACACAATCGTACACTGAAAATAAAGCTAGCCGCATTACAAACTCGGATTAAAAAACATGCAGTTGAGCTCTGCCGCTATAGTTGGGGTCAAGTATCTAGTGACATGGTCGGCAAATGTTCCACAAAAAGAGCCTGGCAGCTCCTACGGACCACGCACCGCCTCCCAAGACCGCATAACATGCCTCATACATAACTCCGCGCTCATACCTGACGTCTTTTACACTCATACATCACCTTGTACACGCACATGATCTAATACAGGACATCGAACGAGGTTCTGGACACGGACATTGCTTAGGAAAAGGTCTGCTTGGCCCCCCAAAACCTCTGCACAGGTTCTTTACCGGGAGAGGATAAAATAACAAACTCCATGCTTTGTAACCTCACGACCACTCCGCCTCCGAGATTACGGAATACATCAATAAATTCTGGAAGGAGGGAGCCGTCCCCCAGTCCTGGCGACATGCCAAAATTGTCTTCATTTCAAATCCAAACAACCCTCTAACCATACCCAACGAGTGCCCTATATCCCTTACCCATTGTTTGGGAAAGCTCTTTGAACACGAAGTGTTAAAAATAATGACAGAACACATGCCCAACCACAACCTCTGCCCCCCCCCCCCCCCCCCCTGCACGGCAGGCTTTCGCACCCACCTGTCAGCCAAAGATGTCATGCTCCTAATAACGCATGACATCTTTGAGCCCCTCATCATTGTTGACACTAAAGCCTTCCTGGCCTTGGATTTCTCTAAGGCTTTCCATCGCGTTGAAGAACAAGCAATCATGACGGCTTCGAAGGTAGACGAATGTATGCCTATATTCAAGACATCCTCAGCAAACACACAGCCGATGTCCACATTGCCCTTACGCGTCGAGGTCATACATCCTTAGTGGGGTAGGCACCGCACAGGGCTCGATGCTCTCTCCTTTTCTATTCAACGCAATACTCATACCACTTGCCACAACCGTTCACGCGATCCCAAATCTTCGACACACCCTCTATGCAGACGATATCGCGCTGCGAACCATTCACGGCCGTGGTGTCGCCACAGAGGAAACCCCACAAACCACCGCTAAAATAAACAACAACAAGCGAAAAATATCGGACTTTTCTGCTCACCAAAAAAATCTAAACTCGTCCTTATAGGCCCCACATCCCGCTCCTCACCCACCGCTCGCAATACCGTTGCCTTGAACGAATGACGCATTTCGCATGGGGTGGATTACCCCAATTCTCCACTGAACGCCACGGCCTCCACACCCCAAAATTCGTATACAGACTACAGAGCCTTTTTTTTCCTCCATCACATTACCCATACACTTGCAAATCCTAGTCAACTGTTCCCCGAAACACCCACACAACATACCACCAGCCCAGTCACGTGGCCCGTGCACGGGCACTTCAGAAACTCTTCAGAAGCAGCGATAGCACTCATGCTTACTCGCACGCAAGCCCGTTATATAATCAAAGTCTCCGAAACCACCCTCCTAAATTTCGTGAACGGGTGAGTCCACGAGAAATTTTGCATTCTCAACTCGCTCCCCACCTGCCTGCTGCTCCATGTGGAGCTGATATGAGTGCTTGCGCACTCCTGTAATCCCGAAAACTTGGCCGCCATTGATCACGCCCGAAGCCTTGGCTTGTGCAGGGCATATAATGAGAAGGCAAGATGACAGCTAGTCTTCTTTGTAGCGGCGGACTGTGCGCCGGCGCTTCCCGGGAGCGCATGCACCCTTCAGCGAGCTGACGCAAGCATATAGGGCCGAGCGTCAGCTCTACCCCCCACCCCTCCCTCGATAACTACCAGCTTCTCCTCTAGAAACGCCTTCAGACCCGAACCCTCCCATCCCCCTATATACTCTTTCGGATCCAACCGCGAGCCTGCATCCTCACTACTCTCTCTGCACGACCCGCTCGCCACCGTCACCCATATCCTGTTCCAATGCGAGGCGGATCCTCCACCGCGGGGGTTGGAGGTCATGACCAGCTGGTAGGAATGGGAGACCCTGTAGCGCTTCGAGGAGCCGGACACGTAGAATATCGCGACAGAAAAGGCCGCCGACGTCCACGACCATCGTGGACTAATGGCATCTGAGCGCCGTGTGCTCGTGTAGGACCGAAGGGCGTACGTGCACTAACAGCTTTGGGTCTAATAAATTTCTTCTTCCTCTACATGCACTTCCATCAAATGGCGACTAATTTTAGTCGGTTGAAGTCCTCTTGACTTCAGAAATCGAATAACTGAGTAAACCTTAAACCTCGCGGTAGATACAGGCCGGAGTTCCGTTACACAAACGGCTGTGGAGCAGAGACTGGCCGGCCAGCTGGCAAGCGGTAGCTAGTTTTGGAGAGATGATAACTGCGAACAAAGCAGTGTGGCCAACAGTGGCGCTAATAGTTTTCCTGCAGCCCCAGCACTTCGGAGACCTTACTTTTGGAATTACCCTCGTACTTGTCTACCTCACGAGGTCGCTAGCCGCACTGAGCTCGCGGTGCATCGTGAAGAAGGCCTGGAAGCTCATTATTCTGTGTGCTCAGTGCTGGAGCATATAGGCAGCTTCACAGGAGTTACCGTAAACGGGGGGTGCTGGTCAGGTTGTCCCTGAACTCTGCTTTCATTGGCGGGGCTTTCAGGAGTATCTGAGTTGGCGCGCAAATGGAGTCATGGAGGTAGTAGATGGAGCGCCAGGAGCGGATTGGCGCATCACCCGAAGCCAAGATCTGCTATCCTGAGGTCGAAGTTGTTTGATGAATGCCCAAAGCATGGTGGAGTTCTTCACAAACGACGTCTGTACCTCATACGACGCAGTGTGTCAGAAATAGGTGAAGCTCTTTCGGACTATCTCGTTGATGACTTTCAGTACATTTCAAATGTCATTTAACATCGTGCCCGGGAAGCTAGGGCACAAGCTTAGCTACCGGCCGTATCGGTACTGTCTGGCGACTAGAGTGGTCATCGTGGTGGCCGCTTCGCTGAAGAATTCGGCAAGTTTTTAGCGGGGTTCGGTACGAGACCACCTTAAAGCTCCTCCTCAATACCTCACATAAACACCTTGAGTTTGTTTAGTGTAATTTGAGGGTCAGCACGAACTTTCTACGTAGGCGCAAGGGGTCTGGACTCGGGTTCGGAACTGAAATTCTTATCGTTCCTTTTCAGGCAGGCTCGCGAATGCCGCCGAGAACTTTTTCTTGATGGCATCACATGACGTCCGAGATGCCTTGTGATTCTGGTGCCATGTACGTCCTCAGCGTCACAGTGGTAATAAGACAGTTTCTTTGTATCTCTATCGCATGAGTTGTGCAGGTCCGCTTTTAAAAGACTTCGTGCGGAAGCCCTGAGGTACTTCACGAGTGCTGTGGCTGGTAGAAACACACTGGCGATACTTAGCGACGCGTTCATCTTGGCGGCCACTGCAAGGTACACACCTCGCACCTCTACAGATTGTCACATGCAGGTGGCAACGCCGTATACACTGACATACAAACCGCCCTAAACAGTGTCTTTTGTTTTACTTATGACGTGAGTCGAGCGTACCTTCGGCACCCTATTAAACTGTTGAATTTATTCTAAATATTTTGCCCCGACTTATATTCATCTCAATATTCCCATAAGAAACATTTTCGACAGAAAGGTGATCTGTCCTAGCGACACAATCCTTCAAAGCTTGCCCCGTTCATCTTCATATGAAATGTGCTCTCTGTTGTTTTGTGAAATGTTACGTCTTTCAATACAAGGTAAGTAGACTCGGAGTAACCTCCGAAGAGCATTTTTGTCTTTCAATCATTAGAAAATCGCAAATAAAGGTGGCTTTACATTGACGATGACTTCACTCCAGCGTCTCAATTGCTGTAGTGCCATCATTCATATGAAAGAAATCACCTCGGTTTTCTCAGCGTGGTGAGGTGACCATTTGAGTTTATTACGAAGCAGACAGCATCTACGCCGCTCGGCTCCATGACAAAATTAAGTATAGGCGCAAAGAGAGACTCACTGCTAGAATAATAAAATTGCATCACTGAACGCTTTACGCCAAAAGCTACACCCAATAAGAACGCACGGCGTAATAATGCAAAGCTTCCCTATGCATCACAGCTTCCCTGGGCACCCCAACCGCGCCGTAGAGGACGAGAGGATGAAAGACAAGAGGCACAGAGGTGCCGCAGTGGCAGGCTCTAGAATATTTGTGACTTCCTGGGGATCTCTGGGGAACGTGCAGTCACAATGACACAGCACGCGGCAGCCTTTGCGTTTCACTTCCATTGAAATGAGGCCGCCGCGGACGGGTTCGAATCCGGGAGCTCCGGCTGAGCAGTCCACCGCCGCAACCAGTGAGCCACCGTGGTGGATAAGGGCGAACCACAATGAGCCCATTTTGGTCATTGCAAACAACTAGCTTGTATTTGTAGCTTCGTTAGGGCTCACCGCCTTATCTTATACTCTGGATTTTGCGACATCGCGGCTGCACGATCGCCATTCGCGGCTCTCAAAAGTGCTCGCCAGGGAGGCCTTGAAATAGGGGCTTGACAAAATTATATCGCAACTGATATTTGTATAATTACTCCCACATTATCGCGCAAATGGCAGAGATGCAGATAACGAGTTTATATCAAAGCCAGCTGCATTGCTGAAGCATTTGGAGTTATAACAATACATGGCTTCAGAAAATCGCCAGCGTAGTTCCCGCACTCACCGGAGGGATCAGAACCGGTGGCGGACGAAGGGCCTGCAAGCGCCATCACTGAGTGGCCAACAGAATGGCCTCGCTGAAAGTCGCAGGCTCAAAAACGCTACCACTACAAATTATGTCTTTAATTATGGCTTCCGGCAGCACTGCCAAAGTGCGGTCTGGCGGTTTTATAAATAAATAAAACCGAGTAGGAAATCGGTCGAGTTGGGGAATAGAACCAGGATGAGCGGAGTGCGAGACGAGCGCGCTAACTACTCCGCCATGCCAGCTGGATAGTTTGGAATGAACAAAGGCGCGTCTAGCTAATACGACGTCTTCGTTCACTCTCATCTTCCTCCCTTCCCTTACGGCGAGGTTCAGGTGTCCACCGAGATATGTGAGAGAGATTTCCTTTACTCAAAAACCAATTTACCATCGAGCAAAGCGTAGAGCCTAATGGGCGATGGCGTTCTGTGAACTCCCTGGTAGCGTTGCAAGACGCTGTCACGTTCCACTCAGAGGCGAAGCTTAACATCTTAACCATACATCACTGATGCAAGCAGCAACACTGCCTTAAGGCTTTCGCCTCACCGCACTTTAGGTCAACAAAGTTCCTTCCTGAATTTTTCTAATCATATGCAGTGACTTAAATTCTTCTTTAACTTCTCAATGGAAAAAGTACATAGAGAAAATTCACCTGTCCTAACGACACACTCCTTCATAGCTAGCCCCGTTCTTCTTCATATGAAATCTGCTCTGTGTTCATCTGTGAAATGATACGTCTTTAAACATCAGGCAGGTAGCCTCGGAGTAAACGCTGCAGAGCATATTTGTCTTTGAATGATTAGAAAACCGCAAATAAAAGTGGCTTTCCCAGCTGAGGGGTATTTTAGTTCAGTTTTACATCGACGGTGACGCCACTCCAACGTCTGAATTGCTGTAGTGCAATCATTCATCTGAAAAAAAATCACCCTGGTTTTCTAAGCCCAGCAAGATGATGATTTGAGTTTATTACCGAGCAGAGCGCACTTTCGCCTCCGCGACAAAATTACTTATAGAGGCAAAAAGGGACTCACTGTCAGAATAATAAAATTACATCACTGAACGTTTTCCCGCAAACGCTCCACCCAATCAGAAGGCACGGCGTATTCTTGCACAGTTTTCCTGGGCATCCCAGCTAGAGTCAGCTGATGGCCGCCACACCCAAAAACTACGTAATTTAATGAGAATTTTTTTAGCTTAAAATTTTGTGCCAACTTAAGAATACGGCAATATTCAGGGCGAACATGGCAATTAATATTTCTGACGCTGCTTTGCCACAAGTGTTAATCGCGATATCGCAGTTTCCTTCCGGGGGAACTTTATATGCAAAAAGTAATTGTTGCTGTTCGCACAGTGGGTTTTATTTCCTTCACATTTCCTCACAAATTGCTCCTTTGTCTAACGTATCCGAGAATTTTAACCCTCGAACGTTAACTAGGTGCCCGTTCCTTCTATAGTGGCAGCAACGTACTTACAAGCGTCAGTAAAGTGTATGCCATAATAGCCGTAGTATCCTATTTCATGCATTAGCATTCCTTGGCGTACTGCCATTTCTTGACTTGCGTTCAAGAAATGCACTTGGCAACCAGTTTTTTTTTCGTAAGCCGCGCCTCCTATTTGTCAGGATTTACAATCACCACGAATAGACTGCGTACAGACCAGAGTACGACAATAGCACCTGGAACGGTTAGCTCGAACGCTAAAACGCTCAAACCGTTACTAAGTGAATATAAGCCTTGCATAATAAGCGAGCTTGGGAACCTCTAAGAGTGCTTAATCACGCCCCTCTCATTCTCCTGCAAGTACAGGAAGTCGTCTGGGCAACGCTGCGCTGTCTACGGAGGCAGTGACAGACACAAAAGAAGCAGCTGGGTTGTGGAGCGCTGTGACCGATGTACACGACGTGTTTGGATATCTATGCCGCTGCATGCTGTTCAGCTTGCGTTTTTTTTTTCGAACGGGCGTTAAAAACGCCAACCTGCGTCAAATATTGATCGGCGCGGCGCGCAAAACGAATTATAAGACAAGTAAGAAAGCCGAAAGCACAAAATGGGCCTCACTGGAGCATTCAGTGACCGTGTAAGAGGAACATGCAAGATTGCTCGATGGGACGGTGTGTGTGTGTGTGTGTGTGTGTGTGTGTGTGTGTGTGTGTGTGTGTGTGTGTGTGTGTGTGTGTGTGTGTGTGTGTGTGTGTGTGTGTGTGTGTGTGCGTGTGTGTGCGTGTGCGTGTGTGTCTCGTTTATTCAACCGTTCTTCTGAGACACACACACACACAAGGAGGACAGCTCCTCGCCCGGAGGTGTCGTGCGCCCCCACGGTGCGTTTATAGGCGTGCTGAGGACTGGTGGCGGATTTCGGCTCGCATGGCGTTCGAACCCGTGCTGATTGATGGCCTGTACCCACCGCTGTACCCACTCTGCCAATGCTGCTAATCGGCTACACAAGATGAAAAATGCAGCTTACACATACAGCGTTGATTTTGTGTGTTTACGCGTTAGCAGCATCGATCTTGGCGGACGCGCTGAAGAAGCGCGACTGCATAGACTTGCGGATAGATTTGAACTTAGACTTCCAAGCAGATCTCAACATAGAAGTGAATGAATTGGGTCGAGTACGGTGGTCCAAAAAATTATATTTTTTAGCATAGGAGATGACACAGCAATTTTCTCACATCCCTCTGGGTACCCGAACCGCGGCGTAAGGGAAATGGGAAAGGCAGGATGAAAGACGAGAGAGAGAAAGAGGTGCCGTAGTAGAGGGCTCCGGAGTAATTATGATCGCCTGCGGGTCTCTGGGCAATGTGCTACGACATCCCACAGCCCACGGCAACCTTTGCGTTTCACTTTCATTGAAAAGCGGCCGCCGAGGAAGGGTTCGAACCCGGGAGCTCTAGCTCAGCACTCGAGCGTCGCAACCACTGAGCCACCGTAGCTAATAAGAGCGAACCACAATGACCCATTTTAGTCATTCCAACCACCTCGCTTGCATTTTGTCGTCTTCAGGGCTCACCGCCTTATATTGGCACATCACGGCTACACGCTCGCAATTCGTGGCTCTCAAAAATACCAGCTCTGGAGGGCTTGAAATAGTGGCTTGTCAAAATTATATCACAACTGCTATGTGTACAATTACTCCCACATTATCCCTCAAATGGCAGAGGTCCAGATAAACAATTTATATCAATGCTCGCTGCATTACTGAAGATTGTGGAGTTCTCACAACACATAGTTTCAAAAAACCTTCAGCGGTTCTCACACTTACCGGAGAGACATGAGCCGGTGGGGTACAAAGTTCCTGCGAAAGACATCGTCAGTGAACAGAATGGCCTCGCTGGAAGTACCATGCTCAAGAACAGTTCGACTACAAACTATGTCTTTAATCATGGCTTCGGGCAGCGCTGCCAAAGTGCGGTCTGGCGGTCCTCCCGTCTGTACCCTACGTCGTGCCGCTTGGCATGACAGCCAGAAAATTGTGGTTCTCTCCGTGTTTAACAGGTGGCACCACAACGCTTTTCAAATTGCGGCGCCCAAATTTCTTTCGTGTTCTATTCTATGAAGAACACTGTGCGTTTTACCCTTCCGAGGAACGTTTCTTAGCTGTATCTTGCGAATTAGTTTATCACTCAGTTTATCTACTCGACTAGCGGTGCGCTCGCACCGAGGCAATGCTCTTGTACACCGCCAACTGCCTGACTGACCTGCAACCGTAATAAACTCGAGCGGTCTGTCCCTTAACGCTACTTCTTATGGAGGCAGGCACTGCCCATGCTACTTCAACAGCTTAGCAACATTTATTCTGCGCCTGCTTCTACAGACAAAGTACAATGGCGCCGTCGTTACCCAATTCCATGAGAGAAACCACAAATAGAGAAACCACTACAGTGTCCCTACACAATGCGAATAATGGCTGCAGTGAGGCGATTCCATGTTGGAGCTCAGTCAAAAACAGGAAGTGTGCTCAGACCACTACGCGCTTGCTGTAGCGTCTCTGCGCATCTTGTGACCGGCAATAATCACGTAAAGTCAATGTGATCTCGTGGGTACGCGATGAATAAGAGGCAACGAGAGGTTTTACTGTGGTTTTCATATGCAAGCTTTCACAGCAAAAAGGAGCGCAGAGATTAGCCTAGAGGCAAGCAGAACGCGCAACCCGGCCGCTGCTCGTTGTCGTCAGGCGTAGCGAGCGCAGCGACTCGCGGCTGCTTTCAGCTGGAATACCTACGCTTGGGATGTCGTCGAATCAATGCTAAAGAAACATGCTTAATGCCCAGTCTTGATGGGTAAGTCTGGTTCTAAAGCGTATTCCTATAACGTGCACAAATGTTTAGCACTTCGCACCTTTACCTTTGAACTATCATTCAGGAGAAGACATAAGCAAGTGCAGCGTCCTCCATTTAAAGAGTGGCTCGACCGAGTCTACCAAATTTGAACAGCAGAAAAGCGTTGCTGTGTGCGTCACGAGTACGTTATGGCAAACGGCGCAGTACTCTCTACTTGAGCCAACGTACCAGATCCCAAGGTTCACCAGGTTGGTCGCGACGCCAGCTCAAAGCTTCGGGTTGACGATAGCTTGCATCGGCCCTTGGGACGTTACCCGCGCGGTGTCCTTGCTGCACGATAGAATGGAAATGAGACAGAGTCTATTTGACAAATGCAGCTAGCCGTAAATCACATCCCACTTCTGCCCTCCTGTTCCGAACTATCCAAATGAGAGCTGAAAGGTGCTACCCTATTCGAGATTTTAATGGATTCATTTCCGCTGACAATCACTGAAATTGCATGACGGCGGCGATAGCAACAAGCTTCCTACGGGACCGTCGAGAAAGGAAACCGCCACACCGGCGGACGAACTCAATTTAAAGACAGAATCTATTTCCTGAACAAAGGGTTTGAAACAACGGGAGTCATCTTGAAGAACGTGGAAAGAGAAATCGCTCTGATATAACCATTTAGCGAGTGCTCTAAACGGGAATTAAAGGTAGAAAAGCTAAATGAGAGGAAAGAAGTGTTCATTTGGGCGCATAAATGTACGCAGATGTCTCCTCAGAGACCGAGCACTCCTGTGCGTGATGAGCACCTTTACGGCGCCCTGACGCAGTAAGGAGTTCGTCTAAAACAGTAACAAAAGATTTATCTTGGTTAGGCGAAGTGCGACTCAGGTGAGTTAGCTCTAGTAGTTCTGGATAGTTTGACATGAGGCTTCTCGACGGTTTCGCTTATTGTGGAAAGTTTTCGTTGCAAACAAAATTGCGCAGTATACCCTTGCAGTACGACGCGCGCACAGCCCAGCCACTGCTCGTAGGTTTCTGACGCAGGCATCCCAATGCCTCGACGGTAGCGCAAAGTAACGCAAAAGGCCATTGATCAGAATCGAGGGCCAGTCTATTAAATCGGCTTAAATATCTTCCCATACTGAGAATAAATTCAGGGATTCGTACATTTGTTCTTGATGAGCCACTTATGAGAAGATATAAAAATAGCTTGTTTTTTTTTCACTCAAACAGTTACTCAACCGTACGCGCCGTATCTAACACTACACAAATCTGTGGCGCGAGTACCGTTCGGGGACCACCTAAGTACCCCCTGCTTGAGTGAACGTACCTGCTCTGGGAATTCGATAGCCTGGGTGGAGCGCCGCATAGCCTCTTCATAAAAAGAAACGGGCAACATGGCCGGAGTAGCCACGGCCGCAGAGTATTCATCCTCCGCTAAGACCTGAAAAACATACAGACCATCAAGATCATTCGACAAAACCACGCTGTCGTGAACCTCTTCCCAGACCTTTCTACTCCCAACAACCAATTTCCCTTTCGCTGCAATATCACCCTTCCTCTTTAATACCGCAGGGCCTTCTCTGAGCCCTCTCAGCTTAAATGGTTTTCTCAAAGTACTTTAACCTTTCTTCTCCTACCTCCTCCTCCTCCTCTAAGTACTGTCATTCTCTTCCCTGCTACTGTTATTCACAGCAGTGTGAAATTTTCTTAGAACTTCTGGGTACCCATTCAATATTCTATAAAACTGAATAAGGCGCATTACCTATACCATTTTGCCGGCATGAGAGCGGAAGTAAGAAGAGGTTTTGCCGTAAGATAGAAATAGTTAGAGAACGGTACTATCACGCGGCGATAACGATGACGACGCCGTGAACAAGAGACGACCGGACTGAAGTGGCACTAAAACTAACCCCTCAATAAGCTGATTTTTAACCACAAGGACTGAAAAAATCGTGCCCGGCGGCGATAGCAACCAGCGGGTCGGTGTTCGTCCAAGAACACAATGACAACATCCTCCACCGTACTAAATTGAAAGAGAGCAATAAATGCTCGAAATAAAGGGCACAGTAGAACGGCAGTAATTTCGAAGACCGTAGAAACAGGAAAGCATAAGTGTTTTTTCTAGAGCATTCTGATCTCTTTTTGCATATGTAATCCTCATAGCCCAAGTGCCACCGATGATAAACAAGGCGCAGTAGTAGAGGTACATGAAAACAGCAACATTACCCCTCTTGTAAGCAGGCCCCATCTTAAGAGTGTGCGGCGAACGAGAAGAAATGGTTTGGTTTGGTCAAGCAACTCAGGCTATGAGGGACGCCGTAGATAAGAGCTACGTAAATTTCGACCACCTGGGGTTCTTAACGTGCACTGACATCGCAGAGTACACGGGCCTCTAGAATTTCGCCTCCATCGAAATTCGACCTCCGCGGCCGCGATCGAACCCGCGTCTTTCGGGTCAGCAGCCAAGCGCCATAACCACTGCGCCACCGTGGGACATCATGTAACCAGCGCTAATCACGTAACTGAATGTGATCTAGTGCGTGTGCGATGAGTACGAGGAGACGAGCGCCTTCTTTGCGATTTTATTATGAAGCTTTCACTGTAAAAAGGAAGACATAGAATAGCCTAGTGGCCCGAAGAAAGCGCCACCCGGCCGCTGCCGTTGTCTTCACGCGCAGGGAGCCCTTACGCGTCGCAGGTGCTGGCAGCTGGAACCTAAGAATTCAATGGCGCCGAAACAGTATGAAAGAACGATATTCAATACCAAATCTCGGATGGTAAGTATGCCTGAAACCTATTCCCATACGGAGCTCAAAGGGTTGTCTTCGCAGTGTTCTCTTCTCCAGTGACGCAACACCGCATTGCGTTAAGCGCTACCTTGGCTTCCTTGACGTGCATAAGTTGGATAGTGTTATTGTGATGTGAATTGCACCGCGCTGCTCCTAAGCCTGGTTGTCATCTTAGCTCTTCTGCTCTGTATCGACATGCGTGGCAAGCGTATCGGAAATTGTCATGCGAAAGCGTTGCTTTTGGCCGGTGTTCTATGGATCGTACGCAGTTGTCTCCAATCATGTGTGTAACACACTACAAAATCGACGCTGTCATTATAGTCGTAAACCCTTCACTCATGTGCGTGATGAGCACTTCTAGGGCGCCGAGACGATCTAAGTTAAAAGAAAAAAATACCAAAGTTTTATCTTGGTTAGGCCAAATGCCAAAAATGCGCACTAGCCTTAGTTGTTCTAGATAGTTTAACCTGAGACTTCTCAAAAGTTAGGTTTCTTAATGAAAGCTTTAATTGCAAAACAGATTGCGTAGGATATCCTTGCTGCAGGCCGAGCGCACAGCCCAACCACTGCTCGTAGGCTTCTGACGAAGGTATTCCGGCGCCCCCAGGGGGCTGGCGACCAAAAATACAAGCTTGTGGTAGAGCCAAAACAAGGCGGAAAGCTGATGATGAGAACCGACCGTCAGTTATTAACGGCGGCTTAAATACCTGCCCATACTGAGAACAAAATTCGGGGCTTCGGAACTTTCTTCTTGACGAGTCACCTAAGAGAAGACATAACAAAGATCATGTTCTTCTATTCAAACAGCTGCCTAACCGAAGGCGCCGGGTGTAGATATTACAAAAGGGTTCAAGTCTATGGCGCGAGTACCTATCGGGAAGCGCCTAGGTACCTTCTGCTTCAGTGAACGTACCTGCTCTGACACCCGAGCAGGGTTAATGGCGCGCCGGCGAGCATCTTCAGGAAATGAAGGGCACACCGTATCCCGGATAGCCACCACCGAAGGATATCTCCCCTCCACTAAGGCCTGAAAAAGATAGAGATTATCAGCGTTATTCGACAAAAACACTTTGTCGTATATCTCATACCTGACCTCTCTTCCTTCCAACAACCCATTTCCCTTTCGCTACAACCTCACCCTAGCCATTTGAATTCGGGAGGTATTTTCAGGCGCTTTGAGCTTAAGTGGTTTGCCCTTGGTGCCATGCTGTTTCCTGCCATTGCCTTCTACAGAAACGTGACATTGTGTAAGGCCTCCGATGTATCCATTCATTTTTCATTAAAACAGAATGAGGCACGTAACCTTTATCTTATTCGCCGTCGGGAGGAGAAAAGAGGTAGAGGTGGTGTCGCAAGATAGAAAGAGAGAAAGGTATTTTCATAAGGTGATGACGACGCCGTGGACAAGAGACGACGGGACTGAAGGGGCACTAAAACTAGCTCGTGAATTGAGCTGATTTTTGCCTACAATGACTGAAACAGCTAGACGGAGGCGATAGCAACAAGCCGCTCGGCGTTTTTTCGCGAACAGAATCACCACATCCTCCACGGCATTAAATTTAAAGATAGCTATGATTGCTGGAAATAATGGGCAGTCATTCCGGTAAAATGGGTAGAATGGCAGTCATTCCGAAAACCTGGAAACAGGAGCGCATATTACTGTTTTTCTAGGGCACTCTAGTCTCTTCTTGCATATTAAAGACTAATAGCCTATGTGCCACCGATAGTATACAAGGCGCACTAGTAAAGGTACAAGAAAACAGCAGCCTTAAACCCCTCTTTATCAGGCATTCAGAGGTTGCAGTGAACGAGACTAAAAGGTATACAAACGAAACGACTACAGAAAACAAGCATACATACATTAGCAGAACGTCACTAGAAGCTTCCTCACGATTTACTTTGCATTTTAGCTCGTCAAGTGGTCGCAGCATTTTTAAGGATCCGAAACGGCGGCGTAACAGTTTTTCTCCCAGTCCTCAGCGACAAAGAAGCGTCTATAGAGATATGCGGTGAACTAGCTTGTATTCCCCGTCGTGTCATCGACGATTGCATACCATGAAGAGTCAGTGGGTTGCCATCCCTACCCATATGATCATTTGTTAGCTGTGCGCTAGGGATAGGTGGCGACGTCGAGATTGTCTTCTGTGAGGTTCGGTAGCATTCTGTAGAGTGCGGTGAAGACTACTCAGGTATGTAATAGTGTTATGTTTGCTACTGCCTGTGCTAACTCCAAGGGTTGCTTTCTTCACTTTCCAACATGGCTGCCTGAGGTCTTGCGGTGACCTCCACCACGTACTTGCACCGTAGCGACGCAAAGAGGACAGAAGACAGCGACGGGACGAGGTCGAGAGGTTCAGCTTGTATACGGCGAAACAAGTACTATTCTTCCTCACGAGGTCGCAGACAGATTTGTGTTCGCGGCGCTTCATGGAATAGGCGCACATGCTTATTCTTCGGTTTTCGCAGCGGCGATAGAACTGCCCGGCTTCAATGCAGTGAACGCAAAGTGGGAGGTATTGTTCAGCGGTCCTCCAGATCTCTCCATTCCTTGGCCTGGCTTGCTCAAGTATGGGTTCTTACGGCTGTGGAGAGGGTTCCTGACTGTAGCTTTGCGTGACTGCGTCGGATCCGTAACGCGGCGCCATGAACCATGAGTCGCGATCTTGGTCTATGCTGCCCTTTGACGGACGACCAAAGCCTGATTCACTTCTTCACCAGCCGCAAATGTTACTGAGGCCACGTCAGGTGAACGTGGCAGAAAAGGCTGAGCAGATGCGAGCAATCTGGCGGCCGACTCTCAGCACATCAGCGTTGCTCGCTCACATGTATCTGGGTGGCCATATAATAGACGTGTATCCGCCAGTAGTGCTAAGCCAGCTCTGGCAGGGGGTGCACCGGCCATGGGGTATTAGGCAACAATTTTCGGTGGGCTCGGTACGAAGGCGGCGCTAACCACCCCTTAATGCCTTGCGCCGAGGAACTTGATTACATTGTTCTCTGCGATTTCACATTTCAGGGCAGACACGATCCTTCGATGCAGACGCTTGCATCCGCGCCAAGGAGCTGGTTGTGAGATCTGAGCAAAACGCTTGCTCTTTGCGAAGCGAGCTCCTGAATGCCTCGTTCGAATGTATCACCCGATGTCCGAGAACCCTAGCGGTTCTCGTATAGGCCGCTGGTGTCGAACGCCCTATTGAGAATAAGGCGCCTCTTAACTTCTTCTCCTTGTCAAATCAGTTATGTAGGTAGCACAGTTGAACGAGTCCAGTTACTCTTCGGCTATTTTCTGCGGCAGCCCCTGGAAGCTTGGCGGGTCATTGGGCAGGCCGACAAACACTAACGATGTCTAAACGACGAGTTACCTCTTTGGTAGCATAACCAATAAGATACTCTGCATCTCCACCAGACGGCACGTACTCGTTAATGCACCAGTAGACTGATGGGGTACTGAAACGAAATCTCTAATTGGCTTCATTGCTCACGCCAAAGAATTTAACAACTCGGCGGAGGTGGAAGAAAGACTGTAGTGACTGTAGTTTGTTCTCTTTTGTCAGCAATTATATACATATAATTTGACGCTCATTGAGTTCATGTAGTAACTTCGTTTTGCAACTGGGTAGGGGAGTTCACTGTTGCGTCTTTTAACAGCTGTAGCAACAGCGTTATCAACAGCGCTCTGAATCCCGCTCAATTTAAATACAGCATCAAAGATCCGCGGTAGTGCGTGCTTGAACGATAGCTATTATGAACAAAAATTAGGGTGGGCGTGTCAAAAAGGAAAGAAAAAGAATAGCGCCCGGCCCGCACCGCTTAGAGCACAATGGGCTAGCCATTATGAACAGCGGGAAAACAGCAGAACGCAAGTAATACTTTTAAAAACCTTTGTTCTCTTCTTACCTAGCAAAAGAAATGATAAGCCCCTTTGCTGCCGAACATAAAGATCAAAAGTAGAAATAGAGACAGATACAGCGCCTCCCGAGACTTTGTGACCCTTTCGCGAGTACCTTGCGGCGCCCACCAACGCACCTTCTGCACTGTGGGATGAACATGATATTGGGAGCCAGCGGGCTGTCTAGGCCGGAGGATACTGCCTTGTGCTGGAGCAGGGTATGTGTATCGTGCTTGGTTGCCTCGAGACTGCAAATCTTCGACGGGATCCTAAAAAAGAGCGGGAATATATCAGGATAGTCGCGTAAAAATCTCGTTGTCCCCAGTCGTATCCCAGTTATCTATTTCCAGAAACCCATTTTTCCATTTAAAAAAACCCATCTTTTCCCGTCTTATCACAAAGGAGCATTCTGCGGTCCCACCCATTATTGTGCTTTTCGTTTTGTAATACCGCCGAAAAAACTAACGCCACGGAGAGATCCAAAAATAATTTTCTCATCATCGTCATCATCACCGTGACTGCACCCACTGCAGGACAAAGGCCTAGCCTATATCTGACAATTAACACCGTCAAGTGCCGCCTTCTCATCTCCGCCCTCCTAACTTTCTGCCGCCCCCGGCTGCACATGCCTTTTCTTGGAATCCAGTCTTTTACCCTTAAAGATCATCGGATATCTTGCCTTCGCATTACATGCACTGACCACTCCCTTTCCTTCCTTTTCATTTCGACTAAGATGTCATTAGCTATTTTTTGTTAGCTGACACCCTCTGCACTCTTCCTGTCTCTTGACATTATACCTCTCGCGATCCTTTACATAAGTTCGTGCGTTGTCCTCAATTTAATCTTATCTCTTTTAGTTAGCATCCACGTGTCCGCCCAAAAGGTAGGTCCCCGTAAGATGCAGCTGTTATATACTAGTAACTTAAACATTGGTAAGCCGCCACTCTTGGTCTCAGAGGCCCTGCCGAATGCGCACTTCACTATTCTTCTCAGTGCGAAAGCACTATTCGGATGGGTTACCTACGAGATAGATCTTGGGGTGTTTGTATGTTTCCGGAGTTTGTGAGTATCTGCCAAGTAAGATGGTTTTGTTTATGGGGTTTAACGTCCCAAAGCGACTGAGGCTTTGAGACGTCGTAGTGAAGGGCTCCAGAATTTTGACCACCTGGGGCTCTTTAACGTGCACTGACATCGCACAGTACACGGGCCTCTAGAATTTCTCGTCCAAAGAAATTTCCACCGCATAAGTAATAATAAATATAAAAGTATATATATATATATATATATATATATATATATATATATATATATATATATATATATATATATATATATATATATATATATATATATATATATATATATATAAACGTAATTCGGTTGACACACGGTAGAAAAACAACAACTTTATTATAACGTTTCGACCAGGGTCTGGCCTTCGTCAGAGTGATGGGTACAGGCAAAAGACACAGTTTATAAGGGAATGTACGCGGGGAGGGAACATTCTGATTGGCGCATCGCAGCGGCAAACACCTCAGTATTAATCGCCAGTGAATGATAAATGATACATTTATCATTCACTGGCGATTAATACTGAGGTGTTTGCCGCTGCGATGCGCCAATCAGAATGTTCCCTCCCCGCGTACATTCCCTTATAAACTGTGTCTTTTGCCTACATTTATCATTCACTGGCGATTAATACTGAGGTGTTTGCCGCTGCGATGCGCCAATCAGAATGTTCCCTCCCCGCGTACATTCCCTTATAAACTGTGTCTTTTGCCTGTACCCCATCACTCTGACGAAGGCCAGACCCTGGTCGAAACGTTATAATAAAGTTGTTGTTTTTCTACCGTGTGTCAACCGAATTACGTTTATGTTCTACCGGATCCATCCGATCTTCACCCCCTTCTTATATATATATATATATATATATCCATTACTGGCATTCGGACCCTCCGCGGCACGGACAGACCAGCTTCCCATGCCGCTGCTCGAGAGCACTAGGCTGTCGCCGCAGCCGAACGCTTTTCGTGTTATAGTGCAACACACTGTTGCTCTGTGCACTGCACATCATTGTCTTCATCCACTAGTACTAATACTACTAAAATATTATTGCCGTTTTCGGATATGTGGAGCAGTGACAGGGAGATGTACACTGCGGTGTCATCGAACTCTTGCAAACGAAGCATCAATCAAGCGAGGTGTCAGGAGGTGCCTTTGAACTTGTATAGCCACCACACAGCTTCTTGATCGCGGACAATCTTCGTATTCCACAAAGTTTCCTGCGGATTTTCCGCGCTACCTTGATGATTGCGAGGCTTCGAGTGCATACACACTCTGCTCGGCCAGCGGCAAGCAATGGCTCGCGCTCCTTCACTTGATCTATATCACTCGCGACCTTTTCCTCTCAGTCTATAGCACCGAAGGGACTGTACATGTCGCTGAAGTGACTGCAAGCTTCCCATTAGAGTGGCAGCTCTGCTTATGTGAGCTCGGTGACAGGTTTGGCGATTATTCAAAACGTACTGCAAGACTATTCTTATTATGCACGTAGTAAGAGCTATGGATTTATTTCTTCTCACTGGAAAAAAGGGAACTGGCAAAAAGCAGGTGCCTTGTGTGTGCGAGGGTATACGCCGTCCTTGGTGATGATGTTGTCGAGAAAGACCAGCTCTTGGTATGGGAAATGGCACTTCACAGGCTTGAGTTCCTGCAGAATACTTCTATCTCAGTAAAGCTTTCAGGCTTTTCAGGTACTCGTTGAAACCCTCCGCGAAGACGACACGTTGTCTGCGTACACGAAACAGGTTTGTGACTCAAGGTCTGCCCATAACTAGCTTAAATGGCGGAAAAAGGAGTAAAGAAAGAGGGTCATGGCCATGATCTCGAATAACTTATCTGGCGTGGAGAAGACCCTTAACTCTCAGTATCATACGCAGAATTCGTATGGCCAGTAGCCCAATTTTAAGTACTTGGAGGAAAAGTATTTGGCATGAAAAAACTCAGTCGAGGGCATCATATACCAGTTGGAGGGTTCAATAATTTTGAAGCGAAAAGCTTCACTACGCTAGTCAACACCGCGCTTCGCGTGAGCCAGCGTATGTCGGAGCACGAGTGACGTCACGTACGGCGCAGGCTACTGCGCATGTGACCCGCCGCTTCTCCTCCTCGCCACCCTTTGACCTTTCGCCGCAGCCGTGCGCAGCGCGCATTTGAAAGGAGGGGTATATAAGGCACGCTTGCCCATAGATCAGGCGCACGCTGCCGCGCGCTCTGCGTCATCGTGTGACGTTCGCCAAGCGCGTGTTTATTGCGGATCACCGCAGCTTTTCGCTTCGAGATATCCAGGCTTAACCTTAGCTAAGCCCCAGCTAAATTTATTCTTCGCTACGCTGCTCAGTCTTTCGTAATCGAGGCAGTACCAGACAGTTTGTTTCTCTTCTTTAGAAGATGACCATTGCCACTAAAGGTGAGGAAGTTAAGCGCAAAAAAACAAAGACAAAGTGGAGACGTGGACGGGACAAGCGCTATCGTCCACGTCTCCACCGTCCACGTCTCCACTTTGTCTTTGTTTTCTGCGCTCTAACTTCCGCATCATGAACTACCAACAGGCCCAAATTACTACTCTGCCACTCAAGGGTTCGTCGAAGGCTTGATGGTGTCGTTGCGAAGGATGTTGTTCATAGAGCCCCAGATTGCTGGGCGTTCTGCCTGCACACGCAGTAGAGGCTTTGGTAAAAAGGTGGTGTTAGGTCTTCAGTAAAATTCCGATAATCGGCAATCCACATTACCAGGAACTTTGATGCGGGTGAGAAGTATTCCCTATAACTCTGAAGGAGACAGCAGATCTGGGTGCTATAGTCATGGGTGAAGCACGTCCTTGTAAGTTTGCTGGGCGGCGTTATTTTGAACTCTAGTAGCGCCGTCCTCGAGTTTCTTTTTCTGTGAACTTCTGTCACCTTAAAAGGCAGCAACCTAAACTCCAAGATTTGCTTTCTTCAGTTTCCAACCCGGGGCTTGCAGGTCTTCCGGTGATGGACGCTACGTACTTACGTTGTGGCGGCGCAAAGCGAATAGAAGACGGCAAAGGCACCACCATTAATGCGCGAGTTAGGCCCGGCGAGAGTTCTTCCCGAAACAAGTACCGTTGTACCTCATGAGGTCGCGGACCAGGTTGTGGTCGCGGTGTTTCGCGGAGAAGGCGCTCTTCCAGAATGCCCGGTGTGCGCAGTGCCGTAGGATTTGGTCGGCTTCACCGCAGTGAAGGAATTGGAAGGTGTACAGTACGGTGCACTGTTAAAGGGCACATGCGATCGCGTGGCCTCCGCGCTTCATGAAACGCTGCCGCTCAGAACTTGCGGGAATTGTCGGCAAAAGACGCATGCGCAGTAAGCACAGCGGCTGGTCTTTTCTCGCATGCTCCTAATGCCGTACATTCTCGCCGCATCTAGGTAGGAGGGCTTCGTGAAACGTGGAGGCCACGCGATCGCATGTTCCCTTTAACAATGGACCGTACTGTACATCCGCGGTGCTGCAAAGGTCCTCCTTCCATGCCGGGGCTTGCTGAAGCATGGGTTAGCAGGTCAGCCACTGGAGTGTTAGCGGTGGTGCGCAGTGTTCCAGGCCTCGGCTGGCGCGGCTTCTTCGGCTGCGTACGCGGCGCCGTAAATCATGGTATGGGATTGTGTGGTCGAGGCGGCCGTTTCACACATGCCCAAAGCCTCATGGACTTTTTCATGAATCACATATATTGTTACGTGGTGGCCACCCGAAGAATGAGGCGTTATGAACGATGGACAAGAGATTATTTAATGGACCCCGTCCTAGAGCGAGCGCTCCGTTCACGCCACTGCCAGCTTCGTCTTCTCGCAACATTACCCGGGGCCACCGAGCGATCGTCCCGACCGTAAATAGAAGACACCGACGAAGGGATGCGCGATACGGGGATGGGCTTCCAGGGTAGAAAAGAAGTGGCAAGGTGGTGAAGTGCTGGCCGCCACAGGGGATGAGATGATAGCCGAATGAGCCCCGGCACACGAAGCATCCGGGCCGTAGGGTGCCAGGAGCTGACGGCCGAGGTCCTTTGACGCACCAAACGGCAGGGGCAGGGGAGCGGTGTCCTCACGTGTGGGCAGGGTCTTGGGTCAGTCGGGTGATTCTGGTCGCGGCAACGACGTCAATTCGTCTTGTCTTGTGGTCCGGGTGGAGGACGGGGTTGGCGTGAGCGGCGAGGTCGGTACAGGTCGGGCGGGGCGGACCAAGTACTCACCGCCGACGTCCATGGCATGCGCTGGACGGCGAAGCTCCGGGACCAGGATGGCGATGAAGGGACCCTCCCCCCCCCCCCCTCCCCGCATTTCACACCAAATGTTACGTGGCGGCCAGCCGAAGAACGAGATGTGATGAGCGATGGAGAAGAGATGATTTAATAGCTGCTGGCCCAGCAAGAGTGCTCCGCCCCGCGCCACTGCCAGCTTCGTCTCCTTCGTAACAGTATTAGTGATTCGATATGAAGTTAATGCGGTCAAAGTCAACGAAATTTAACCAGGATTCTCTTCGGTAGCACCCAGAACATTTCCTTCACCCGCTGATGTGGTATCGTGGTGCCTGGCGGAAAACACGCTTAGCAAACGGTTGTATTGGCCAGGTGTGGCAGACTGTGGCAGCTGTCGTGGTGAATTCAGGAACAGTTTTCGGCGGATTCGATACGAAGCCGGTGAAAACGGGCCCTGCATGTCTGGAACTTTATTGTCTTCTCTGCCATTTAAAGGCAGGCACGATCCTTCTATGTAGGCACTTGCTTCGTTCTAGGGAGCTGGATAGGGGATCTGAAAAAAAAATGACTGCTCTTTCCATGTGAAGGAAGCTCCTGAATGACTCCAGGAACGCTCTTTCAAATGGATCCCACAACCTGCGAGAGCACTGGTGGCACTGGCATCATGTTTACTCACGACGGTATGAAATGTGAACAGCGCCTGTGAACAAAACGAAATATTTACCTCTGTGCTTTAATTTTCCATATTCAGCTACCCTGATTCGTGGTTGAGGGCAAAGAATCTGCCGAAGCACAAATTTGTAAACCTTTTCTGAATGGATATCGAGCTGCAGACTAGAAATATATGTGTATTTGCGTTTCATTCCGTCCTGGATGTACATGCAGGGCATTCCATTGTGAATTAGGCACATCGTAACTTGATATTCTGGTAAAATGACTTATCTACCTCCCCGAGTCGAACAGCTGCAATTATTCTTTGGATGCTTGGGCTTTGGATGCCTGCGATAGTCTTTGGATGCTTGGCTGGTCCTTGGGCTCGCGGAGAAACACTGGCGATGTTTAAGTGACACCTCGGCGGCGGTAATAAAAAGCAGATTGCTGTTCTCGAAGACAGCATCGCTGCCGCTACCATCGCAGCTTAATTGACGGCATCGAACATTCGTCATAAGGGGCATGGAAGAACGACAGTCATCTCAAACAGAATGGAAAGAGCAGAGAGTGATTAATGTTTTTCGAGGCGCTCTGGTCTCTCTTTGCCCGGGTAATAACGCGGCAAGCCCCTGTTCCGCCGAAGATAAAGTGCAAAAGTAAATGTCAAATACGGATACAGAGCCTTGAGAAAATTGCCGACGCGGTCGCGAGTACCTTGCCGCAACCGCCAACGCACCTTGTGGACCTGAGGACGCAGGAGGTTCCAGGAGGGCTGCTCGCGGCCGCGGTGTGCATCTTGAGCAGCGGTAGCAGCCGCTGCCACCCGTGTATAGTTGTCAGGAAACTGCACTGTCGGTCGGGGGGCCTGAAAAGGAGCCAGAGTTTGTCAGAATAATAGCATAAAAATGCCATTGTCTCCAATCACATCCCAATTCTCATTTATTTACAACTATTCATTTTTCCTTCTGAACAAATAATCTGTTCCCAACTTATTTCAGTGGAGCATTCTCGGGAGCCATCCAGGGCAGGCCTTTCGTTTTTCGATACCGCGGAAGGAACGGATATTACGAAGTGCACACAAACTCTGTTTTTAGTAGCGTGTTTTCTTCAGTCATTGCCATCTATAAGCATATTTTATTTTTCATTGTCCCTCCTTCGAAGTATTTATTTCATACTGTATATTTATTACGCCAGATAACCCTATCTTTTAGGACAGGGGTGGCGGTGAGTGGTATTTAGCCAGTACCACTAGGAAGTATTTTGACACCGGTGCAATAAGAAACACTTTTCCGGCGAGATTTCTGTGAAGATTCAAAACTGCATGACAACGAAAGGATCTGCATGTATTGTATGACGCGTGGAGGCGGTCTATGCCTTAAGATCAAGCTCTGAATGCTAGGTAAAGCAGGTAGTATGAAGAATGTGGATGTACGATATTTGTACCTAGCTTCGCTATACCCCGTTATATTTGGTGTAGTGAAGCGGTTCTGGTCAAGTACACCGCGTGCCATTGAAACACCTCATAAACATAGAGTAGTAATTAATTACCCGCATAATGAACACCTCCCAGACTTTGGCTGTCCAAAAGTACTACACATTTTTTTTTTTACCAGTACATCCACCCATTTAATTTAGCGGCTCTCTGTTCATGTTGATAGTGAATCCAATGAGACAGCCTTTCTTCAACGCTGAAATAGGTGCGAAATGCTATAAGGTGCCTAGTCTCGCAAGTCAAGATACTGCACTTCGAGGAAACAGCTAGCCTGAGGATTCCGCGAAGTTCTAGAGCCAATAAAAACCGCGCCTCCCATCTCTTCCCATCTGATCACAAATGACAATTGTGAGGTCCCACCCATGTTTGTGCTTTTCATTTTGTAATATCGCGGAAAAAAGCTAACGCCACGGAGAGAACAAAAAGTATTTTTGTCATTATCATCATCACCCTGACTACACCCACTGCAGTACAAAGGCCTGGGCTAATTTGATAATTAACCCCGTCAAGTGCCGCCTTCTCATCTCCGCCCACCTAACGTTCTGCCGCCCCCGGCTGCCCTTGCCTTTTCTTGGAATCCAGTCTGTTATCCTTGAAGACTATCAAATATCTTGCCTTCGGATTACATGCCTTGACCAAGCTATGTTCTTCCTTTTCATTTCGACTAGGATGTCAATAACTATTTTTTGTTCCCTCACACCCTCTGCACTCTTCCTGTCTCTTGAAATTATACCTCTCGCGATCCTTTCCATAAGTTGGTGCGTTGTGCTCAATTTAACCTTAAGTCTTTTAGTTAGCGTCCACGTTTCTGCCCGCTAGGTAGGCACCCGTAAGATACAGCTTTTATATACTAGTGTCTTAAGGGACATTGGCAAGCTGCCGCTCACGGTCTGAGAGGACCTGCCGAATGCGCCCCGCACTATTCTGATTACTGCGAAAGCAATATCCCCATGGGTCACCCCCGAGAGAGTCCTTGGGATGTTTGTATGTTTGAGGTGTTTGTGGGTATCTGTCATGTAAAAGTACTAAATAAAATTAAAACGAAATATATATAAAGATATATATGACTGGCATTCGGACCCTCGACGGCACGGTCAGACCAACTTTCCACGCGCAGCTGGAGAGCACTAGGCTATCGCCGCAGACGAACGCTCCTCGCGTTATACTGCAACACATTCTCGCTGTGTGTACTGCACATTACCGTCTTCATCCACTAATACAAATACTACTTCCAAATCTTGTTGGCGTTTTGGGATATATGAAAATGGTACGCTGATAGGAAGATGTACGCTGCATGTGTTGGTGTGCACATCAATGCGGCAGAAACACGGTCCCATAGCAGTGCGCGTTGGTGTTGACAACATTGCTGCAGAGACTGGGCACTAAAAGATAGGCCACTGGCGGTTGACTATGAAAAGCTGAAGATGCGCGTAATTAAAGCTCGAAACTTTCAATCAGAGCTCAAAAATCTCTTCACTAATAAAAGATGCACAACTTCTGGGGACGCACACCTTCGCGGAGAGGTAGTCGCTCTGTCGAGAATGGTTTTGTATTCGACTCCATCAAGTGATTGTACGATCTTGAAGAGTCCAAAATAGCGCCGTAGTAGTTTTTCATTCAGTTCTCAGAGGCGAACTAGCCTCCACAAGGATTCTAAGTCAACTGGCTTGGATTCCGCGTTGTGTCACCGACGATTGTGGCGTCGATTATCATTGGGTTGCTGGTTATTGCTACGAAACAAGGCTATCTGTAAGAAGTGATGTGGACAATTCACGAGATGGAATACTGTTTTTTTTTGTCTTATCCACCCGTTCCACTGCAGTACTTTCTGTGCTTCCTTCGACTCCGAATAACAGGCTAGGAAATCGGTCACAACTAACACTAATTAATCAGTATACTAGTTCAGGTTACGTTAACAGTCACTAACCATACCTTAACTAGTACCACGAAATGTGAAAGTCATGTTTCACTATCATCAACCATCATTATTATTTAGACGTATCTAGATGTTTCATACACATTTTTTTCGAAAATTCCAGAGAGTTTCTTTATTCACAGGTGAGTGACAGGTCATGATGGATGACATTACAACAACGGCAAAGACCAATTAACCTAATTAACCATTTTCTAGTCAGACCCCATAAATAAATAAAACCGAGTAGGGAATTGTTCGAGTTGGGGAATCGAACGAGGGCCT
Organism: Amblyomma mixtum; assembly: GCF_055824585.1. NCBI lineage: Eukaryota > Metazoa > Arthropoda > Arachnida > Ixodida > Ixodidae > Amblyomma > Amblyomma mixtum. Next base: position 102,763,884 of record NC_143013.1, read on the forward strand.
CCGGACTGCGAGACGAGCACGTTAACCACTCCGGCATGCCAGCTCGATTGTTTGGAATGAACAAAGGCGCGTCTAGCTTATACGGCATCTTCGTTCACTCCCATCTTCCTCCCTTGGCTTACGTCCAGATTCAGACGTCCACCGAGATATGCAGGAGAGACATTTCCTTTCCTCAAAAACCAATCTACCGTCGAGCAAGGCGAAGAGCCGAATCGGCGATGGCGTTCTGCTGACTTGCTGGCAGCGTTGCGTAATGTTGTCACGTTTCACTCATAGATGCGAAGCTTAACATCTTAACCACACATCAAGCAGCAACACTGCGCTTAAGGCTTTCGCCTCACCGCACTTTAGGTCAACAAAGTGCCCCGCTGATTTTTTATAGGGATTACACGCGCTCACAAACAATTGTAAAACTCTGCGGGGCGATTACAACAAGAATGCTGTGCGGTAGTTGAAAAACAGCATCTCTGCCGCTTTCTGCCGTGCTCAGTTTAGAGACAGCATCGAAATATCGAGATAAGGAGATTGAGCGACTGTTACCTTAAAAAGCGTAGAAATTATAGCTCGCGATCATGATTTATGAGAGTGCTCTGGTCAATTTTTGCTTCGCAAACGAAGTGATAAGCCCTTATGATCACCGACGGCAACAACGGTTCGCGGCGATCATCACATGTGCCGCGATTACACTGAGGCAACCGGCAACGTACCCTGTGCACCGGAGGACGTTCAAGTTGCCGAAACATTGCGGGGTGTGCGGGGCGGTGGAGTGCCCCTTGAGTTGTGGAAACTTCCTCTAGGGCTCGCATGGGGATGTGCGTAGGGTGCTGTCCCTCTAGGCAGGCCTGAAAAGGAGTCAGGGTGTATCAAGATGATTCAACAAAACTATCATTGTCGCTGGTCTCAATTTAATTCTGCTAGCATGTTTCTAAAAAGTCATCCCTTTTTCCGCACAACAGGCATCTTCCCGTCTTATCGCACGGGAGTGTTCTCAAGCCCGCTCCACGTCAACGTTGTTCATTGTTCAATATTGCGGAAATGAACTATAACTCGAGGAGCATAAAAACGCTTTGTTTCTGTCCTTTATTGCCATCGAGAAGCCTGTTAAATTTTCGCGGTCGATCGTTCTTCGAGCACCGCCACAGCGTTGTTCGACAAGCGCTGTTTCGAACACCGAAACTTCTACGAAATGCTATAAAGCGCCATCAATCGTCTGTAAGTATTACTGCACTTCAGCCTTGTGGAAGAACTGCTACCATGAATTTTCTACAGAAATCCCTGAAGCAAAAAACTGCGCCTTACCACAAAAGGTCTCTGTAAGAGCAGCTGTATTACGGAAGCTAGTAGCTTGCTGATCTTCGGGTTGGAGCCTAAAGTCGTTTGCTTTGCTACAGTGAGCTCTAGTTGTGCTTTCTTTCGGCAACATTACGAGTTGCTACTCGAATTAAACACAGTAGTTTATGATAAACGTTTTCAACAAGCTCTGGCAAGAAGGAATAGTGCCGGCCGAGTGGAAACACGCGGTAGTGGTAATGATCCCGAAGCCAGGCAAGAAACTCCAGGTCGAGAACCTCAGGCCGATCTCCCTCACGTCGTGCCTGGGCAAGACGTACGAGAAAGTAATCACAAAAAGGATCCAGTCGCACCTAGAGAAAAACCAACTGTACCCAGACAGCATGTACGGGTTCAGAGCCCACCTGTCTACGCAGGACGTACTACTCCAACTCAAGGAGGAAGTACTCGAGAAAATGCCGAGAAGTGGCGAAAACGTTGTCATGGCCCTCGACATAGAGGGAGCCTTCGACAACGTGAGCCACGCCGCCATCATGGAAGGCATCAACAACACCAACTGCGGGGGAAGAACCCACGACTACATCAGGGCCTTCCTGAGCGACAGAACAGCGACCGTGGGACTAGGCGAGCTGAGAAGCGACGTCTTCACCACGCCTTACAAAGGAACACCCCAAGGCTCCGTGATATCGCCCGTCCTGTTCAATATGGCGATGATCGGGCTAGCAAGACGACTCAAGGAAATCCCGGGCATCCAACACGCGATTTATGCCGACGACATCACGGTGTGGGTCACCCAAGGATCGTTAGGGGAGAAGCAAGACAGACTACAAGAAGCTGCGACCTGCGTAGAGACCTTCGTCAGGGAGAGAGGCCTGAGATGTTCGACGGAGAAGTCGGAAATCATCAGGATCGGAAGAAATCCTACCAAAGCCTCGCTGGAAGTAGTTCTAGAGGGGCAACTGATCCAAGAACAGAACATGGTACGAATCCTAGGCATGTGGCTGCAGAGCAGCCGAAAATGCAGCCATACCATCAGCCTGCTGAGAAGAGCCGCGGAGCAGGTTGGCAGAATGATCAGTAGAGTCTCTCAGAGAAGGTACGGGATGAAAGAAGAAGATACCCTCAAACTCGTCAACAGCCTAATCGTTAGCAGTTATGTACTCCTTGCCCTACCACGCAACAACAAAGGCGGAGCGAGAGCAAGCCGACTGTATTCTCAGGAAGGCATACAAGATTGCTCTACACCTGCCCAGAAACGCATCAAACGAGAAGCTACTCCAACTCGGAATCAGCAATACCTTCGATGAGCTTGCCGAGGCTCAATTGGGGGCACAACTCATTAGACTCAGAGGCTCCTCTACGGGAAGGGCGCTCCTGAGAAGGTTGGGTCGGAACACGTGCGGACTGGTAGACAGATACGCGGACGTACCGGCCGACCTTAGAAAGACCTTTAATGTAGGACCCCTGCCTAAAAACATGGATCCTAACCTACACGAGGACAGACGAAAAGCAAGGGCCGAGCAGATAGAAAGGAGGCTAGGCCGATCAGAGAACACAGTCTATACGGACGCCTCCATGTACGTACATGCAGGGAAGCGCTTAGCCGCTACGGTGGTAGTTAATAGCACAGGAGACATGGCCACATGCGCCTCAGTGGAGGTCGTGGGCATAACGGAGGCCGAGGAAATTGCCGTCGCGCTGGCGGTAGCAGAAGGCTATAGGAAAGGCCGATCCCTAAACATCTTAACAGACTCGAAAGACACGTGTAAAAACTATACGAAGGGCAGAATTAGCGGCATGGCCCTCAGGATAATCAGTGGGGCAGCAGCCTCTGCTGAGAAGACACCCATACAACACATAATCTGGGTCCCAGGCCACGCAGGCGTAGCGGGGAACGAAAGAGCAGACAGCCTAGCTCGAGGGCTTACATACCGAGCAGGCATGTCAGATGTTCTGGAGCTTCAGCTACTACCATGCGAGGGGGGATACACAGAGACATTACAACTATATAGGGGGACTAGATTCAAGTACCCACCACCACACAAAGCCCTCACGAGGGAGGAAGCAGTCGGCTGGCGTAGGCTACAAACAAACTCCTTCCCCAACTTGTACATCTATAACAAGATGTCACCAACACAATACAGAGCAAACTGCCCCTGGTGCGGCGACACACCCACACTATACCACATAACATGGGAGTGCGAACGAAATAAAGCATTCCACCAACACGAATTCCCGAGTGCGGAGCAATGGGAGAGCCGGCTCACCAGCAGCGAGCTCGCGGCCCAAAGGGCCTTAGTGCGGCACGCTACTGATGCAGCGCGACTCAGTGGAGCCCTGGACTAGGGGCCCAACCTTGCTGAAGAGAAGCCTCAAGTCGCCGGCGCCACGAAAGACGACGGAGGCTTCGAATCCGCGAATCTCTTAAAAGATCTCAATAGAAGTTTTCTACTACTACTACTATCACTAAGCTTTAGGTACATAAAACACTCTCAAGAGGGTGAGTCGTAACAGAAGAAGTACCTATTCGATCGGGCTAATTATATCTTTTTTCTTCTTCCATCTTATCATATTGGAGCATTCTGGGGTCCCACCCATGGTTGTGCTTTTTCTAATCATCATCATCAACCTGACTACACCCACTGCAGTACAAAGGCCTCGCCTGTAACTGATAATTAACCCCGTCAAGTGCCGCCTTCTCATCTCCCCCCAGCTAATTTTCCGCCGCCCCCGGCTGCACTTCCCTTTTCTTTAAACCGTCAGATATCTTGCCTTCGCATTAACTGCCCTGCGCAAGCCCATTTCTTCCTGTTCATTTCGACTAGTATGTCAATAGCTATTTTTTGTTCCCTGACACCCTCTTCCCTCTTCGTGTCTCTTGATGTTATACCTCTCGCGAACCTTTCCATACGTTGGTGCGTTGTCCTCAATTTACGTTTCTGCCCAATAGGTAGGCACTCGTAAGATACAGCGTTTATATATTACACTCTTAAGGGACATTGGCAAGCTGCCACTCATGACCTGAGAGGACCTGCCGAATGCGCCCCGCACTATTCTTATTAGTGCGAAAGCAATATCCCCATGGGTCAACCCCGAGAGAGTCCTTGGGATGTTTATATGTGATGACATAGTATCCGGCTGCCTTGTGGAAAACATGTGTAGCGAGCGGTCGTAATGGCCAGGTCGGGCAGACGGTGGCCTGTCGTAAATTCAGGAAGAGTTTTGGGGGGTTTCGATACGAAACAGGCGAAAAACAGCCCTGTATGTCTTGCATCTGGAACTTTATTGTCTTATCTGCCAATTAAGGGCAGGCACGATGCTTCTGTGCTTCAGAGCTGGATGGGGAATCGGAGCAGAAATACTGCTCTTTCCTTCCGATGGGAGCTCCTGAATGGCTCAAGGAACGCTGTATTGAATGCATCCCACGGCTTGCGAGAGCCCTCGTGGTGCTGGTATAACATTTACTCTGGATGGTATGAACACTGAACAGTGCCCGCGAAAAAAACGAAATATTTTACCTCATTACTTTCAGCTGCAACATGCAGCTAGCCTGATTCGTGGTTAGGAGAAAAAGAATCTGCGGAAGCACACATTTCTAAACCCTGTCTAAATGGAGATGTAGCTGCAGAGTAGAAATGTACGCTATATGTGTATTCGCTTTTCATTCTACCCTGAATGTACATGCCGAACATGCCATTGAGAATAAGGCGCATCTTAACTTTCTATCCTAGTCAAATGAGTTATGTAGGTCCCATAGTGGAACAGCTTGTCTTATTCTTCGGCTCTTGGAGAAACACTAGTGATGTCTTAGTGACTGGTTGCAGCTTTGGTGGCTTACGAGCAAGTCACCCTGCATCTCCAGCAGACGCCACATTCTCATGGCAAAACCGTGACCGTAACAGTAGAGGGATGCGGCACTGGCAAGAACTTTTAATTGGGCTGACTTGCACCCACAAAGAATTGAACACCACGGTGGCGGCGATAGAAAGAAGATTCCTCTGTGGTTCTCGAAAAACAGCATCGTCGCCGCTACCATCGCAGCTTAATTGACGGCATCGAACATACCCAATGAGGGTCATGGATGAACGACAGACATCTCGAACAGCATAGAAGGAGCAGAGAGTAATTAAGGTTTTTCAAAGCGCTCTGGTCTTTTTTGCCGAGCCAATAAATTGATAAGACCCTGTGCCACCGAAGATAAAGTGCAAAAGTAAATGTCAGATATGGATACAGCTCCGTCAAAGAATTCCCGACACGGTCGCGAGTACCTTGCCGCAACTGCCAACACACCTCAAGCTCATGACACAGGAGGTTCAAAAAGGCCTCGTCGCCGCGGCTGAGGGCGTCTCGAGTAGGGGGAGCAGCCGCTGCCACAGGCATCGTGTAGTCAGGGGACTGCACTGTCTCACCGGATGCCTGTAAGGAGCCAGAGTTTGTCAGAATAATTGCATAAAAATGTCATTGTTTTCAATCACATCCCAACTCTCATTTATTTCCAACCACCCATTTTTCTTTTGGAAGAACCAATCTGTTCCCAAGTTATCCCATACGAACATTCTCGGGTGCCATTCATTACAGGGCTTTCCATTTTCTGATACCGCGTTTTCTGATACCGTTTTCTGATACCGCATCACGGAGTGCCCACAAACAGTGTGCTCTTATTATCGTGTTCTGTTTGGTGAATACCATCTATAAGCAAATTTTATTTCTTATTTCCCCTCATTCCACGTATTTATTTCGTATTGAAAATTTATTAGGCCCGATAACAATTAATCTGATCTTTAGAAGCAGTTGGGGGGGCGAAGGTCTACCCTGAAATATTTTTTCTTATTGAATGGTATTTAGCCAGTGCCGCCTAGAGAGTATTTTGGCGCCGGTGCAATGCAAAACACTTTTCCAGTGAGATTTCTGTGAAGATTCAAAACTATATGACAACGAAAGCCTCTGCATGGCTTTGTATGGTGCGTGGAGGCGGAATGTGCCTTCGAGTCGAGGTCTGGACGCTCGGTAAAGGAGGTATTATGAAGAATGCGGCTGTAGGGTCTTTGTAAATAGGCTCGTTATACCCTATTATACTTTGTGTACTGAAATGGTTCTCCCAAACTACGCCACGCACCGCTGTACAGTGTATAACACTTGGGTGCATACTGTATCAGAACGAGTCAACATAAAATCTCGTTTGCCCCACTCTCACCACTATGGATGCGTTAGCATTTGTAAAGTCTGTATACCACTTGGCTGCATACCACTTGCATTCGAAACCTCAGTAAAACACTCTCCGGGGCATGTTGGTTCATAGCTGGCAAGAATTAAAGCGCAACAAGACGACACAAAGTAGGAGAAAAAACGACAGGACAGGATTGCATACCACTTGGATTCCCGGAATCTAAATATATGTCTTGAAACAGCCACGGCTAAGTAGGCTATTTTCTTTTTTACATTTTCCTTACAAATATATTACAGCGGTAAATTTTTTCAAGCTGACTTCCACCATTTTCGTTCGGGTACTTGGCAGCCACTTTATTCTCTAAATTACGAACCGGTTGGAAAAGCTTACGAGTGGGGTTTTTCCAAGCTGTTTTAAATCACAGCAAATGTCTTAATTCCCAGCAAATATGATGCCTAATATATACGCTGATATATCATCAGTTATTTGCCACACGTTTACCGTAATATCGCCAATTTATGCTAGAGAACTTCACAAAGACTTAACTATTTAACTTCGCAGAGCGCGTTTTACAAGCTTCACATTTGCGCGCAAGTTGCTGCTTTTCTTTGGCTCACATCGGAGGGTTTTATGGAAGCGACGAGGTTTAACAATGTGCTCTTTACTTCTGTATAGTATTAGCAAGCAACTTCGTTACATTTCCAAATGTCACATGAGTGCTAGCATAACAGCGGAAGCAGCCTACATCATCCACTGGCATTTCTCGATCCTGAGGCACTACTTGATTTTCATATGTTGCATATCTCGACACGGGCATTCCTTGCGTGCCTGGCGCGCGTTGCACAGATTGATGCCACTATTTTTCTCTCTTGAATCCCCCATTATCACCCTACGCAGGCGTGCACGCCCTGCGGTCATGGAACTTTAATTCACAATGTCAACTCTAATTTAAGCTTAGATAGTAATGATGGCGTAATTCAGCCTCCACATAACCAATCACTATCCTATTTTTAGTGCTTCAGAATTAGAAGGGTTTGCTTAAGGGTTTGCTTAAGCGGGTTTGCTTAGAAGGGTTTGCTTAAGCCACCGTCACCCGCAGCCACCTCAACCCAATGCGTCGACACCTCGAACACACGGAACTTTAGGCATAGGTTGCTCTTCACGAGGAATTTCTCGGGTCGAATCATTAATTCGCCTGTCACCTGCACGATGGGAGTAACGAGGGCCGCGTGACGTGGTGCGGACCGTGCGGTGTCATCACAACCTTCCTACCATAGCAGGTGGCAGAAAAATTAATGACTGGTCGTAACCGGTTGCTACAGACGAGTAGCTTGGGTGTTGCAAGCCCCACCAGTGGCCGTTTTGTAAGCAGCCACCTCGCGGAGCATTGGTGCATTAATTAACCACTGCACCACTTCGCCATGAGTGCTGTAAGGAGTCCCAGCGATCCACGATTGGAAAGTAGGCAATGACCAATTGCGGATATGTGCCCCTTAACCCCTTACGCTGTTGCGCCATACCCTTACGGCGTAGTCACAGTAGAATTAGAAGGGACAGAAAATGCTAACGCACTGAAACAATCCACCAAAGATAGCCTGACAGTTTTCATGTCTATTGGTTCTCCAATGCCTAGCAATCGTAAATGATTCACTACATCATTATTCAAGCGGGGTTAACTTGTCCAGATGGTTCGTGTTACTGAGAGGTCTTCGGTTACTACTGTCATCATCATCATTGCAGCCAACGTATCCCCGCAAACTTCTTAATCTCATCCGCCCACCTAACTTTCTGCCGCCCCCTGCTACGCTTGCCTTCTCTTGGAATCCACTCCGTTACCCTTAAGGGCCAGCGGTTATCTTGCCTTCACATTACATGCCCTGCCCAAGCCCATTTCTTCCTCTTGATTTCGACTAGCATGTCATTCACCCGCGTTTGTTCCCTCACCCACTCCGCCCGCTACCGATGTGTTAACGTTACAGCCATCATTTTTCCTTCCATAGCTGGCTCTGTTGTCCTTAACTTAAGCTCAACCCTCTTTGTTAGCCTCCAGGTTTCTGCCCCATAGCTGAGCACCGGTAAGGACTATAACTTGTCCTTGAACAGCCATTTAGTTTATTAACGTGTGAGCATTAGAAGGATGTGCGCAAACGGAATCAGCGAGCTACGGCTCACTGGCAGCTGTTCCACCTGCGACGTTTGGCGGATGGCAACCTGCCCTCCTGGGTACAAACTTAGCATACTACATATACGAAATTATTAAACTACCATAGGTAGTATATGCCCCGCATCGTGTACCATGAGGACACTTCAAATGAGCAATGATTATTGTCACGATCACTACAGAAGTTTTTACAGGACACTGGCCTTATGAGTCCGTGTCAGTGGTAGGGACGCAAGCTCAAGCAGAGCAATTGCTGACAGGCGTCTGTAAGGCGGTAGTCCCGTTTGTGTATTTACTCCACCACCACCACAACGAACCTCAGTAGGTCACGTCGGTACAATGACTACTAGTGCGTTAGGCGTGGATGAACTGAACCTAAGTATACCACCTCGGATATAAGGAACGTACCTCTGTTAGCCTCGGATATAGTTTACTTTTGTGTGTTATCTCGGATAATACAAAGCGAAGTATTCGACTTCAGATATATCCAACTATCGTGCCTGGACCTCAGATGTGTGCAAATTGGTAAGTTAATTTTGGTATCTCGCGCATTATCGGCCACTTGGAATGCGACTTCTTTGCTGCTAACCCATACTAACGGTCCACGAAGGATCGTCTAAAAGTAATATTGAGCAAAAGTTTCTGATTGTATTCACCATTCCAAACGACACGCCACTGTCCAACGTACATTTGGACCGCCCGGAGTAACTAGAGCACCAAGGCTTACTAAAAGCCATAAGAAAGAAAGGGAATCTACAGATCAAGGTGAAGTGATCAGCTATTCAGCACTGCTATTATACAGTTCTGAAGGTGTTTTGATACATTTTCACTAATTTTAAAATGCGCATAGCGTGACTAGTATCCAACTAAAAATTACTGAAAACGCTAATGACACCCGGCACGAATGGCAGTTAATAACCAATTTCCTTCATAAGGATTCTAACATCCATAGAACTAAAATTCAGAATGACACAGGACCATGCAATGACCGTAATGAAATTTCCATTAGCTTAAGTGGCCACTTTTTTCTGCTGCATTGCTCTATGATCAACCATGTTGAATAATCTACTCAGGTGTGAATTTTGATATTGCATGTGCCCCACATGTACCGAAAAAGAGCAAAATACGTATATATTTTTTTTTTCACTCAAAACAACTCGTGCTAGTTTATGCTCGGTCGGTTCACTTACACTTTTCCAGGAGATCCTGGTCGACGGCTGAGGGGGAAGACATGGCTGGAACCGAGCTGCACCTCGGATTCTTTTTGAAGGGTGCTAATACGTGTTACTTTCTCTCTCTCTCTCAGTAGCAGAAGAGCTATCACCTCTACTACCAGAAACTACAGCTTCATTCCATTTCACCATTTTCTTAGGAAACGTATCGAAAAAAAGCAATCTCCACGCGACTCATGTCTTACCTTTTGAAATTCGAGTTAATTTCACCTCTCGAACTTGGTTTCCTTGAATGACCTTCCACTTGCGCGGTTATCATTTGCTGATAAGATCAAGGAGGCCATTTACAATCCTGTTCTCGTTGGAGCCGTATATTTATCTTTAGAGTACTTTTAACCTCACCGAGCAGCACAGCACCGAAGCATATCATGCTAGCGCATATATCCGCAATTGGCGTAATTGGCCACATCGACTGACATTATTTTGACCAGCCTAAGTGCGGCTCTTTTAATGGAAGCCTCTTTATCATAAAGGTGATCTATATTAAAAAGACAATAGTTCATAGCTTGTTCCCTGTATTTTCACGTGCATTGTGCTGTGTGTTCCACTGTGAGTACACCTTTAAACATGAGAAAACTAGAACGAGAGGAAATCCAGATAAAGCCTTTTCATCTTTCAGCCTTTAGAAATTCATATATCAAAGAAAACCGGTTTTGCCACGAAAAAGCTTTTGAGCTCAGCGTTGCATATGCAGGTGATCGCACTGCAGCCTTCCTTCGTCTGAAAAAATCAGCTCAAAGTCCTCGAGATGAGTGCCTGAATTTTGCTTCCGAAAATCCTCGTTTGAGCCGTATATTTATCTTTAGGGTACTTTTAACCTCGCCGAGCAGCACAGCACCGAAACATATGATACTAGCGCATATATCCGCAATTGGCCTAATTGCCCACACCGACTGACATTATTTTGACCAGCCTAAGTGCGGCTCTTTTAATAGAAACCTCTATCATAAAGGTGACCTAAACTAAAAAGACAATAGCTCATAGCTTGTTCCCTGTACTTTCACGTGCATTGTGCTGTGTGTTCCACTGTGAGTACACCTTTAAAGATGAGAAAACTAGAACGCGAGTAAATGCTGATAAAGCCTATTCATCTTTCAGCCTTTAGAAATTCATATATCAAAGAAAACCGGTTTTGCCACGAAAAAACTTTTGAGCTCAGCGTTGCATATGCAGGTGATCGCTCTGCAGCCTTCCTTCGTGTGAAAAAATCAGCTCAAAGTCCTCGAGATGAGTGCCTGAATTTTGTTGTTAGGAAGCACAGCGCTTTCGCACTTGCCACTCATGGACACATTAACAAAATTCGCCCCACAAAGCAGGAGCGGAGCGAAGTAACAACACGCCCTGGGGGAGGACCCAGCATACTATAAAAAGTACACCTGTGTAAATTTGAAACGACTCAAGTAATCAGGACAAAATACCAGTAACCTCTTTTTTCTTTATAAGTGAGCATTATGTGCTAGAAATGAAGAAAATCCTCCCGTTAGATTTTTCTTGGTCCCTAATGGGTTATGCCCATGTGCTGCAGACGATGAATAAGACGCAAAAGTAAATACATGACACGAAAACAATGCCTGACAGCGTTACCCACGTCCCCAATACGCATCAAGCTTATGCTGTAAACGAGGATAAAGGAAAACATCCATTAGTACCCAAAAAAATTCCATCCAAATTCCAAAAAAAACTGTCCATCGTGGCAAGTGGCAGTGGCATCATTGCTCGTGTGATGTTGCTCGCTAGAAGGAACCTCAGTCTCACAAGCCCCACCAGTGGCGAACCCTGCCATCGCAGGCCGGTGGGGCATTGTTTAAGCACGGCACCACTGCGCCATGAGTGTTAAGACAACTGCAAGTGGTCTATGAATTTTACGTAGAGAATGACCCATTCCGCGTATACGAGGATTAAGACATCAACGTTCTCGGGTCCATACCATTCTCGCTGATCTAAAAGGTGACCTGAAAGCGGCTTTCAATAGTGTGGTGGTATCCCTAGAAGGTAAGGGGACGCCGCTTAACAAATGTCCTTAACATAAATCAGTATGTCAGGACAAACAACGCGGCTTCATGGTTTCACGTCATGGAAGGAGGCTGGCTATGTGTTGGGAAGACGATTTAAACACAGGTAAATAACGTAATACGAAGATAAGGACTGAGACAGTTATCTTCCTCAAGGATCTTTGTACTTGCGTTCATTTTACTGCGTTTTGTTGTGTTTAAGCTTTTCCCCTATGCGCACACATGCAGTTGAAACACCTTAAAAAAAAAGTAGTACTTGTTTACGACCTAACGAACATACCCGTACTTTGGCTGTCGAGGAGTACAACTTATTCTTCCTTCCCGCAAAAAATGAGCCCACTTCAACTAAAAGGCACACTGCTAATGATGGTTGTGAATCCTCTAACCAGCAATTTTTGAGCCCCAACATAGGTAAGAAATAAATAATCATCTGTCTTACGTCAAAATCACTGTACTTCAACATAGGCAGTGAACAGCCAGAATGAATCTTTCGGGAAAAATCTTAAGAAACAATAGAAACCGCGCCTGGTTACAATAGGTCTCTCTTTGATTGGCCGTATTGAGGACTGAAGAAACTTCTTTATTTAAGGTTTAACGCCTAATCATTGTTTGTAGATGTTGCTTGTAATGTAATCATTGTAAACACACCGTGAAGAAGGGTGCGGCTTGTTTTATTTAGAAGGTTAGTCTCAACGCAGAAAGTAATTATTCGTCCAGACTACGTTATCTCCTGTTTTTACTATACGAATATATTTCTGAACATTTCACTGAGCTCAAAAATATTTTAAAACTAAAACGGAAATCGAAGACAGGCATGGAAAAGTGCCTATAATCTCAAACAGCTACCAAACAGCAGCACATGGCTATGATTTTCCAAAAGTGCTCTGGTGCAATCCTGCCTAGCAAACACAGAGCTAGGCAGGATGCTGCCCTTATGCTGCCGGCGATACACAAAGCGCCAAAGTCGAGGTCCGAGACGATGAGAACACTTCGCCAGAGTTTTTGATTCTGCCGCGAGTGCCTTAACACGAGCTTCAAAGTGATCTGTGCGGACATACAATGAGTCGGGATCTTTCCTGATGTTCGGGGTGGTAGAATGAGCCTTGAGCACGGCGAACACAGACTGTGGCTCGTTCTGGGCTGTTCAGAGGGTCCTCGCTCTCTATGGCGGGCTAAAAAAGAGCATGAGTGTATCAGAACGAGTCAACAAAAATCTCGTTGTCCCCACTCTCACAACTATGGATGCGTTGGCATTTAAACGTCTGTATAATCCTTGGGTGCATACTTTATCAGAACGAGTCAACATAAAATCTCGTTGTCCCCACTATATCCACTATGAATGCGTTAGCATTTTAAAAGTCTGTATACCACTTGGCTGCATACCAATTGCATTGCATACCACTTGGATTTCCGGAATCTAAGTATCTGTCTTGAAACAGCCACGGCTAAGTAGGCTATTTTCTTTTTTACATTTCCCTTACATATAGATTACAGCGGCAAATTTCTCCAAGCTGACTTCCACCATTTTCGTTCCGGTACTTGGCAGCTACTTCATTCTCTAAATTACGAACCAATTGGAAAAGCTTACGAGCTGTTTTAAATAACAGCAAATGTGTCTAATTCCCTGCAAATATGATGCCTCTGCGCTGATATATCATCATTCGTTTGCCACACGCTTATTTGAAGCTAGAGAATTTCACAAAGACTTAACTATTTCACTTCGCAGAGCGCGTTTTTCAAGCTTCACATCTGTGCGCAAGTTGCTCCTTTTCTTTGGCTCACATCGGAAGGTTTTATTGAAGCGACGAGTTTTAACAATGTGCCCTTTACTTCTGTATAGTATTAGCATGCAACTTCGTTAAATGTCCAAATGTTACATGAGTGCTAGCATAACAGCGGAAGCAGCCTACTTCATCCACTGGAATTTCTTGATCCTGAGGCACATCTTGATTATCATATGATGCATCTCTCGACACGGGCATTCCTTGCGTCCCTGGCGCGCGTTGCACAGATAGATGCCACTATTTTTCTCTCTTGAATCCCCCATTATCACCCTGAGCAGGCGTGCACGCGCTGTGGTCATAGCACTTTAATTCACAATGTCATCTCTAATTTAAGCTGAGATAGCAATGAGGGCGTAATTCAGCCTCCATATATCCAAGCACTATCCAGTTTTTAGTGTTCCAGCGTTAGAACGGTCCAGCATTAGAAGGTGACCACCGTTGCCCGTCGCCACCTCACCGCAATGTGTCGACACCTCGAACACAAGGAACTTTAGGCATAGGTTGCTCTTCCCGAGGAATTTCTCGGGTCGAATCATTAATTCGCCTGTCACCTGCACGATGGAAGTAACGAGGGCCGCGTGACGTGGTGCGGACCGTGCGGTGTCATCACAACCTTCCCACCATAGCAGGTAGCAGATAAATTAATGACTGGTCGTAACCGGTTGCTACAGAAGAGCAGCTTGGGTGTTGGGAGCCCCACCGGTGGCCGTTTTGTAAGCAGCCACCTCGAGGAGCCGTGGTGCATTAATTAACCACTGCACCACTTCGCCATGAGTGCTGTAAGGAGTCCCAGCGATTCATGGTTGGAAAGTAGAGAATGAGCAATTGCGGATATGTTCCGCTAACCCCTTACCCTACTGCGCCATACCCTTAAGGCGTAGCCACAGTAGAATTAGAAGGGACAGAAGATGCTAACGCACTGAAACAATCTACCAAAGATAGCCTGACAGTTTTCATGTGTATTGGTTCTGCAATGGCTTGTAATCGTAAAAGATTCACTAAATCATTATTCAAGCGGGGTTAATTTGTCCAGATATTTCGTGTTACTGAGAGGTCTTCGGTTACTACTGTCATCATCATCAGCCTGACTGCACCCACTGCAGGGCAAAGGCCTCTCCCAGGTCCCTCCAACTGACCCTGTCCTTCGCTACTTGGAGCCACCGTATCCCCGAAAACTTCTCTGATCCGTCCACCTAACTGTCTGTCGCCCCCTGCTACGCTTGCCTTCTCTTGAAATCCACTCCGTTACCCTTAAGGACCAGCGGTTATTTTGCCTTCGCATTACAGGCCCTGCCCAAGCCCACTTCTTCCTCTTGATTTCGAGAGGCAGACGCTGAGTACAGAGTCCGTATTCACGGCTAAAATATCGTACCGTACCGAGCACAAACGGCAAGAGATAAGCACCCATGTGCTTAACATAAGAGCGCCTTCATCAATTTAAAGACCTACACAGCAGGCTGTGCCCCATATGAAGAGCGCAAATTGTTCCAGTATGTGCTCCTAGCACCTTGCAAAAGCACCAGAGTACCCTCCACTTCAATGGCTTACCACGCTCCGCGATCTTGAAAGCCAATCGGGGCGCCTGAACGAAGCCACCGGAGGCGGAGTGCACACCGGAGGCTGCTCGCGTTGTAGCGAGGCCTGAAAAGGAGACAGTCTATCATTCATTACGATCAATCGACCAAAAAACCTTTATAGTAAATCTCACACCATATCCGTCCTGTTCTCAAAAACCCACTCTCTTTCTCTGTAATCTCTCCCTTCCCATTTTATTCCTGGGGGTGTGCTTGGTTCCGCTGCTCAGAAGTGGTCCTGATTAAGTATCGTTCTGTTGCGTGCTATTTTAGTTCACAGGAATGTCAAGTTGTTCTTAGCCTTCCAGTAGCCTGTTCGTTTCCCATTAAAATGAATTAGACACCTGAGCAAGATCGTTTTCGCCCAAGCAAAGGCGAGGAGGGTGGGTGGAGGCGAAAGGGGGGCCGTAGGATACTTGTTATCGAAAGGTATTCGCACGTTGGGTTGAGAACGCTGAGGACAAGGACCTAGAAGACGTAGCTGTTACTGAAACTCATTTTCTAAGGGGCTGGTTTTTGCCCATAAAGCATGAAACTATCGGTGGCGGTGATGGCAAACATGCGTGCTCTCATCAGCGCTCAGTTTAAAGAAACTATCAGATGTTCTGAATAATACGCATGTAAGAACGGCATTCATCACGAACAATGTGGGCACTGCATCGAATAATGATATTTTTCTAGACCGCTTTGGTCTCTACTTGCTTAGCAAAGAAAGTGTAAAGCCCATGCGCTGCAGACGATGAACAAAGCGCAAAAGTAAATATATGAGACGAAAACAATGCTTCACAGCGTTATCCCCATCTCCAATACGCATAGAGCTTATGCTATGAACGAGTATAAAAGTGAAACATTTATTAGCGCCTAATAAATGGCTTCAATAGTCCGATAAGAACAATGCCTGGACGCGCACGCCGTCATGCGGGGTTGGGGGGGGATTGGATTGGATTGGAGTAAACTTTATTTGTGCCTGCAGTTGGGCGCTCGCGCGCCCCGACGAGGGCTTACGTCGTCTACGAGGCTGCCGTTACTCGGCGCGGGTCTGCGCTCGCCGTTGCCGGCTCGCTGGGTCCCTGCCTTTCGAGCGCCCCGAGGACCTGCTGGACGGCCCATAGCTGTTGGTCATGGTCGTTGCTCTTCGCAGCTGCCTCCAGCCGCGGCGGGATTGTTCCTGATCTTGCTTCCTTTGGATTTCTGATGCAGTCTCACAAGATGTGCTTGTGATCTGCCGGCTCCCTCCGGCAGACTCTACACGTATCGGTCGGGTAGGTCTCGGGGTACATGCGATGCATCAGTCCCGGGCTCGGTAGCGATCCGGTCTGGAGCTGTCTCAGTAGTACCGCCTCCGCTCGACTCAGCCTCGGGTGCGGGGGTGGGAGAGTCCTGCGAGCCAGGCAGTAGGCCTTCGTGATTTCGCTGTAGTCGGTCATGCGGTCCTTGGCTCCAAACCACGTCGGACGGTGTGTTGCCGGGGCGCGGTTGGTTAGCGCTCGCGCCGCTGCGTGTGCCGTCTCATCGTGGTTCGCGCTGCGTTCCGACGCGTCGCCCGCGTGCGCCGGAAACCATTTGATTCTTACTCTTCTGTCTTGCAGTTTAGTCGCTCGTAGTACGCGCTCGGCCTCCCTGCAGACTTGGCCTTTGGCGAAGTTTCGCACCGCCTGTCTCGAGTCACTCAGCACCGTGTAGCAGTCTGCGTCGGCGATGGCCCGGGCGATGGCCACCTCCTCCGCTTGTTCCGCTGCGGCGCCTCTCACGCTCGCTGCCGTCCTCGTGGCGCCGGTCGACGCCTCTATGGCGACCGCTGCGAAGGCGTTCTGTTGGTATTCGGCCGCGTCCACGTACCGCGCGTGCTCGTCGTTGGCGCGCAGGTCGATGAGAGCCTTGCCCTCGCCGCTCTTCTTTCCTTGTTATACTCGGGGTTCATGTTCTTGGCTATGGGGTCGATTCTGGTCTGGCGTCGGACCTCTTCGGGAACGGGGAGCTTCGTCTCCGCGTCGTTCGAGTGTCCTATTCCCAGGTCGTTAAGTATCTTCCTCCCGGCTTTGGTCGTGGACAGCCGCAAACTAGATGGACAACCTAGCTGGCAGGTGGGCCCATCGTGGCCGGCGGCAGTAAAGAAATCATTGATGGCGTGATGTTGCTGGCTAGAAGGAACCTGAGTCTCAGAAGCCCCAACGGTGGCAGCACCTGGCATCGCATCCCAGTGACGCATTGTTTAGCAGCGACACTACTGCCATGAATTTAATGACAACCGCAAGGGATCTATGAATGTTAATTACAGAATGATCCATTCCTCATGCATGGGCATTAAGTCATAAGAAACGTCACTCCTACGCCGGCCCCACCCACTCGGCCCGTCCGCCAGCTTCTGACGCGCGCGGTAGATCCTCGGGAGGAGGGGGGGAAGAGATGCGGTGCTTCCAAACCAGCTGGAGTGGCCGCGGCCATGGTAGCTGCACGACGTCCGAGAGAGTCGGCGCGGTGAACCCATGATAGCCCTCCGCTGCTGACGTCACTTGCACGACATGACTTCGTGTTCCAGGTTTCGCGCTCAAGCCCGATACCTCTGTTCGCCGCTAGGTACTAACGCTGGAACCCGCTGGAGGTGGGTGGTGGTGAAAAACTTAATATTCAAAGAGATTTTGAGGATCAAAAAACCCTGCTGCATGGTCGGTATCCTTAGTTCGGGACACCGCACGACGAGGCCCCGTCTCGCGCCCGCTTTACTAGAGCCCTTTTGGACTCCAGTGTGGAGTAGTTGAGAAGGGCAGTCTCGCATGCCTCTCGGGTGGGGGTGGGGGAAGGGGGAAGGTGAGGATTCTGAGTACATGCCCACACCATGTGAAAGATATCGCAGATCTCTCCACAGTGCGGGTAGCGCCCATCGGTGTTCGGATCGAAGTGTTTTGCTATGGCAGGACAGAGAAGAGTTCCTGTCACCAGGCGCCGCAGAGTTCGCTCCTCCGCCTTACTCAGCCCCTTGGCAGGTACTGGGTAGAGACGGTGGCTGTCGCAATAATGAATTAGGATTTCGCGGAACCGCAGAAGCGGTTTATGAGCTTCTGAGCCAGGAGAGCTAGGATGAGGAGCCCGGTGTGTGAGCGCTCGGGCGGCCGCATCAGCGGCTTGACTGCCTCGTAGACCCTGGTGGCCAGGAGCCCAGATCACTTTTGTGCGAGTTGGATCGGCGGCAGCGCGTCTTAGAATTTGGGAGGCAGGAGAGGATATTTCGCCTGCAAGATAATGTTCACAGGCCCGGCGAGAGTCTGTGATAACTGTTCTCGATTTTGGATCGGCGGCAGCGAGAGCTATTGCGACTTCCTCCGGGCTCGCGGCCACTGGACGACCAGCGGCCGAATGCTCCCAGTAACGTCTAGGCGCACCTCGTGATCGGCACTGCTCACATAGTAGGTGGGGACAACATGATGCCGCGCAATAAATACGGTACGATGTGATTCCTCTATACAGTTGGATTGTTATGAAAGCTTTCACTTTAAAATGGAGCGCCAGAGGTCACCTGGGCGGTGGGCAGAGCATGCTGCCCAGCTTGTGCTCTTTGGCATATGGTGCTGGACGCATGACGCATCACGGGGGCTGGTAGCGGGAAAAACTAAGCTTTGGCTAGCGGAAAAAACAATGCGAGAGGCAGACGCTAAGTACAAAGTCCATATTCACCGCTTAAATATCCTACCGCTGCAAGCAGAGATAAGGCCAGAGATAAGGCCAGAGATAAGCACATTTGTATGTGATAAGTCATTTCAGGAAAAACATCAGAGCGGCTTCATTAATTTAAAGAGCTGCTCAAAAAACTCTGCCCGATCTGAACGCTGCAAATTGTTCCAGTATGTCCCCCAGCACATATCGCAAGCACCAAAGCACCGTCCGCTTCGAAGGCTTACCAGGCTCCGCGAACTTGAAGGCCGGTCGGGGCACCGGAGCGCAGATTCCAGAGGCGGAGTGCTCATCGGAAGGTGGTCTCGCTCTAGCGAGGCCTGAAAAGGAGACAGTCTAATCCATTATGACAATCCGACAAAAACCTTTATTTATATCTCTCCCCATATCCCTCCTGTTCTCAAAAACCCACGCATTTTTCTCTACAATCTCTGCCTTCCCATCTTATTACCATTGTTCTTTTGCAGGATAATTTAGTTCATGGCAGTGTGAAATTATTCTCATCCTTCCTGTATTCTCCTCATTTCCTGTATTCTCTTCACTGCACCATGAGTGTTATGACGACTGCGAGTGGCCTATGAATGTTAAGTAGACAATGGTCCATTCTGCATATATGGGGATTAAGCCATCAATGCTCGCGCGTCGACACCCTTCTCGCTGTGCTAAAAGGGGCTCTGAAAGGGGTTTTCAATCAAGTGCCTGTATTCTTAGAATGCTAGGGGACGCCCCTTAACAAATAGCCTTAAGAAAATCCAATATGGCATGACAACGAACGCGGCTTCATGGTTTCACGTCATGGGAGGAGGCGGGCTATATCTTGGGAACGCGATTTAAACACAGGTAAAGGACGTCATACGAATAGAAGGACTGACACAGTTACCTTTCTGAAAAATCCTTGTTCCTGCGTTCATTTTACTCGGTTTTATTGTGTTGAAGCCCTTCCCCTATGTGCACACATGCAGTTGAAACACCTTAAAAAGTAAGTTGTACTTGTTTACGACCTAACGAACGTGCCCGTACTTTTCTGTCAAGAAGTACAACTTGTGCTTTCTTCTCGCAATAAATGAGCCCACTTCATTTGGTAGGCACACTGCTGATGATGGTTGTGAATCCTCTAAGCAGCAATTTTTGAGGGTCAAGATAGGTACGAAATAAAGAATCATGTGCCTTACGTCAACATAACTGTACTTCAACACTGTCGGTTAGTAGCCAGTATCAATATTTTGGGAAAAATCTTAAGAAACAATAGAAAGCGCGCCTGGTTACAATATGGCTCTCTTCGATTGGCCGTATTGAGGACTGAAGTAAGTTATTTATTTAAGGTTTAGCGCCTAATCATTGCTTCTAAACGTTGCTTCTAATGTATTCATTCTATACGGACATCGTGCAGAAGGGTGCGGCTTGTTTTATTTAGAAGGTTAGTCGCAACGCAGAAAGTAATTAATAGTCCAGAGTACGTTATCTCCCGTTTACACTATACGAATATCATTCACAACATTTCGCTGAGCATAAATATCTTTTAAAACTAAAAGGAGCATAGAAGACAGGCATGGAACAGTACCTGTCATTTCAAACAGCTACCATACAGCAGCGCATGACTATGATTTTCCAAAAGTGCTGTGGTGCAATCCTGCCTAGCAAGCACAGCGATCACCTCGAAGCTGCCGGCGATAAACAAAGCGCCAAAGTAGAGGTTGGAGATGGAAAGAACACTTCGCGAGAATTTTCGATTCCGCGGCGAGTACCTTAACACAAGCTACAACGTGCCCTGTGCGGACATACCCTGAGTCGGGATCCTTCCCGATGTTCAGGGTGGGGGAGGGAGCCTTGTGGAAGGCGAAGACGCACTGTGGCTCGTGGTCGGCTGCTCACATGGTGTTCGCTGTCTTTGGTGGGCTAAAAAAGAGCATGAGTGTATCAGAACGAGTCAACAAAAATCTCGTTGTCCCCACTCTGACCACTATGGATGCGTTAGCATTTGAATTCCAGGATTCCTTGGATTCCAGGAATCTATATCTTTCTCTTGAAACCGCCAATGCTATGTAAGCTATTTCCATTTTTACATTTCCCTTACAAATAGGAAACCGTGGTAAATTCCATCAAGCTGACTTCCACTATTTTCGTCCCAGTATTTGGCAGCTTCTCTATTCTCGAAATTACGAGCTGAATGAAAAAACTTACGAGTGGGGTTTTTTCCAGGCTGTTTTAAATCATGCCAAATGTGTCCAACTGACAGCAAATATGATGTCTCTGCGCAAATATACCTTCACTGGTTTGCCACACGTTTACCGTGGTGTCACCAGTTTCGAGCTAGAGAACTTCACAAAGAAGACTTAACGGTTTCACTTCGAAGAACGCGTTTTTAAAGCTTTACTTTTGTTGGTGAGTTGCTCGTTTTCTTTGTCTGGCGTCACAGGATTTCATTGAAGCGACGAGTTTCAACAATGTGCCCCTTACTTCTGTGTAGTATTAGCACGTAACTTCGTGAAATTTCCAAATATTAGATAAATACTAGAATAACAACGGAAGAAGCCTACTTCATCCAGTGGCATTTCTTGACACTAAGGCACTTCTTATACGCGGCATCTCTCGACACGGGCGTTAATTGCGTGCCTGGCCCGCGTTGCATAGACAGATGCCACTATTTTTCTCTATTGAATCCCTCATTATCACCCTGAGCAGGCGTACGCGATAAAACTGATGGCTAATTCAGCCTCCATAAAACGAATCACTATACCATTTTTAGTGTTTGAGCACTAAAAGGGTCTGCTTCAGCGAGAACGGTGGCCACCATCGCCCGTCCCCACCTCGCCGCAATGCGTGGACACCTCGAACACAACGAACTTTAGGCATAGGTGGCTCTTCCCAAGGAACTTCTCATGACCGATCGTTAATTTACCTGTCACCTGCACGGTGGTCAGTAACGAGGACCGCGGGACGTGGTGCGGACCCTGCGGTGTCATCACAACCTTCCCACCAATGTGTTACAAGCCCCACCGGTGGCCGTTTTGTAAGCAGCCATCTCGAGGAGCAGTGGCGCATCCATTATACCACTGCCTCCCTTCGACAGCACAGCTGTAAAGAGTCCCAGCGATCCGTGACTGGAAAGGAAAGAATGACCAATGGCGGATATGTGCCCATTAACCCATTACCGCTATTGCGCCATACGCTTCAGACGTAGCCACAGCCGAATTAGGAGGGACAGAAATTGCTAACGCACTCAAACAATCAACCAAAGATAGCCTGACAGTTTTCATATGTATTGGTTGTGCAATGCCTTGTAATCGTAAATCATTTACTAAATTATTATTCAAGAGGGGTTAATTTGTCCAGATGATTCGTATTACTGAGTGGTCTTCCGTTACTACTGTCATCATCATCAGCCTGACTACGCCCACTGCAGTGCAAAAGCCTCTCCCTTGTCTTTCCAATGAACCCTGTCCTTCGGTAGTTGCAGCCTTCGTATCCCAGCAAACTTCTTAATCTCATCCGCACACCGAACTTTCTGTCGCCGCCTGCTACGCTTGCCTTCTCTTGGAATCCACTCCGTTACCCCTAAGGACCAGCGGTTATCTTGCCTTCGCATTACATGCCGTGTCCAAGCCCATTACTTCCTCTTGATTTCGACTAGGATGTTATTAACCCGTCTTTATTCCCTTACCCACTCCGTCCGCTTCCGATCTCTTAACGTTACACCCACCATTTTTCTTTCCATAGCTCGCTGCGTTGTCCTTAACTTAAGCTCAACCCTCTTGGTTAGCCTTTACGTCTCTGCCCCATATGTCAGCACTGTAAGGACTGTAAATTGTCCTTGACAAGACTTCTAGTTTATTAACGTGTTAGCATTAGAATATGTGCAAACAGAAACTGCGAGCTACAGCTCACTGGCAGGTGTTCCACCTGCGTGTAAACCGGGGCTCTCGAACTGAGCAATGATTAATGTCACGATCACTCCTGAAGTTTTTGCAGGTGATGGGTCTTGTGAGTCAGTGGTGGGGATGCAACCTCTTAAATCAGTGACTCAGGCGAAGCAACTGCTGACAGGTATCTGTAAGGCGCTTGTCCTGTATGCGCATTTACTCTGCCACGACCACAACGAACCTCTGTAGGTCACGGCGGTACAAAGAGTATTAGTGCGTTAGGCGTGGATATACCGAGCCTAAGTAGGCCACCTCGGATATAATGAACGTTCTTGGTTATCTCGGATATTGCAGATAAAAGTATACGACTTCAGATATAACCAACTATCATGTCTGTACTTCGGATATGCGGAAATTGTTAAGTTAGCTTCGGTATCTCGCGCATTATTGTGCCACCTGGAATACTTCTTGGCTGCTAACTGATGGAAACGATCCGCAAAGCATTGAGCAAAAGTTATTGCCTGTATTAACCACTCCAAACGACACGCCATCGTTCAACGTCCACTCGGACTAACCGGAATAATCTCACCACCAAGTGTTTACTAAGAGCCATAAGTAAGAAAAGTCACCTACAGTAAAGGTGAAGTGACAGCCATTTAGCTCTGCTCTTATACAGTTCTGGAGGTGTTCTGGTACACTTTCAGGCATTTTTAAATGCGCTGAACGTGACTAGTATCCGAGTCAAAATTGCTGAAAAACGCTAACAGCACCCGGCGCCGTTGGCAGTTCATTACCGATTTCATTCATAAAGATTGTAACACCCATGGAACTGAAATTTAAAATGACAGGGGAACATAAAATGACCGTAATGATTTCCATTTGGCTTAAGTGAAAAATTTTTCTCCTGCATTGCTGTATGAGCAGCCATGTTGCCTAACGTATATGCCGATGCGAATTTTCATTTTGCGTGCGCTCCACACGTCACGATGAAGCGCGATTTTTTTCACTCGAAACAACTGGTGCGGGTTTGGACTCGGTCCCTTCGCTTAATATAAACTTATCCAGGAGGTCCTAGTCGACGGCTGAGGGGGAGGACGTAGCTGGGATCCACCTGCGCCTCGGATCCTTTTTGAAGGGTGCTAATATGTGTTACTTTTCTCTCTCTCTCTCTCTCTCTCTGTGAGAGAATATCTATCACCCCTACTACCAAAAAGTGCCCTTCCATTTGATATCATCTTTTTCTTAGCAAAGGTATCGAAAAAGCAA
This sequence comes from Amblyomma mixtum, assembly GCF_055824585.1. NCBI lineage: Eukaryota > Metazoa > Arthropoda > Arachnida > Ixodida > Ixodidae > Amblyomma > Amblyomma mixtum. The sequence goes on from NC_143013.1 coordinate 102,787,899, forward strand.
TCAATCTCTAGGCGACTGATTACATAGCTATTGAAATTCAGGTTGATTTCACCTCTCGAATTTTGTTTCCTTCAATAACTTTCAAGTGACTTAAGCTGTTATCATTTACTGATAAAATCAAGGAGGCTGTTGTCGTTGCAGGCGTATGTTTATTCACCTCACCAAAGTTTTTGATAGAGGCCACCAAGGCTCCGTTCATCACAGACTGACCTAGTTAAGAACTGGTCCACCTCTACAACTCCTTCAAACCTATTTTTCTAACCGATCGCAAATTATCCAGATAAACGTTAACCTGCTCACTGCAAAGCCTGTAATCATGGAAGTTTCTTAATATATCTTGGGCCTTTTACTTCTTCTGTTGTACAATAACGATTTTTCCAACTCATTGTGTCACGTGAAATACGTTGTACTCAAACGACACCACAGCTTTCACATCCGCAAAATCTGTGACTGTACTTTTACACAAAATTAACGCTGGTAAAAATAATTTATTACAGTGGGGAGTTAACCTTGAGCATATCAATCGTGAGAAACTCGAATTCATTATGTTTGATTCACCAAGAATTCACTTCCCATATCTGCATCGGTGCACCTTCAGTCTTTTTCTAGCACCTCCTGACACAGCCAATCTTGGTGGAGTAGTTCTAAAGGGAAATATGAAATTTTATCTCATGCTCATTCTTTATGAAAGAAGTTTATCTTTGGACTATATATCATTATCAGACCGCACTAATGGTTCCAGCCAGATATTTTACCGCTACACTACATTAATGTCCATAATCATCTCTCTTAATGCTTGTCTTTCGCGGCCAATACATACCTCATGCATTTATACCACAACGAGCGCCCTTAGAACGAAGCTAGAATCTGCAAAACACCTAGAACTACACAATCACAATCCAGAACTACACAATGAAGATTGGTTGTGTCAGTAGGTGCTAGAAAGTGTCTGTTAACGCGCACCTATGCAGATATGGGTGGTGAAATCTGAGGTAAATGGAATATAACCAACTTCAAACACGTACGCAGCCCGAAAAAAGCGTGTCGGAAACCACTGATGATATATCAGCGCAGAGGCATCATATTTGCTGGGAATTAGACACATTTGCGGTGATTTAAAACAGCCTAGAAAAAACCCCAGTTTTAAGCTTTTCCACCCGGTTCGTAATTTCAAAAAATAGAGGAGCTGCCATGTACTGGGACGAAAATGGTGGAAGTCAGCTTGAAGGAATTTACCGCCGTTATCTACACTCTAAACGGAAAAGAGTAAAAAGGGAGTGAAGTTGTCCCCTAGCACACAAGCTTTAAAAAGAATGTGCACTAGTGGACCCCTTACTCCCTTTGTAGTCCCATACAGGCGTATTCGTGTCTAGAGTGTGTTTGTACGAGAAGTACAAAAAAGAATATAGCCTACTTAGCCGTGACTGTTTCAAGACAGAGATTTAGATTCTGGGAATCCAAGTGGTATGCAGTGGAAGTGGCATGACGTCAAGTCGTATAAAGACGTTTCAAATGTTTTTTCCTTTCCTTTCCGTCACGTGTATCAGTTTGAGGGTGAGGAGAATGCCTTCGAAGTAGCCTATTCTGCGGTACGTCCGCGCGTGTTCGTTTCCAGCTGGTGGTCGAGACCTGTTGCCGGCATCTCTACCTGAAACACGCGACACGGCGCGTGAGGCAAGCTCGACCGAGGGGAGCACCGGAAACGGGACCTTCTTTTCGAAACATGGCCGCCACGGTTGGGCATAGTACCCGCCAACCCACCAGGTGCTCGGCACTGTAGGAGGCACAGGAAATTCGGCTCTTTTGTGCCCACACATAAGCCCATTGTTCGCTTGGGTCGAAGATGACCGCACGTCGACACGGCCAAGCATGCTGACTGCAGCCAGGCTGCACTGCGGTCTTCTCAGCGTAGTCCGTAATGGCAGGCATGGCATCAGTCATCGTGGAATATATAGAGGCTCGGAGCCACCATGGAAAAGAGATGGTGGTGTTGGTGAAAAACTTTAATATGAAAAGAGAGTTTGAGGGTAAAAAAACCCTGCTACATGGTCGGTATCTTTAGTCCGGGACACCGCTCGACGAGGCCCCGTCTCGCGCCCGCTTTACTAGAGCCCTATGAGACTCCAGTGTGGAGCAGTTGAGGAGGGCAGTCTCCCATGCATCTCGGGTGGGGGTGGGGGAAGGGGGAAGGTGAGGATTCTGAGTACATGCCCACACCATGTGAAAGATATCGCAGATATCTCCATAGTGCGGGTAGCGCGCATCTGTGTTCGGATCGAAGTGTTTTGCTATGGCAGGACAGAGAAGAGTTCCTGTCTACAGGCGCCGCAGAGTTCGCTCCTCCGCCTTACTCAGCCCTTTGGCAGGTACTGGGTAGAGACGGTGGCTGTCGCAATAATGAATTAGGATTTCGCGGAACCGCAGAAGCGGTTTATGAGCTTCTGAGCCAGGAGAGCTAGGATGAGGAGCCCGGTGTGTGAGCGCTCGGGTGGCCGCATCAGCGGCCTGATTGCCTCGTAGACCCTGGTGGCCAGGAGCCCAGATCACTTTTGTGCGAGTTGGATCGGCGGGAGCGCGTCTTAGAATTTGGGAGGCAAGATGGAATATTTCGCCTGCAAGATAATGTTCACAGGCCCGGCAAGAGTCTGTGATAATTGTTCTCGATTTTGGATCGGCGACAGCGAGAGCTATTGCGACTTCCTCCGGGCTCGATGCCACTGGACGACCAACGGCCGAATGCTCCCAGTAACGAATAGGCGCACCTCGTGATCGGCACTGCTCACATAGTAGCAGGCGACTACATGATGCCGCGCAATAAATACGGGACGATGTGATTCCTCTATACAGTTGGATTTGTTATGAAAGCTTTCACTTTAAAAAGGAGCGCCAGAGGTCACCTGGGCGGTGGGCAGAGCATGCTGCCCAGCTTGTGCTCTTTGGCATATGGTGCAGGATGCATGACGCATCACGGGGGCTGTTAGCGGGAAAAACTAAGCTTTGGCTAGCGCAAAAAACAACGCGAGAGGGAGACGCTAAGTACAAAGTCCAAATTCGCCGTTTAAATACCCTACCGCTGCAAGCAGAGATAAGGCCAGAGATAAGCAGATTTGTATGTGACAAGTCATTTCAGGAAAAACATCACAGCGGCTTCATTAATTTAAAGAGCTGCTCAAAAAACTCTGCCCGATCTGAACGCTGCAAATTGTTCCAGTATGTGCCCCGAGCACATAGCGCAAGTACCAAAGCACCGTCCGCTTCGAAGGCTTACCAGGCTCCGCGAACTTGAAGACCGGTCTTGGCGCCAGAGCGCAGATTCCAGAGGCGGAGTGCTCATCGGAAGGTGGTCTCGCTCTAGCGAGGCCTGAAAAGGAGACAGTCTAATCCATTACGACAATCCGACAAAAACCTTAATTTATATCTCTCCCCCCTATCCCTCCTGTTCTCAAAAACCCACGTATTTTTCTCTACAATCTCGCCTTTCCCATCTTTTTCCCATTGTTCTTTTGCATGATAATTTAGTTCAGAGCAGTGTCAAATTATTCTTAGCCTTCCTGCATTCTCCTCATTTCGTGTATTCTCTTCACTGCGCCATGAGTGTTATGACGACTGCGAGTGGCCTATGAATGTTAAGTAGAGAATGGTCCATTCGGCATATATGGGGATTAAGCTATCAATGCTCTCGCGTCGACACCCTTCTCGCTCGGCTAAAAGGGGCTCTGAAAGGGGTTTTCAATCAAGTGACTGTATTCCTAGAATGCTAGGGGATGCCCCTTAACAAATAGCCTTAAGAAAATTCAATATGGCATGACAACGAACGCGGCTTCATGGTTTCACATCATGGGAGGAGGCGGGCTATATCTTGGGAACGCGATTTAAACACAGGTAAAGGACGTCATACGAAGATAAGGACTGACACAGCTACCTTTCTGAAAAATCCTTGTTCCTGCGTTCCTTTTACTCCGTTTTATTGTGTTGAAGCCCTTCCCCTATGTGCACACATGCAGTTGAAACACCTTAAAAAGTATGTTGTACTTGTTTACGACCTAACGAACGTGTCCGTACTTTGGCTGTCAAGAAGTACAGCTTGTTCTTTCTTCTCGCAATAAATGAGCCCTAATATGTGTTACTTTTCTCTCTCTCTCTGAGAGAATATCTATCACCCCTACTACAAAAAGTACCCTTCCATTTGATATCATCGTTTTCTTGGCAAAGGTATCGAAAAAGCACTCAATCTCTATGCGACTGATGACATAGCTATTGAAATGCAGGTTGAAATCACCTCTCGAATTTTGTTTCCTCCAATAACCTTCAACTGACTTACGCTGTTATCATTTACTGATAAAATCAAGGAGGCTCTTGTCGTTGGAGCCGTACATTTATTCACCTCACCAAAGTTTTTGATAGAGGCCACCAAGGCTCCGTTCATCACAGACTGACCTAGTTAAGAACTGGTCCACCTCTACAACTCCTTCAAACCTATTTTTCTAACCGATCGCAAATTATCCAGATAAACGTTAACCTGCTCACTGCAAAGCCTGTAACCATGGAAGTTTCTTAATATATCTTGGGCCTTTTACTTCTTCTGTTGTACAATAACGATTTTTCCAACCCATTGTGTCACGTGAAATATTTTGTACTCAACCGACACCACAGCTTTCACATGCGAAAAGTCTGTGAGTGTACTTTTACACAAAATTAACGCTGGTCAGAAAAATTTATTACAGCGGAGAGTTAGCCTTGAGCATATCAATCGTGCAAAACTCGAATTCATTATGTTTGATTCACCAAGAATTCACTTCCCATATCTGCATCGGTGCACCTTCAGACAATTTTTCTAGCACGTTCTGACACAGCCAATCTTGATGGAGTAGTTCTAAAGGGAAATTTGAAATTTTATCTCATGCTCACTCTTTATGAAAGAAAAATATGTTTGGACTATATATCATTATCAGACGGCACTAATGTTTCCAGCCAGATATTTTACCGCTACACTACATTCATTTCCATAATCATCTCTCTTAATGCTTGTCTTTCGCGGCCAATACATACCTCATACATTTACACCACAATGAACGCCCTTACAACGAAGCTAGAATCTACACTACATATAGAACTACACAATGAAGATTGGTTGTGTCAGGAGGCGCTAGAAAGTGTCTCTTAACGCGCACCTATGCAGATATGGGTGGTGAATTCTGAGGTAAATGGAGTATAAGAAACTGCAAACACGTACGCAGCCCGAAAAAAACGTGTCGCAAACCAGTGATGATATATCAGCGCAGAGGCATGATATTTGCTGGGAATTAGACACATTTGCGGTGATTTATAACAGCCTGGAAAAAACCCCAGTTTTAAGCTTTTCCACTCGGTTCGTAATTTCGAGAATAGAGGAGCTTCCATGTACTGGGACGAAAATGGCGGATGTCAGCTTGGAGGAATTTACCGCCGTTATCTACACTCCAAACGGAAAGGAGTAAAAAGAGAGGGAAGTTGTCATACAGCACACAAGCTTTAAAAAGAATGTACACTAGTGGACCCCTTACTCCCCTTTGTACTCCCATACAGGTGTATTCGAGTCTAGAATGTGTTTGTACGAGAAGTATAAAAAAGAATATAGCCTATTTAGCCGTGACTGTTTCAAGACAGAGATTTAGATTCTGGGAATCAAAGTGGTATGCAGTGGAAGTGGCATGACGCCAAGTCGTATACAGACGTTTCAAATGTTTTTTTCCTTTCCTTTCCGTCACGTGTATGAGATTGAGGGTGAGGAGAATGCCTTCGAAGTAGCCTATTCTGCGGTACGTCCGCGCGTGTTCGTTTCCAGCTGGTGGTCGAGACCTGTTTCCGGCATCTCTACCTGAAACACGCGAAAACGGCGCGTGAGGCAAGCTCGACCGAGGGGAGCACCGGAAACGGGACCTTCTTTTCGAAACATGGCCGCCACGGTTGGGCATAGTACCCGCCAACCCACCAGGTGCTCGGCACTGTAGGAGGCACAGGAAATTCGGCTCTTTTGTGCCCACACATAAGCCCATTGTTCGCTTGGGTCGAAGATGACCGCACGTCGACACGGCCAAGCATGCTGACTGCAGCCAGGCTGCACCGCGGTCTTCTCAGCGTAGTCCGTAATGGCAGGCATGGCATCAGTCATCGTCGAATACATAGAGGCTCGGAGCCACCATGGAAAAAGAGATGGGCTCGCTGCCACTCCACGACCAACGGCCGAATGCTCCCAGTAACGTCTAGGCGCACCTCGTGATCGGCACTGCTCACATAGTTGCAGGCGACTACATGATGCCACACAATAAATACGGGACGATATGATTCCTCTATACAGTTAGATTTGTTATGAAAGCTTTCACTTTAAAAAGGAGCGCCAGAGGTCAACTGGGCGGAGGCACAGCATGCTGCCCAGCTTGTGCTCTTTGGCATATGGTGCAGGACGCATGACGCATCACGGGGGCTGTTAGCGGGGAAAACTAAGCTTTGGCTAGCGCAAAAAACAACGCGAGAAGTAGACGCTCAGTACAAAGTCCGTATTCACCGCTAAAATATCCTACCGCTGCAAGCACAAAAGGCCAGAGATAAGAACATTTGTATGTGATAAGTCGTTTCAGGAAAAACATCATAGCGGCTTCATAAATTTAAAGAGCTGCTCAAAAAATTCAGGGGGCACTTTGACTGTCTAAAGTGGGTGGAGGCGGAAGCGTTTTCCGCATCACCTTCGCTGTTTCTGTGGCACTGGTGGCGTCACATGTAATTGAGTACTAATTACTAAGTGATGACAAATCACTAATCAGTGGTTAATTACTTATTAATGCCTGAATACGAATTAACTGCTAATTAATGACGCTTAAGCTTCGCCTTTAGGAGTGGAACGCGAGAGCGCGTTGTAGCGCTGCCAGGGAGTCCACAGAACGCCACCACCCGTTCGGCGCGATGCCTTGCCCTTTGAACGCAACGCTTTCTGAGGAAAGGAAATGGCGCAGTAATTCTCTGTCATCTCGGTGGACACCTGAACCGCACCGTAGAGGAAGGGAGGAAGTGGGAGTGAAAAAGATAGATAAAGAGGAGCCGTAATGAATAAAATGAAAATTGTATTTGAGGAAAGGAAATTACGCAGTAATTTTGTCACAAAATTCAGGGGGGGGGGGCACTTTTTTGACCTAAAGTGTGGTCACTGATGTGTAGTTAAGAAGTTAAGCTTCGCCCCTAAGAGTGGAACGCGACAGCGCCTTGCAACGCTGCCAAGGAGTCCATAGAACGCCATCGCCCATTCGGTTCTACGCCTCGCTCGTCGGTAAATTGGTTTTTGAGGAAAGGAAATGTATCTGTCTCTCATTTGTCGGTGGACACCTAAACGTCGCCGGAAGGGAATGGAGGAGGATGACAGTGAGTGAAGACACCGTATTCACTAGACTCGCCTTTGTTCATTCCAAACCATCGAGCTGGCATGGCGGAGTGGATAGATGATCGTCTCTCACGCCGAAGACCGGGGTTCGATTCCTGAGCTCGACCAATTTCTTAATCGGTTTTATTTATTTATAAGGCCTGACTAGTAAAGCTAATTAGGCTAATTGGGTAATTAAGCAATTAACTAAGCTCAGTCCCACTTACTTGGAGCATCACTATACGATCCCTTCAATTGGTTGCATGGTTACTAGCCAAAGTACAATTGGCCCCGTTTGAAATTCGTGCACCGTGACGTCACGACCGTTTCCACCAATTGAAAAGCGTGACATTTTCTGTCCACAACTGCTGCTTACAACGATGAGACATTAAAGGCTTCCGCCTTAAAAACTCTGCCCGATCTGAACGCTGCAAATTGTTCCAGTATGTGCCCCGAGCACATATCGCAAGCACAAAAGCACCGTCCGCTTCGAAGGCTTACCAGGCTCCGCGAACTTGAAGACCGGTCGGGGCGCGGGAGCGCAGATTCCAGAGGCGGAGTGCTCATCGGAGGGTGGCCTTGCTCTAGCGAGGCCTGAAAAGGAGACAGTCTAATTCATTACGACAATCCGACAAAAACCTTTATTTATATCCCGCCCCATATCCCTCCTGTTCTCAAAAACCCACGTATTTTACTCTACAATCTCTCCCTTCCCACCTTATTCCGATTGTTCTTTTGCATGATAATTTAGTTGAGAGCAGTGTCAAATTATTCTTAGCCTTCCTGTATTCTCATTTCCTGTATTCTCTTCACTGCGCCATGAGTGTCCTGACGACTGCGAGTGGCCCATGAATGTTGAGTAGAGAATGGCCCATTCTGCATATATGGTGATTAAGCCATCAATGCTCTCGCGTCGACACACTTCTCGCTGAGCTTTTAAAAGGGGCTCTGAAAGGGGTTTTCAATCAAGTGACGGTATTCCTAGAATGCTAGGGGACGCCCCTTAACAAATAGCCTTAACGAAGTTCAATATGGCATGACAACGAACGCGGCTTCATGGTTTCACATTATGGGAGGAGGCGGGCTATATCTTGGGAACGCGATTTAAATACAAGTAAAGGACGTCATACGAGGATAAGGACTGATACAGTTACCTTTCTGAAAAATCCTTGTTCTTGCGTTCATTTTACTCCGTTTTATTGTGTGGAAGCCCTTCCCCTATGTGCACACATGCAGTTGAAACACCTTAAAAAAAAAGTTATACTTGTTTACGACCTAACGAACGTGCCCGTACTTTGGCTCTCAGGAAGTACAAATTGTTCTTTCTTCGCGCAATAAATGAGGCCACTTCAATTAGTAGGCACACTGCTGATGTTGGTTGTGAATCCTCAGAGCAGCAATTTTTGGGGGTCAAGATAGGTACGAAATAAAGAATCATGTGCCTTACGTCAACAAATCTGTAGTTCAACATTTTTGGTTAGTAGCCAGTATCAATCTTTCGGGAAAAATCTTAAGAAACAATAGAAAGCGCGCCTGGTTACATTAGGTCTCTCTTCGATTGGCCGTATTGAGGGCTGAAGTAAGTTATTTATTTAAGGTTTAGTGCTTAATCATTGTTTGTAAACGTTGCTTCTAATGCATTCATTGTAAACAGACATCGTGCAGAAGGGTGCGGCTTGTTTTATTTGGAAGGTTAATCGCAACGCAGAAAGTAATTAATCGTCCAGACTACGTTATCTCCCGTTTACACTATACGAATATATTTCACAACATTTCGCTGAGCATAAATATCTTTTAAAACTAAAAGGAGCATAGAAGACAGGCATGGAACAGTGCCTGTCATTTCAAAGAGCTACCATACAGCAGCGCATGACTATGATTTTCCAAAAGTGCTGCGGTGCAATCCTGCCTAGCAAGCACAGCGATAACCTCTAAGCTGCCGGCGATAAACAAAGCGCCAAAGTAGAGGTTCGAGACGGAAAGAACACTTCGCGAGAATTTTCGATTCCGCTGCGGGTACCTTAACACAAGCTACAACGTGCCCTGTGCGGACATACCATGTGTCCGGATCCTTTCCGATGTCCGGGGTGGGGGAGGGAGCCTTGTGGAAGGCGAATACGCACTGTGGCTCGTGGTCGGCTGCTCACAGGGTGTTCGCTGTCTTTGGCGGGCTAAAAAAGAGCATGAGTATCAGAACGAGACAACAAAAATCTCGTTGTCCCCACTCTGACCACTATGGATGCGTTAGCATTTGAAAGTGCATACCACTTGGATTCCAGGAATCTATACCTTTCTCTTGAAACCGCCAATGCTATGTAAGCTATTTCCATTTTTACATTTCCCTTACAAATAAGAAACCGTGGTAAATTCTCTCAAGCTGGCTTTCACTATTTTCGTCCCAGTATTTGGCAGCTTCTCTATTCTCGAAGTTACGAGACGAATGAAAAAACTTACGAGTGGGGTTTTTCCAGGCTGTTTTAAATCATGCCAAATGTGTCCAACTGACAGCAAGTATGATGTCTCTGCGCTCATATACCTTCACTGGTTTGCCACACCTTTACCGTGGTGTCACCAGTTTCGAGCTAGAGAACTTCACAAAGAAGACTTAACGCTTTCACTTCGAAGAACGCGTTTTTAAAGCTTTACTTTTGTTGGCGAGTTGCTCTTTTTCTTTGTCTGGCGTCATAGGATTTTATTGAAGCGACGAGTTTCAGCAATGTGCGCCTTACTTCTGTATAGTATTAGCACGTACCTTCGTTAAATTTCCAAATATCAGATGAGTACTAGAATAACAACGGAAGCAGCCTACTTCATCCAGTGGCATTTCTTGACACTAAGGCGCTTCTTATACGCGGCATGTCTCGACACGGGCGTTAATTGCGTGCCTGGCCCGCGTTGCATAGATAGATGCCACTATTTTTCTCTATTGAATCCCTCATTATCACCCTGAGCAGGCGTACGCGCTAAGTCATAGCACTTTAATTCACACTACCATCGCTAATATATGCAGATAAAACTGATGGCTAATTCAACGTCCATAAAACCAATCACTATACCATTTTTATTGTTTGAGCACTAAAAGGGTCTGCTTCAGCGAGAACGATGGCCATTTTCGCCCGTCCCCACCTCGCCGCAATGCGTGGACACCTCGAACACAACGAACTTTAGGCATAGGTGGCTCTTGCCAAGGAACTTCTCAGGACCGATCATTAATTTACCTGTCACCTGCACGGTGGTCAGTAACGAGGGCCGCGGGACGTGGTGCGGACCCTGCGGTGTCATCACTACCTTCCCACCAAAGTGTTACAAGCCCCACCGGTGGCCGTTTTGTAAGCAGCCATCTCGAGGAGCAGTGGCGCATCAATTATACCACTGCCTCACTTCGACAGCACAGCTGTAAAGAGTCCCAGCGATCCGTGACTGGAAAGGAAAGAATGACCAATGGCGGATATGTGCCCATTAACCCGTTACCGCTATTGCGCCATACGCTTAAGACGTAGCCACGGCCGAATTAAGAGGGACAGAAAATGCTAACACACTGAAACAATCAACCAAAGAGAGCCTGAAAGTTTTCATATGTATTGGTTGTGCAATGCCTTGTAATCGTAAACCATTTACTAAATTATTATTCAAGAGGGGTTAATTTGTCGAGATGATTCGTATTACTGAGTGGTCTTCCGTTACTACTGTCATCATCATCAGCCTGACTACGCCCACTGCAGTGCAAAAGCATACCCCTTGTCTTTGCAATGAACCCTGTCCTTCGGTAGTTGCAGCCTCCGTATCCCCGCAAACTTCTTAATCTCATCCGCCCACCGAACTTTCTGTCGCCGCCTGCTACGCTTGCCTTCTCTTGGAATCCACTCCGTTACCCCTAAGGACCAGCGGTTATCTTGCCTTCGCATTACATGCCGTGTCCAAGCCCATTACTTCCTCTTGATTTCGACTAGGATGTCATTAACCCGCCTTTATTCCCTTACCCACTCCGCCCGCTTCCGATCTCTTAACGTTACACCCACCATTTTTTTTCTCCATAGCTCGCTGCGTTGTCCTTAACTTAAGCTCAACCCTCTTGGTTAGCCTTTACGTCTCTGCCCCATATGTCAGCACTGTAAGGACTGTGAATTGTCCTTGACAAGACTTCTAGTTTATTAACGTGTTAGCATTAGAATATGTGCAAACAGAAACTGCGAGCTACAGCTCACTGGCAGGTGTTCCACCTGCGTGTAAACCGGGGCTCTCGAACTGAGCAATGATTAATGTCACGATCACTCCTGAAGTTTTTGCAGGTGATGGGTCTTGTGAGTCAGTGGTGGGGCTGCAACCTCTTAAATCAGTGACTCAGGCGAAGCAACTGCTGACAGGTATCTGTAAGGCGCTTGTCCTGTATGCGCATTTACTCTGCCACGACCACAACGAACCTCTGTAGGTCACGGCGGTACAAAGAGTATTAGTGCGTTAGGCGTGGATATGCCGAGCCTAAGTAGGCCACCTCGGATATAATGAACGTTCTTGGTTATCTCGGATATTGCAGACCGAAGTATTCGACTTCAGATATAACCAACTATCATGTCTGTACTTCGGATATGCGGAAATTGTTAAGTTAGCTTCGGTATCTCGCGCATTATTGTGCCACCTCGAATACTTCTTGGCTGCTAACTGATGGAAACGATCCGCAAAGCATTGAGCAAAAGTTATTGCCTGTATTAACCACTCCAAACGACACGCCATCGTTCAACGTCCACTCGGACTAACCGGAATAATCTCACCCCCAAGGGTTTACTAAGAGCCATAAGTAAGAAAAGTCACCTACAGTAAAGGTGAAGTGACAGCCATTTAGCTCTGCTCTTACACAGTTCTGGAGGTGTTCTGGTACACTTTCAGGCATTTTTAAATGCGCTGAACGTGACTAGTATCCGAGTCAAAATTGCTGAAAAACGCTAACAGCGCCCGGCGCCGTTGGCAGTTCATTACCGATTTCATTCATAAAGATTGTAACACCCATGGAACTGAAATTTAAAATGACAGGGGAACATAAAATGACCGTAATAATTTCCATTTGGCTTAAGTGAAAAATTTTTCTCCTGCATTGCTGTATGAGCAGCCATGTTGCCTAACGTATATGCCGATGCGAATTTTCATTTTGCGTGCGCTCCACACGTCACGATGAAGCGCGATTTTTTTCACTCGAAACAACTGGTGCGGGTTTGGACTCGGTCCCTTCGCTTAATATAACCTTATCCAGGAGGTCCTAGTCGACGGCTGAGGGGGAGGACGTAGCTAGGATCCACCTGCGCCTCGGATCCTTTTTGAAGGGTGCTAATATGTGTTACTTTTTCTCTCTCTCTCTCTCTCTCTCTCTCTCTGTGAGAGAATATCTATCACCCCTACTACCAAAAAGTGCCCTTCCATTTGATATCATCTTTTTCTTAGCAAAGGTATCGAAAAAGCAATCAATCTCTAGGCGACTGATTACATAGCTATTGAAATTCAGGTTGATTTCACCTCTCGAATTTTGTTTCCTTCAATAACTTTCAAGTGACTTAAGCTGTTATCATTTTCTGATAAAATCAAGGAGGCTGTTGTCGTTGCAGGCGTATGTTTATTCACCTCACCAAAGTTTTTGATAGAGGCCACCAAGGCTCCGTTCATCACAGACTGACCTAGTTAAGAACTGGTCCACCTCTACAACTCCTTCAAACCTATTTTTCTAACCGATCGCAAATTATCCAGATAAACGTTAACCTGCTCACTGCAAAGCCTGTAATCATGGAAGTTTCTTAATATATCTTGGGCCTTTTACTTCTTCTGTTGTACAATAACGATTTTTCCAACTCATTGTGTCACGTGAAATATTTTGTACTCAAACGACACCACAGCTTTCACATCCGCAAAATCTGTGACTGTACTTTTACACAAAATTAACGCTAGTCAAAATAATTTATTACAGTGGGGAGTTAACCTTGAGCATATCAATCGTGAGAAACTCGAATTCATTATGTTTGATTCACCAAGAATTCACTTCCCATATCTGCATCGGTGCACCTTCAGTCTTTTTCTAGCACCTCCTGACACAGCCAATCTTGATGGAGTAGTTCTAAAGGGAAATATGAAATTTTATCTCATGCTCATTCTTTATGAAAGAAGTCTATGTTTGGACTATATATCATTATCAGACCGCACTAATGTTTCCAGCCAGATATTTTACCGCTACACTACATTAATGTCCATAATCATCTCTCTTAATGCTTGTCTTTCGCGGCCAATACATACCTCATGCATTTATACCACAACGAGCGCCCTTAGAACGAAGCTAGAATCTGCAAAACATCTAGAACTACACATTCACAATCCAGAACTACAGAATGAAGATTGGTTGTGTCAGTAGGTGCTATAAAGTGTCTGTTAACGCGGACCTATGCAGATATGGGTGGTGAAATCTGAGGTAAATGGAATATAACCAACTTCAAACACGTACGCAGCCCGAAAAAAGCGTGTCGGAAACCACTGATGATATATCAGCGCAGAGGCATCATATTTGCTGGGAATTAGACACATTTGCGGTCATTTAAAACAGCCTAGAAAACACCCCAGTTTTAAGCTTTTCCACCCGGTTCGTAATTTCAAAAAATAGAGGAGCTGCCATGTACTGGGACGAAAATGGTGGAAGTCAGCTTGAAGGAATTTACCGCCGTTATCTACACTCTAAACGGAAAAGAGTAAAAAGGGAGTGAAGTTGTCCCCTAGCACACAAGCTTTAAAAAGAATGTGCACTAGTGGACCCCTTACTCCCTTTGTAGTCCCATACAGGCGTATTCGTGTCTAGAGTGTGTTTGTACGAGAAGTACAAAAAAGAATATAGCCTACTTAGCCGTGACTGTTTCAAGACAGAGATTTAGATTCTGGGAATCCAAGTGGTATGCAGTGGAAGTGGCATGACTCCAAGTCGTATACAGACGTTTCAAATGTTTTTTCCTTTCCTTTCCGTCACGTGTATCAGTTTGAGGGTGAGGAGAATGCCTTCGAAGTAGCCTATTCTGCGGTACGTCCGCGCGTGTTCGTTTCCAGCTGGTGGTCGAGACCTGTTGCCGGCATCTGTACTTGAAACACGCGACACGGCGCGTGAGGCAAGCTCGACCGAGGGAAGCACCGGAAACGGGACCTTCTTTTTGAAACATGGCCGCCACGGTTGGGCATAGTACCCGCCAACCCACCAGGTGCTCGGCACTGTAGGAGGCACAGGAAATTCGGCTCTTTTGTGCCCACACATAAGCCCATTGTTCGCTTGGGTCGAAGATGACCGCACGTCGACACGGCCAAGCATGCTGACTGCAGCCAGGCTGCACTGCGGTCTTCTCAGCGTAGTCCGTAATGGCAGGCATGGCATCAGTCATCGTCGAATATATAGAGGCTCGGAGCCACCATGGAAAAGAGATGGTGGTGTTGGTGAAAAACTTTAATATGAAAAGAGAGTTTGAGGGTAAAAAAACCCTGCTACATGGTCGGTATCTTTAGTCCGGGACACCGCTCGACGAGGCCCCGTCTCGCGCCCGCTTTACTAGAGCCCTATGAGACTCCAGTGTGGAGCAGTTGAGGAGGGCAGTCTCCCATGCATCTCGGGTGGGGGTGGGGGAAGGGGGAAGGTGAGGATTCTGAGTACATGCCCACACCATGTGAAAGATATCGCAGATATCTCCATAGTGCGGGTAGCGCGCATCTGTGTTCGGATCGAAGTGTTTTGCTATGGCAGGACAGAGAAGAGTTCCTGTCTACAGGCGCCGCAGAGTTCGCTCCTCCGCCTTACTCAGCCCTTTGGCAGGTACTGGGTAGAGGCGGTGGCTGTCGCAATAATGAATTAGGATTTCGCGGAACCGCAGAAGCGGTTTATGAGCTTCTGAGCCAGGAGAGCTAGGATGAGGAGCCCGGTGTGTGAGGGCTCGGGTGGCCGCATCAGCGGCCTGATTGCCTCGTAGACCCTGGTGGCCAGGAGCCCAGATCACTTTTGTGCGAGTTGGATCGGAGGGAGCGCGTCTTAGAATTTGCGAGGCAAGAGGTGATATTTCGCCTGCAAGATAATGTTCACAGGCCCGGCAAGAGTCTGTGATAACTGTTCTCGATTTTGGATCGGCGACAGCGAGAGCTATTGCGACTTCCTCCGGGCTCGATGCCACTGGACGACCAACGGCCGAATGCTCCCAGTAACGAATAGGCGCACCTCGTGATCGGCACTGCTCACATAGTTGCAGGCGACTACATGATGCCGCGCAATAAATACGGGACGATGTGATTCCTCTATACAGTTGGATTTGTTATGAAAGCTTTCACTTTAAAAAGGAGCGCCAGAGGTCACCTGGGCGGTGGGCAGAGCATGCTGCCCAGCTTGTGCTCTTTGGCATATGGTGCAGGATCATGACGCATCACGGGGGCTGTTAGCGGGAAAAACTAAGCTTTGGCTAGCGCAAAAAACAACGCGAGAGGCAGACGCTAAGTACAAAGTCCAAATTCGCCGTTTAAATATCCTACCGCTGCAAGCAGAGATAAGACCAGAGATAAGCAGATTTGTATGTGATAAGTCATTTCAGGAAAAACATCACAGCGGCTTCATTAATTTAAAGAGCTGCTCAAAAAACTCTGCCCGATCTGAACGCTGCAAATTGTTCCAGTATGTGCCCCGAGCACATAGCGCAAGTACCAAAGCACCGTCCGCTTCGAAGGCTTACCAGGCTCCGCGAACATGAAGACCGGTCGGGGCGCCGGAGCGCAGATTCTAGAGGCGGAGTGCTCATCGGAAGGTGGTCTCGCTCTAGCGAGGCCTGAAAAGGAGACAGTCTAATCCATTACGACAATCAGACAAAAACCTTAATTTATATCTCTCCCCATATCCCTCCTGTTCTCAAAAACCCACGTATTTTTCTCTACAATCTCGCCTTTCCCATCTTTTTCCCATTGTTCTTTTGCATGATAATTTAGTTCAGAGCAGTGTCAAATTATTCTTAGCCTTCCTGCATTCTCCTCATTTCGTGTATTCTCTTCACTGCGCCATGAGTGTTATGACGACTGCGAGTGGCCTATGAATGTTAAGTAGAGAATGGTCCATTCGGCATATATGGGGATTAAGCCATCAATGCTCTCGCGTCGACACCCTTCTCGCTGGGCTAAAAGGGGCTCTGAAAGGGGTTTTCAATCAAGTGACTGTATTCCTAGAATGCTAGGGATGCCCCTTAACAAATAGCCTTAAGAAAATTCAATATGGCATGACAACGAACGCGGCTTCATGGTTTCACATCATGGGAGGAGGCGGGCTATATCTTGGGAACGCGATTTAAATACAAGTAAAGGACGTCATACGAGGATAAGGACTGATACAGTTACCTTTCTGAAAAATCCTTGTTCTTGCGTTCATTTTACTCCGTTTTATTGTGTGGAAGCCCTTCCCCTATGTGCACACATGCAGTTGAAACACCTTAAAAAGTATGTTGTACTTGTTTACGACCTAACGAACGTGTCCGTACTTTGGCTGTCAAGAAGTACAACTTGTTCTTTCTTCTCGCAATAAATGAGCCCTAATATGTGTTACTTTTCTCTCTCTCTCTCTCTCTCTCTGAGAGAATATCTATCACCCCTACTACCAAAAGTACCCTTCCATTTGATATCATCGTTTTCTTGGCAAAGGTATCGAAAAAGCAATCAATCTCTAGGCGACTGATTACATAGCTATTGAAATTCAGGTTGATTTCACCTCTCGAATTTTGTTTCCTTCAATAACTTTCAAGTGACTTAAGCTGTTATCATTTACTGATAAAATCAAGGAGGCTGTTGTCGTTGCAGGCGTATGTTTATTCACCTCACCAAAGTTTTTGATAGAGGCCACCAAGGCTCCGTTCATCACAGACTGACCTAGTTAAGAACTGGTCCACCTCTACAACTCCTTCAAACCTATTTTTCTAACCGATCGCAAATTATCCAGATAAACGTTAACCTGCTCATTGCAAAGCCTGTAATCATGGAAGTTTCTTAATATATCTTAGGCCTTTTACTTCTTCTGTTGTACAATAACGATTTTTCCAACCCATTGTGTCACGTGAAATATTTTGTACTCAACCGACACCACAGCTTTCACATGCGAAAAGTCTGTGACTGTACTTTTACACAAAATTAACGCTGGTCAGAAAAATTTATTACAGCGGAGAGTTAGCCTTGAGCATATCAATCGTGGAAAACTCGAATTCATTATGTTTGATTCACCAAGAATTCACTTCCCATATCTGCATCGGTGCACCTTCAGACAATTTTTCTAGCACGTTCTGACACAGCCAATCTTGTTGGAGTAGTTCTAAAGGGAAATTTGAAATTTTATCTCATGCTCACTCTTTATGAAAGAAGTTTATCTTTGGACTATATATCATTATCAGACCGCACTAATGGTTCCAGCCAGATATTTTACCGCTACACTACATTAATGTCCATAATCATCTCTCTTAATGCTTGTCTTTCGCGGCCAATACATACCTCATACATTTACACCACAATGAACACCCTTACAACGAAGCTAGAATCTACACTACATATAGAACTACACAATGAAGATTGGTTGTGTCAGGAGGCGCTAGAAAGTGTCTCTTAACGCGCACCTATGCAGATATGGGTGGTGAATTCTGAGGTAAATGGAGTATAACAAACTGCAAACACGTACGCAGCCCGAAAAAAACGTGTCGCAAACCAGTGATGATACATCAGCGCAGAGGCATGATATTTGCTGGGAATTAGACACATTTGCGGTGATTTAAAACAGCCTGGAAAAAACCCCAGTTTTAAGCTTTTCCACTCGGTTCGTAATTTCGAGAATAGAGGAGCTTCCATGTACTGGGACGAAAATGGCGGAAGTCAGCTTGGAGGAATTTACCGCCGTTATCTACACTCCAAACGGAAAGGAGTAAAAAGAGAGGGAAGTTGTCATACAGCACACAAGCTTTAAAAAGAATGTACACTAGTGGACCCCTTACTCCCCTTTGTACTCCCATACAGGTGTATTCGAGTCTAGAGTGTGTTTGTAAGAGAAGTATAAAAAAGAATATAGCCTATTTAGCCGTGACTGTTTCAAGACAGAGATTTAGATTCTGGGAATCAATGTGGTATGCAGTGGAAGTGGCATGACGCCAAGTCGTATACAGACGTTTCAAATGTTTTTTCCTTTCCTTTCCGTCACGTGTATGAGATTCAGGGTGAGGAGAATGCCATCGAAGTAGCCTAGGCTGCGGTACGTCCGCGCGTGTTCGTTTCCAGCTGGTGGTCGATACCTGTTGCCGGCATCTGTACTTGAAACACGCGACACGGCGCGTGAGGCAAGCTCGACCGAGGGGAGCACCGGAAACGGTACCTTCTTTTCGAAACATGGCCGTCACGGTTGGGCATAGTACCCGCCAACCCACCAGGTGCTCGGCACTGTAGGAGGCACAGGAAATTCGGCTCTTTTGTGCCCAAACTTAAGCCCATTGTTCGCTTGGGTCGAAGATGACCGCACTTCGACACGGCCAAGCATGCTGACTGCAGCCAGACTGCACTGCGGTCTTCTCAGCGTAGTCCGTAATGGCAGGCATGGCATCAGTCATCATCGAATACATAGAGGCTCGCAGCCACCATGGAAAAAGAGATGGTGGTGGTGGTGAAAAACTTTAATATGCAAAGAGGGTTTGAAGGTAAAAAAACTCTGCTACATGGTCGGTATCCTTAGTCCGGGACACCGCACGACGAGGCCCCGTCTCGCGCCCGCTTTACTAGAGCCCTATGAGACTCCAGTGTGGAGCAGTTGAGGAGGGCAGTCTCCCATGCATCTCGGGTGGGGGTGGGGGAAGGGGGAAGGTGAGGATTCTGAGTACATGCCCACACCATGTGAAAGATATCGCAGATATCTCCATAGTGCGGGTAGCGCGCATCTGTGTTCGGATCGAAGTGTTTTGCTATGGCAGGACAGAGAAGAGTTCCTGTCTACAGGCGCCGCAGAGTTCGCTCCTCCGCCTTACTCAGCCCTTTGGCAGGTACTGGGTAGAGACAGTGGCTGTCGCAATAATGAATTAGGATTTCGCGGAACCGCAGAAGCGGTTTATGAGCTTCTGAGCCAGGAGAGCTAGGATGAGGAGCCCGGTGTGTGAGCGCTCGGGTGGCCGCATCAGCGGCCTGATTGCCTCGTAGACCCTGGTGGCCAGGAGCCCAGATCACTTTTGTGCGACTTGGATCGGCGGGAGCGCGTCTTAGAATTTGGGAGGCAAGATGGGATATTTCGCCTGCAAGATAATGTTCACAGGCCCGGCAAGAGTCTGTGATAACTGTTCTCGGTTTTGGATCGGCGACAGCGAGAGCTATTGCGACTTCCTCCGGGCTCGATGCCACTGGACGACCAACGGCCGAATGCTCCCAGTAACGAATAGGCGCACCTCGTGATCGGCACTGCTCACATAGTAGCAGGCGACTACATGATGCCGCGCAATAAATACGGGATGATGTGATTCCTCTATACAGTTGGATTTGTTATGAAAGCTTTCACTTTAAAAAGGAGCGCCAGAGGTCACCTGGGCGGTGGGCAGAGCATGCTGCCCAGCTTGTGCTCTTTGGCATATGGTGCAGGATGCATGACGCATCACGGGGGCTGGTAGCGGGAAAAACTAAGCTTTGGCTAGCGCAAAAAACAACGCGAGAGGCAGACGCTAAGTACAAAGTCCAAATTCGCCGTTTAAATATCCTACCGCTGCAAGCAGAGATAAGGCCAGAGATAAGCAGATTTGTATGTGATAAGTCATTTCAGGAAAAACATCACAGCGGCTTCATTAATTTAAAGAGCTGCTCAAAAAACTCTGCCCGATCTGAACGCTGCAAATTGTTCCAGTATGTGCCCCGAGCACATAGCGCAAGTACCAAAGCACCGTCCGCTTCGAAGGCTTACCAGGCTCCGCGAACTTGAAGACCGGTCGGGGCGCCGGAGCGCAGATTCCAGAGGAGGAGTGCTCATCGGAAGGTGGTGTCGCTCTGGCGAGGCCTGAAAAGGAGACAGTCTAATCCATTACGACAATCCGAAAAAAACCTTTGTTTATATCTCTCCCCATATCCCTCCTGTTCTCAAAAACCCACGTTTTTTTCTCTACAATCTCTCCTTTCCCATCTTTTTTCCATTGTTCTATTGCATGATAATTTAGTTCAAAGCAGTGTCAAATTATTCTTAGCCTTTCTGTATTCTTCTCATTTCCTGTATTCTCTTCACTGCGCCATGAGTGTTATGACGACTGCGAGTGGCCTATGAATGTTAAGTAGAGAATGGTCCATTCTGCATATATGCGGATTAAGCCATCAATGCTCACGCGTCGACACCCTTCTCGCTGAACTAAAAGGGGCTCTGAAAGGGGGTTTCAATCAAGTGACGGTATTCCTAGAATGCTAGGGGACGCCCTTTAACAAATAGCCTTAACAAAATTCAATATGTCATGACAACGAACGCGGCTTCATGGTTTCACGTCATTGGAGGAGGCGGGCTATATTATGGGAACGCGATTTAAACAGAGGTAAAGGACGTCATACGAAGATAAGGACTAACACAGTTACCTTTCTGAAAAATCCTTGTTCCTGCGTTCATTTTACTCCGTTTTATTGTGTTGAAACCCTTCCCCTATGTGCACACATGCAGTTGAAACACCTTAAAAAGAAAGTTGTACTTGTTTACGACCTAACGAAAGTGCCCATACTTTGGCTGTCAAGAAGTACAATTTGTTCTTTCTTCGCGCAATAAATGAGCCCACTTCTTTTAGCAGGCACACTGCTGATGATGGTTGTGAATCCTCTAAGCAGCAGTTTTTGAGGGTCAAGATAGGTACGAAATAAAGAATCATGTGCCTTACGTCAACATAACTCTACTTCAACATTGTCGGTTAGTAGCCAGTATCAATCTTTCGGGAAAAATGTTAAGAAAGAATAGAAAGCGCGCCTGGTTACAATATGTCTCTCTTCGATTGGCCGTATTGAGGACTGAAGTAAGTTATTTATTTAAGGTTTAGCGCCTAATATTGTTTATAAACGTTGCTTCTAATGAATTCATTTTAAACAGACATCGTGCAGAAGGGTGCGGCTTGTTTTATTTAGAAGGTTAGTCGCAACGCAGAAAGTAATTAATCGTCCAGACTACGTTATCTCCTTTTTAGACTATACGAATATATTTCACAACATTTCGCTGCGCATAAATATCTTTAAAACTAAAAGCAGCATAGAATACAGGCATGGAACAGTGCCTGTCATCTCAAACCTCTACCATACAGCAGCGCATGACTACGATTTTCCAAAAGTGCCACGGTGCAATCCTGCCTAGCAAGCACAGCGATAACCTCTAAGCTGCCGGCGATAAACAAAGCGCCAAAGTAGAGGTTCGAGACGGAGAGAACACTTCGCGAGAATGTTCGATTCCGCTGCGAGTACCATAACACAAGCTGCAACGTGCCCTGTGCGGACATACCCTGAGTCGGGATCCTTCCCGATGTTCAGGGTGGGGGAGGGAGCCTTGTGGAAGGCGAAGACGCACTGTGGCTCGTGGTCGGCTGCTCACAGGGTGCTCGCTCCCATTGGCGGGCTAAAAAAGAGCATGAGTGTATCAGAACGAGCCAACAAAAATCTCGTTGTTCCCACTCTGACCACTATAGATGCGTTAACATTTGAAAGTGCATACCACTTTGATTCCAGGAATCTAAATCTTTCTCTTGAAACCACCAATGCTATGTAAGCTATTTCCATTTTTACGTTTCCGTTACAAATAGGAAACCGTGGTAAATTTCCTCAAGCTGAATTCCACTATTTTTGTCCCAGTATTTGGCAGCTTCTCTATTCTCGAAGTTACGAGACGAATGACAAATCTTACGAGTGGGGTTTTTCCCAGGCTGTTTTAAATCATGCCAAATGTGTCCAATTGACATCAAATATGATTTCTCTGCGCTCATATACCTTCACTGGTTTGCCACACGTTTACCGTGGTGTCACCAGTTTCAAGCTAGAGAATTTCACAAAGAAGACTTAAAGGTTTCACTTCGAAGAACGCGTTTTTAAAGCTTCACTTTTCTTGGCGAGTTGCTCGTTTTCTATGTGTGGCGTCACAGGATTTTAGTGAAGCGACGAGTTTCAACAATGTGCCCCTTACTTCTGTATAGTATTAGCACGTATGTTCGTTAAATTTCCAAATATCAGATGAGTACTACAATAACAACGGAAGCAGCCTACTTCATCCAGTGCCATTTCTTGATACTGAGGCGCTTCTCATACGTGGCATTTCTCGACACGGACGTTCGTTGCGTGCCTGGCGCGCGTTGCTAGATAGATGCCTCTATTTTTCTCTATTGAATCCCCCATTATCACCCTGAGCAGGCGTACGCGCTGAAGTCATAGCACTTTGATTCACAATACCATCGCTAATATGTGCAGATAAAACTGATGGCTAATTGAGCCTCCATAAAACCAATCACTATACCATTTTGAGTGTTTGAGCACTAAAAGCGTCTGCTTCAGCGGGAACGGTGGCCACCATCGCCCGTTCCCACCTCGCCGCAAATCGTGGACACCTCAAACAGAACGAACTTTAGGCATAGGTGGCTCTTCCCAAGGAACTTCTCAGGACCGATCCTTAATTTACCTGTCATCAGCACGGTGGTCAGTAACGAGGGCCGCGGGACGTGGTGCGGACCCTACGGTGCCATCACTGCCTTCCCAGCATAGCAGGTGGCAGATAAATTGATGACTGGTCGTGACCGGTTGCTACAGAAGAGCAACATGGGTGTTACAAGCCCCACCGGTCGCTGTTTTGTAAGCAGCCACCTC
Organism: Amblyomma mixtum; assembly: GCF_055824585.1. Taxonomy (NCBI): domain Eukaryota; kingdom Metazoa; phylum Arthropoda; class Arachnida; order Ixodida; family Ixodidae; genus Amblyomma; species Amblyomma mixtum. The sequence continues at coordinate 102,811,129 of NC_143013.1, forward strand.
GAGGAGCAGTGGCGCATCAATTATACCACTGCCTCACTTCGACAGCTACCAAACAGCAGCGCTTATGATTTTCCAACAGTGCTCTAGTCCATTCTTACCTATAGTCGGATACAACTTAAGTCTGCATTGAAGCTCCACCCACATTCATCCTTCGCGCACAGAACTCCTCCACGACGAAAAAGTAGTCCGCTGCTTAAACGCTTTTTGTTACGTAAACAAGAAGCTTATCACAGAAAAAAAAATTATGAGCTCTAGAATTTTTACATATTGATTATTTTATATAGTTTAACATTAAAAAGCTAATTTCGTTTACAGTTGCGATTGGCCAGCGGAGTAATACAGGATGCCGCGGACCGCGGCCCAGTGTTAGCAACTGCTGTTTTTTTTTTAAGTTGTATCCTACTATAGTAAGCACAGTGAGAACCCTTATGCTGCAGGCGATAAACTATGCGCCAAAGTAGAGGTCCGAGACGTGAACAACGCTTCGCGATAATTTTCGATTCCGCTGCGAGTATCTTAAAGCAAGCTCCAGCGTGCCCTGTGCGGACATACTATGAGTTGGGATCCTTCCCGATGTTCGGGGTGGGGCAGCGAGCCTTCAGAAAGGCGAACACGGATTGTGGCCCGTCCTGGCTTGTGTACAGGGTGCTCGCACTCTTTGGTGGGCTAAAAAAGGGAATGAGGGCATCAAAATGAGTCAACCAAAATCTCGTTGTCTCCATTCTTACCACTTTGAATGCGTCAGCACCTGAAACGTGTGTGCGAGCGGAAATGCCGTCTGTCAGTAGCCAGCAGCAGGTGCAAATCTGCTCACCGGCTACGAAAGAACTTTGCATACAACCTGTACTATTTTTGGTACACTACCGCTGATATACCGCTGATTGTTGTGATGTGTCTTGTAAATATTTACTTTACTTATGTCATTGCAAAAGTATGCACCTTCCTCCTACTTTTACCTTGTATAATTATGTGTTGTTTTTTGTAATGAGAGTGTATGAAGCTCTTGCTTCTTTTGCCGCTTGTCGTGAGCATTGTGTCGGGTGCTTGGGCCCCGTCAGGCAGAGTGCATCTGCCTTTTGCCCCTGCATCCGAGACCTTGTTGTCTAAATAAAGATCTATCTATCTATCTATCTATCTATCTATCTATCTATCTATCTATCTATCTATCTATCTATCTATCTATCTATCTATCTATCTATCTATCTATCTATCTATCTATCTATCTATCTATCTATCTATCTATCTATCTATCTATCTATCTATCTATCTATCTATCTATCTATCTATCTATCTATCTATCTATCTATCTATCTATCTATCTATCTATCTATCTATCTATCTATCTATCTATCTATCTATCTATCTATCTATCTATCTATCTATCTATCTATCTATCTATCTATCTATCTATCTATCTATCTATCTATCTATCTATCTATCTATCTATCTATCTATCTATCTATCTATCTATCTATCTATCTATCTATCTATCTATCTATCTATCTATCTATCTATCTATCTATCTATCTATCTATCTATCTATCTATCTATCTATCTATCTATCTATCTATCTATCTATCTATCTATCTATCTATCTATCTATCTATCTATCTATCTATCTATCTATCTATCTATCTATCTATCTATCTATCTATCTATCTATCTATCTATCTATCTATCTATCTATCTATCTATCTATCTATCTATCTATCTATCTATCTATCTATCTATCTATCTATCTATCTATCTATCTATCTATCTATCTATCTATCTATCTATCTATCTATCTATCTATCTATCTATCTATCTATCTATCTATCTATCTATCTATCTATCTATCTATCTATCTATCTATCTATCTATCTATCTATCTATCTATCTATCTATCTATCTATCTATCTATCTATCTATCTATCTATCTATCTATCTATCTATCTATCTATCTATCTATCTATCTATCTATCTATCTATCTATCTATCTATCTATCTATCTATCTATCTATCTATCTATCTATCTATCTATCTATCTATCTATCTATCTATCTATCTATCTATCTATCTATCTATCTATCTATCTATCTATCTATCTATCTATCTATCTATCTATCTATCTATCTATCTATCTATCTATCTATCTATCTATCTATCTATCTATCTATCTATCTATCTATCTATCTATCTATCTATCTATCTATCTATCTATCTATCTATCTATCTATCTATCTATCTATCTATCTATCTATCTATCTATCTATCTATCTATCTATCTATCTATCTATCTATCTATCTATCTATCTATCTATCTATCTATCTATCTATCTATCTATCTATCTATCTATCTATCTATCTATCTATCTATCTATCTATCTATCTATCTATCTATCTATCTATCTATCTATCTATCTATCTATCTATCTATCTATCTATCTATCTATCTATCTATCTATCTATCTATCTATCTATCTATCTATCTATCTATCTATCTATCTATCTATCTATCTATCTATCTATCTATCTATCTATCTATCTATCTATCTATCTATCTATCTATCTATCTATCTATCTATCTATCTATCTATCTATCTATCTATCTATCTATCTATCTATCTATCTATCTATCTATCTATCTATCTATCTATCTATCTATCTATCTATCTATCTATCTATCTATCTATCTATCTATCTATCTATCTATCTATCTATCTATCTATCTATCTATCTATCTATCTATCTATCTATCTATCTATCTATCTATCTATCTATCTATCTATCTATCTATCTATATCTATCTATCTATCTATATACAGAACATAAGTATGCCATCTCGGAAATAACGAATCTAAGAAGGCCACCTCATTGTAACAAAATCTTGTGCCTGCAAGTTGAATTTAAGAAACTTGGTTGTGTTCACCGTGGATAAAACGAGCTTAAGTGCATCACCTCTGATATAACGAACTTTGAAGTGTCTACCTCTGATATGACGAAGTTTTAACTGCTAACGCATTTAAAGGGCGTGCAGAATGTCGCCTCAAAGTTTCTTCTCCACTACAGTTTCCAAAAATACATTTTTTTCTAAACGTGCCATCTCTTCCCATCCTACGTCATGGGACTATTCTCGGACTCGTTCTAAAGCCATTTTTGTTGTTCATACCGCGGGAAAGGTCGACAACACTAGGAGCATACAAACGAAGTTCTTTGGTTTTAGTATCATGCTCTTTTTCGTTAATGTCATCGAAATTTCAGTGCAGGTGAAAGCGTCTATGTGGCTTTATGTCATGCGGAAAGCCGGGATGTACCCTTGGGGCACGGTTTAAACGCTGGGAAAGGAGGTAATACGAGGTGCAGGACTAAGGCAGTTATGTTCCTCTAAGCTCTTTATCAATTTGTTCGTTTTACCCCGTTTTAGTGCGTTGAAGTCGTTTTCCTCGAGTACACCGCATGCCGCGGAAACATGTTAAATGAGGAAGTAGTTATTTAGTCGCATAAAGAACGCGCCCCTATTTGGTTGTAAAAATGTAGAATTTATTTTTCTTCGCGCAATAAATGAGCCCCTTTTCATTTAGTGGACACACCGTTCATGATGATAGTAAATGCTGTAAGCAGCCTTTTTTAGTTCTAAGATAAGGAAGAAACAAAGAAGTATCTGTCATATGTCAACATCACTCCAATTAAACACAGCCGACAAGCAGCAAGATTGAATTTTCCGGCATAAATCTTAGGACCAATAGAAACCGCGCTTGGCTACAATGGACCCTCTGATCGACTGTATTGAGGACTGCAGTAACTTGTTTATTTTAGACTTAGTGCCTAATGTTGTTTTTGTGCTACGATGTACTCAAGCTGTGTTTTGTTCACCGTACTCCCTGCACAGACTCCGCGTTGAAGGGTACGTTTTGGTTGATTTAGAATGTTAGCCACAACGCATAAAGTATTTACTCATCAGGCCTAATTCATCTCCCGTTTTTACTACTTGAATATATTTCTGGCCTTATATATAGCCTTGTCCACCTCCATAACGGTCCATCAGACCTCCTGATTACTGAGTTTACAAACGAACCTCTTGCCTTTTCCGAGCTACTGCCATTGCGTGGGCCGACCAATTGGCCGAAGTTACTGAGTGTTTTGCGTTCGAGGCCATGGTACGACCGGACACGTCCCTAAATCGCATCGATATTTGCTCCGGGCTATCAGCGGCTCAACAGCGCGGCCAACGCGCCCTTCTGCTCCAATACAAAACCTGTTTCGCAACCTCCTCGAAAGTGCGGCAAACGGCGGTCACGAAGCATCGGATCATCACTTCCGATAATGCTCGCCCCATACGACAGCAGCCGTAACACTTTTCCCCGAAGAAAAGCGACGCCATCCAAACGCAGGTGAAGGAGATGCTTACAGACCGCATTATTCAGCCATCTAAGAGCCCGTGGTCGTCGCCTGTTGTTTTGGTAAAGAAGAAGGAAGGGACATTGCGCTTTTGCGTTGATTACCGTAAGCTGAACGCCATAACGAAAAAGGACGCATACTCGCTGCCTCGCATCGACGACTCACTCGACAGACTTCGCCGCGCCAAATATTTTTCGTTGATCGACCTAAAGAGCGGATACTGGCAGATTGAGGTTGATGAACGTTACCGCAGAAAAAAACTGCCTTCATCACACCCGACGGCCTATATGAATTTAAGGTGTTGCCTTTCGGCCTTTGCTCAGCGCCGGTAGCGTTTCAGCGCATGATGGACACTGTCCTGGCTTCTTCAAAAGGGCTGAACCCCTGGCCCGTTTAAAGCGTCCCGATCCATCATTCGTCTGGACTGTCGCGCAACAGGCTGTTTTCAGTGAGCTGCAATGACGGCTGCACACTACCCCTGTGCTTGCTCACTTTGATGAGGAGGCTGTTACCGAGATACACACCGACGCTAGCAATATTTGGCCTAGTGCCGTCCTCGTTCAACATCAAGAAGGCGTGGAACGTGTGATCGCGTATGCCAGTTGCACACTCTCGCGCACCGAAACCAACTACTCCACCTCAGAAAAGGAGTGCCGCGCTGTCATCTCGGCCACGATGAAATTTCGGCCTTATATCTACGTCCACCATTTCGAAGTGGTCACAGACAACCATTCCTTGTGCTGCCTGGCCAATCTCCGGGACCCTTCAGGCCGCCAAACACGGTGGAGCCTTCGCCTTCAGGAATTTGATCACACAATTGCCTATAAGTCCGAACGTAAACACGAAGATCCCGACCCGCTCTCGCGCGCACCCGTCGAGCAAGCTGATGACGGCACAAAGTATGACAATCGTTTTAGGCGTAATCAGCAGTTTGGACTTGGTGGCAAGGCAGCGTGCTGACGCTGACCTGCGGTCTGTCATGGATTACCTAGAGGGCCATGCTGGCAACGTACCTCGACCCTTTTCCGGCCACTTGTCCTCTTTTTCCATTCGCAACGGTGTACTGTACAAGAAAAATTCACGCAATGGTGAGCGGACCTACCTCCTAGTCGTGCCATGAGACCTCCGCGAAGACATCCTTTCCGCGTGTCATGAGGAGCCCACCTCTGGCCACTTGAGATTTGCACACACGCTTGCTCGAGTGCGTAAGGCCTATTATTGGCCTAAATTTGCTGTGACCATCCACCGCTACGTCAGAGGTAGCCGTGAGTGCCGGCGTCTAATGTCGCCACCGCTAAAGCCTGCAGGTTTGCTCCATCCAATTCAACCACCTCGCACACCTTTTTACCAAGTCGGCACTGCTCTTTGGGCCCATTGACTATCATCTTCTGGCAGTAAGTGGATTATAGTTGCGACTGATTATTTGACGCGCTATGCGGAAACCAAGGTGGTACCGTGCAGTACATCCTCTGAAATCACGCATTTCTTCATACACCACATCGCTTTACGACACGGCACCCCATCCTCCGTAATCACCGATAGGAGCACTGCGTTCACGGCGGAGCTCATGCACGAGGTGTTCCATCTGAGTTACACGACCTACCGCAAGACTTCTGCATACCACCCGCAGTCAAACGGGCTCACAGAGCGCCTCAACAAAACCTTAGCGGACATGCTCGCAATTTACGTCGACGTACAGCAGACGACCTGGGACGAGATCCACGCATACGTGACGTTTGCCTATAACACGGCGATTCAGGAAACGACTCGCTTTACGCCGTTGACCGTCGTCTATGTGCTTGACGTACGAACAATGCTCGATGCCATACTTCCGTGCGCCCCTGACGACCAGGCGCTCATGTCAGACGCCGAGGAGTTTACCCGTCACGCAGAGGAAGCCCGGCAACTGGCGCATATGCACGTCCGACGTTAGCAGGGCATGGATGCACAACGCTACAACCAACGACATCGACACGTCGAGTACTATCCCGAAGAAAAAGTGTGGGTATGGACCCCAGTACGTCGCCCAGGACTGTCGGAGAAGGTCCTGAGCCGCTACTTTGGACCGTACACAGTGCTGTGCCGCATCACGGATATGACGTATGAAGTCCTCCCAGATGGCACTCTGCCGAACTCAGCACTCTGCCCAGTTCGCGCCGCCCACCTCAGGCTGAGGTCGTGCACGTACTGCGTATGAATCCTTACTTTACGCAGTAACGGGCGCCTCTTCCACGTTTTCTTTAGAAGCGAAAAGCTTCACTAGCCTAGTCAACACCGCGCTTTGCCACTTCTGCGCATGCGCGAAACCCAGTGACGTCACGCAAAGCGTAGGTGGCCGCAGCCGTCACCGTCGACTCGTCACTACTTAAAGGAAAGAAAGTGCGTCGAGGCTGGAAATCGACCAGGGCCTTCAGCATTTGAAGCCGAGACGCTACCACTCGGCCACGAAGGCTCAAGGTTTGAGCATGAATAAAGGCGCATCTAGTGAATGCATGGGTTTCATGAATAAAATAAAAGGGATGAAAAAATAACAAAATAAAAATAAAAAACGAATAAAAGCAAGTAAAGGAAAATTACAAAAAAGAATAACCATACGAAAAGAACCAAATATAAAAATAAAAATGAAAACAAGAAATTATGAAAAATTGGAAAAAAAGAATAGAAACGAAAATGAAAATTAAATGAAAAAAAGAAGATATTAAAAATAAAATAAAAACAATAAAATACGGAAAACAGAAAAAATGGGGAAAATAAAATATGAATAAAAAGAAAAAAAAACAATGCGCAAGGAAACGCTTTCGTCTTGTAGCACTTTACACAGCCAAAGTGCCCCCTGAATTCTAACCGCGTCGGTTACCGTCTCCTCCTCCGCCTCCGTACAGGCAGCGTGTTGTGGACGGCCGAACGCCTCCACCGTTATCGTGGTGCTCCCAGTGCTTTGTGCGCCAACTTCGACAGCCATGACTTCCAACCAAGCACAACTGCAGCTTTTCGCTTGTATATCCAGGCTTAACCAGAGCTAAGCCGCTGCCTAATTTTTTGTTTGTGCCTGCAGCCGTTGAGCGGCCCGTGACAGTTCGTTCGCTTGCTTACTTCCTCCCGTACGCTCAAAGTGCGCCCTCGTTTTTGCTTTCTTTTTTTGAGGGGGAGGCGGAATATTGCCGCCAGGTGTCCCCGGGCGGCGCCCAGATGACGAAGAAGTGAGCGACTCGCGTGCTCTCAAAGCTGGGACTCTGCTTCTCTGCTTGCGGCTTGTGCCTAGCTCTTTTGATTCTGGTCCTATTTGTGACATGTACACTCGCCGTCAAATGTAAATGGAAGCTGACTTTGTCAAGAAATTTATTTTCCTTACATCTAAATCATAATGGTCCATGTTTGTTGGTGCACACTGCAAGTCGCAAAATCACAATTAGGCTTCACATATGTATCCAAGGATGCATGAATTCAGGGGGCTATGACTAAATTTTTTCGTTATTATTGCCTTCCATTTACTTCTGACGCCACCTGTACATTAAAGTCCCCACCCACCCTGCTACCCTGGCAAGTGGCAGTTAATGGTTGATCGCGACAGTTCGCTCACAGTTGTCAGCACAGCCCACATATCTCTCTCATCACCCCACGTAAGCGCGACTGGAAGCATAGCGCCTCACGATGGTTGGAGGTTTGAGAAGCTAAGCTTGGGTTAGCGCGAAAAAAACGCGAAAGGCAGACATTCAGTACAGACTATGCACTCACAGCTAAAATATCTTAACGTAACGAGCACAAAAGGCAAGAGATAAGCACCAATGTATTTGATCAGTCATTTCAGGAAAAATATAAGAGAGAGCGCCTTCATCAATTTAAAGACATACTAAGCAGATTCTGCCCAATCTGAACGCCGAAAATTGTTCCAGCATGTGCCGCGAGCATCTTGCGCAAGCACAAAAGTACCATCCGCTTCAATGACTTACCAGGCTCCGCGATCCAAAACGCCGGTCTGGGCGCGGGAGCGCAGCTTCTTGAGCCGGACTGTACACCGGATGGTGCACTAGTTGTGGCGATTCCTGAAAAGCAGACACAGTCTATCATCCATTACGAACATTCGACAAAAAAATTGGCTGTGATTTAGCTCTGGTTAAACCTGGAGGATTGCGAAAGCAACATCTGCGCCTAGCCGTATATTGTTGCGTGAGCTACATTGCCCACAGTCTCGCCAGTGCTCTTTCACGGCCATACTGCTCATACGCGAGGAGAAAGTGACGTCACTACGCACAGCTGGCGTGCCTCGCCCCGCTCACTCGCCTTCCTTTGCTTAAAACGATTGGAGTGTACAACGTTGACAACTCCAACGGTCTCATTTCAATTCTGCTCGCTTGTTTCCAAAAATCCCTTCTATCTTCTGTACAGCCTGGTTCTTGCTTGGCAAGGCCATGTGCCGCCGATGGTGAACAAAGCGCAAAGCAAATAATCAGAGACGGCAAGTTCGTTTCGCGGAGATCTTCACATTTGCCGCGATTACCTTGCGGCAAGCGCCAACGTACCCTGTGCACCGGATGACTTTCAAAGTCCTGGAACTTTGGGGGGTCTTCACAGAGACGAAGAGCAGGGAAAACACCCTCTAAGGCTTGCGTGTGGTCGCTCGCAGGCTGCCATTCCTCTACGCGGGCCTGAAAAGGATTCAGGGTGTACCAGAATGTTTCAACAAAACTGTGACTGTCCCCGGTCCCATTTGAATTCTGCTCGCATGTTTCCAGAAATCTATCTTCTACGCAGCCTTCTCTTGCTTGGCAAGCCCATGTGCCGCCGGCGGTGAACAAAGCGCAAAGCTAACGATCAGAGACCGCAAGTACGTTTCGCGGACATCATCACATTTGCCGCGATTACATTGCGGCAAGCGGCAACGTACCTTCTCCACGGGAGGAAGTTCAAATTCCGGGATCCTTGGGCGGTCTTGAGTGCCCTGGTGTGCCCGGTACGCAGGGCAAACCCCGTCTCTGGCTACCGTGGGCTTGTGTGTAGAGTGCTCTCGGGCCTGAAAAGGAGTCAGGGTGTATCAGGATCACTCAACAAAACTGTGATTGTCCCCGGTCCGATATGAATTCTGCTCGCATGTTTCCAAAAAGCCATTCTATCTTCTGCACAGTCTGCCTCTTCCCTCCTGATCTCACGGTGGTCTTGACTCGCGAGAGATTGGCTCGCATCCTACGAACGGGTGAGCCTGTATAACAAATGGGATGACGAGACAAAGCTAAACAATGTCATTGTTTTATTTTACCGGCGTTTCCAACTTATGGTATCGCAACATTAAGGGGACGTTAGAACTTGGTCGGCCTTCAAGACGAAGTTCTCCGAAGTCTTTGGTCGCCCGGCTGTCAGACAACTCTGCGCCGAACAGCGCTTGCGTGAACGGTCGCAGCAGGTCGGCGAAAGCTTCACTAGTTATACAGAAGACGTAATCGCTCTCTGCAACCGAGTGAACGTCAGCATGACGGAAGCTGACAAGATAGAACAGATCATGAAAGGCATTGATGATGATGCCTTTCAAAGGCTGCTCGCTCGAGACTTGCGCACCGTTTCGAAAGTCATCACGATGTGCCAGAGCTTCGACGAGCTGCGTAAGTAGAGGGTCCTGACTCGTACGCACTCAGCTCAGGCCGAGTCACTTGCCGGACTGACACCCGCAGCTGACAACTCTTCTCTGCTGCAGCAAATCAAGGACTTTGTACGTGAGGAGGTGCCCGTCAGCTTTCACTTTTACCTAGCCCTCAAGGGTCGCCACCATATTTGGCCCTTGCTCTCCAACATGCAATTCGAGAGCAGGTTGCTGAGTGCTTCCGTCAGCGCTTTCTCCATCACCTGTCGCAGCTCTGCTGACGTACGCTGACGACGCCCCCACACCTGTCGCAACCCCTCTGAATTATGCCAACCTAGTCCCAAAACCTGTCGCGCGTCCAATGACTTACGCCGAAGTCGTCGCACAAACTCTGCCGCCTACGTACCCTGTAATGCCGGTGCCCGTAAGGGCGCCGGCACCTTATCTCCGACCCTCTCCACGAAACCGACATCCCTGGCACACAACGGATAACCGGTCTATTTGCTACACTTGCGGATTGCCTGGCCACGTAGCCCGCCATTACCTTCGCCGTCTCCCAGTTTCGGCACCGCCAGTCGGGTACTGGCCTCCATAGCTTCAGTACTCCGCGTCTGCTGAGCCCCGTGTGTCGACTCCTCCTTTCTCCCCCAACCGTTCAGCTATTCCCGGCCGCCGTTCCCCTTGGCCGCGACGCCATTCCATTTCTGCGATGCGTCGCCACCCTAATGATTCTCAGAAGGAAAACTAGATGTCGCACTTCCTGAGGCAAGAACTGCGTCCTCGTCGAACTACCCAAGCCCCGAGCTGTCACCTGCGAACGTTATTGACGTTTCGGTCGAGGGAACTTCTGTCATGGCCCTTGTTGACACTGGCGCTGCAATTTCTGTAATAGACGCGAAACTTTGTCGCCGCTTCAAGAAAGTTAAGACGCCAGTTGCCGGTCTCTCGCTGCGCACGGCCAGCGCTCAGCACATCAAGCCGTCAGCAGCTTGCACCTCTCGAGTTTTAATTCAGGACGTCCTCTATACGATCGAGTTCGTCGTCCTGCCGTGTTCTTATCACTCTGTTATCTTGGGCTGGGATTTCCTGTCTCGCCTTGCCGATGTCATCGATTGCGCTCGCGTTGAAGTCGGGTTCTCTGCTCTGCCCCAGTCCCTGCCGGACGCTGCTCCTTCACCGCCATGTACTGAAGCCCTCGTCGCCGAAGACATCGACCTGCCTCCATGCTCTTCCGCCTTGTGCGCATCTCTTGTGACCCTTTCCGTGACGACACTGTCCTTTTAACGCCAGCCCATACTTTTCTCCGCCGCAAGTGTCTTCCCCTGCCTTACGCCGTATTGACTATTTCTCCTGGCCTTTCCGCGCTGTGGGTCTGTGAGCCGTTCTCCTGCCCTAGTGCTTTGCGCCGTGGCGAATGTGTCGCCATTGTCCAACCGATCGCGTCTATTCTCACCCGTGAGGAGACTTGTTTCGTCGCACATCAATCTCGCTGTGCCTAACCCATCATCTTCTACACCCACTCCTTTCTCTACACAACTATTTCTCCGCTCCATCGACGCAGTTCTTCCTCCGCCGCAGCGCACGCAGCTTCTCCACTTGCTCCACCAGTTCCGCGCCTCCTTCGACTGTCATCACAGCTCACTGGGCCAAACGTCGACTGTCACACATCGCATAGACACAGTTAGCCACGCTCCTCTATTGCAGCGCCCCTATCGTGTGTCGGCACCCGAGCGCCAAGTTATTGAAGATCAAGTCGACCAAATGCTCAAGAGCGGCACGATTAAACCCTCAAGCAGTGCTTGGGATTCGTCAGTTGTGCTTGTCAAAAAGAAGGACGGCTCCATCCGTTTCTCTGTAGACTACCGAGCCTCAACAAGATTACGCGCAGGAACGTCTATCCACTGCCACGCATCGATGACCCGCTAGACTGCTTGCAAGGTGCCGAAATATTTTCCTCTTTAGATTTACGTTCCGGGTACCGGCAGGTACCCATGGAAGAGGCCGATCACCCCAAGACAGCTTTTGTAACACCTGACAGCCTATATGAATTTACTGTGATGCCTTTCGGCCTTCACTTTACTTCACTTTATTACCTTAAAGGCCCCCAGGATTGGGGGTATTACATAAGGGGTGGGTTACATTGAAAAATCAGATTGAATAAACAAAGAAAAAACGTAAGATACAAATATTATTCGCTGTTAAAGGTAGAAGCTAGACAGTTCGCAAATGTTGATGGGCAGGTGATTGCGGCGATGTCGTGTGGAAGACTGTTCCAGTCCTTGGCTGAGCGTGGAAAGAATGACGATGCAAATGTAGTTGTACGCGTACATGCTCCCGCCACGCTTGAGAGAATCATGGATAACATTCTGCGTGTGCTCAAGTGGAAGACCTGCCTATATTACCTCGACGACATCGTCGTGTTTTCGCCTGACTTTGAAACTCACCTCTACCACCTGAAGCACGTTTTGACCTGATCTCTGACGCCAGCCTCCAGCTCAACTTAAAAAAGTGCCATTTTGCCGCTCGTCAACTTACCATTTAGGCCACGTTAGGAGGGTGTCCGTCCGCACCCGGCTAAACTTCGTGATGTGGCTGCGTTCCCTCGAAATACTTCTATCAAAGAACTGCGCAGCTTCCTCGGTCTGTGCTCATACTTCCGTAGGTTTATACGCAACTTTGCCTCAATTGCTGCGCCTTTGACACAACTTCTGTCCAGCAGTTCCGATCTTTCGCAATGGTCCCAAGTGTGTGACGACGCCTTTGATTCCTCGCACCGTATCCTCACCGCCCCACCGATACTGCGCCATTTCGACCTGACCGTACCTACCGAGGTCAATACTGAGGCCAGTGGAATAGGCCTCGGCGCCGTAATTCGCACAACGCAAATCTGGCTTCGTCGAATACGTCGTTGCCCATGCCAGCCGCACGAATCTAATTACTCGTTCACTGAAAAAGAGTGTCTGGCGATGGTTTGGGCCCTTACCAAGTTCCGCCCTTACCTCTACGGCCGCCCGTTTGAAGTCGTGACCGACCACCACGCGCTATGCCTGAAAGACCCATCCGGTCGCCTCGCGAGGTGGGCCCTTCGCCTCCAGGAATACGATATCCGCGTCGTGTGTCATCAAGACGCCGATGCTCTATCGCGATGCCCACTTCCAGACTATACTTCCAGCCTTTCAACTTTAGACGCCTCCTCACCGATGCTTCACATCAGCGCCATGCCTTCGGTGCTGATGTGAAGCATCGGTGCCGACCTGTGGATCTCTTCTATTATTGACTCTCTCAACAACCCTACGGCTGTTTCGCCTTCGCCTGTTCTTCGCTGCCATGCTTCCCATTTCTCAATCCGTGACCACGTCCTTTATCGCCGCAACTATAGCTCAGATGGCCGCAAGTGATTGCTAGTTATTTCCTTCACCTTCCCTCGGAAGTATGCGCCCATTTTCACGCTGGGCCGGAGTGTGGTCATGTAAAAGTGTTCAAGACCGCATCGCATCCGACTACGATATTAGTAGCGGGACATGTACGCGTTCATCCTCAAATAGGTGCGGTCGTGCCTTACCTGTCAACGTCGCAAGCCACCTCCGTATCGCTCTGCTGGAGAAGTGCAGCGGCTATCTTGCCCGCCACGCCAATTTGACCGCGTCAGCATTGATTTATACGGCCCTCTTCCGTGCACTTAGCCGGACACCGTTGGGCTATCGGTTGACCATTTGACAAGGAGTGCCGAAACTGCCGCCCTTCCGCCTGCCACAGCCTTAAAAGCTGCCTCGTTTATTTTAAACCGATTCGTCCTTCGTCACGGCATCCCTCGCGAATTGCTGACCGACAGAGGCCGCATCTTCTTATCCGAAGTTGTCAAAGCACTGCTCACCAAGTGCAACATAATTAATCGCACCACCTCCGCATATCATCCGCAAACCAACGGTCTCACTGAGCGCTTTAACCATACCCTCGGTGATATGCTATCTATGAACGACTCTTCAAACCAGTCTAACTGGGATCTTGTGCTTCCGTATGTAATCTATGCGTACAATACCGCATAGATTACATCTTTACATCTTTCTATCTTTACGGCCGTCACCCTTCTGCTACCATCGACACCATTCTGCCGAACCAACCCGGTGCGTCCGAGTATACACCTCAATCTGAAGCTGCCCGGCACGCCGAAGACTGCCGCCGCATCGCCCGTGCTCTCACAACTGACACCCAACGCAGAGAGAAATCCCGCCACGACCTCAATCACACAACGCCGCACTTCCCCGATGGCTCCCTTGTGCGGCTGTGGATTCCGACAAATACTCCGGGCCTGTCGTCAAAATTTCTTGCCAAATACCATGGCCCATACCGTGCCCTGGAGCGTACATCTCCAGTTAATTACACAGTCGAACCCCTCGTCCGCCGAACCCTCGTCCTTCTGATCGCCGCTGCCATGGACGCGAGACTCTTCACGTCCAGCGCCTCAAGCCATTCTACGACCCAGTCATCCTGCCTGCGCCCTAAGTCTCCAGGTTGTCTCCTCTTTTCCCCGGGAGCAATTTTAAAGACGAAGACGACCGTTCTGTTTAGCGGCGGCATTGCCATCGCTACGCGTGCTGTTTTCTCGCTTTCGCTGACCACGGACTGTTGCCGCCCCGCTCCTGAGATCCCAGTGCCTTCAATAAACCCCCATCCTACAAACCGTATATTTACAGTGCGATACTACTTGGATTAATGAGATCTGAATCCCTATTGGCTTCAACCTAGTTACGGTCAAGTGGACCATTTTCTTGTTTAGATTTTACTTCCAAAGATAAAACTTCGGTACATTCCTTGAAGGGGGCTTTCGCCATTTCCTTAACAATCGCCGGCACTTCCTCTAAGGCATACATCGCGACCTTCAGTGAATGGTGCTGCTGAGAACAGAAATTTTCCATTGGTCGCCTTCGATGGCTGGGATTATGTTATTCGTGGCAGATATGATGCTTTTGAATTAGCGTATATCTCAACTGGTCTATCACAAATGTTAACTAAGATCTAGCACTTTTCTTGCTAAAGAAGTTCAGATATATAAACAAAATTTCCATTTTCTTCCTTCAATTTTCCTCGTAAGGTTTTGCTTTTTATTGTCTTATGTCAGACGGTGTCTTCAAGCGACGACCATTAACAATATGTCCGTTTTCTTCCTAGTAGCTGCACATGACCCTTTTAAACTTGCATGTGTTACAAGGGTGCTTAACACAATGGCGATATCATTGCTCAGCTCCCCTCTAAAGTATACAGCCCAAGCTGTTTCCCTCTGAGTTGTTTAGCTGTTTATGATTTAGAACGCAAAGTCATCACTCTTTCGAAGGACTAAGGGCGCTGAGGGTGCATAACTAGGCATGCTGCAGGCTTGACACGCAAACTCTTAAGGCTGTATTCTTTTGACGGGGGGTGCACGTCATCCAGAGGCATTCCTTTATCTTAGGACGATTCTTGAGTTGCGTTCGTTACATCCTTCTATACGGGCGCCCCTTGATTAGAGTTACTTGCATGCCTTGAGAGCGCTGCTTGATAGACTGGCCTTTGTCACTTGCGCCGTAGCGACTGTGAAAGGCGACATCTTGCTTTTTTTCACGCCTTTCCACTGCTCTCACAGCTATGTCGTAAGCATTGTGATGTTTAACTTCTACTATGTGGTTTCGAGTAGTTTCAATTCCGCAAGGGAAATGGTCCCCTTCATGGCGCGCAGCGGAAGGTGTTTGTCACCAAAATTCAGGGGTGCACTTTGTTGACCTAAAGTGCGGTGAGGCTAAACCCTTAAACGCAGTGTTGCTGCTTGTGTCACTGATGGGTTGTTAACATGTTAAGCTTCTCCTCTAACAGTTGAACGCGACAGAGTCTTGCACTGCTACGAGGAAGTCCACAGAACGCCATCGCCCGTCCGGCTCTACGCCTTGCTCGTCAGTAAGTTCGTTTTTTAGGAAAGGAAATGTATCTGTCTCTCATATCTCGGTGGATGCCTGAACCTTGCCGTAACGGGAAGGGAGGAAGGTTGGAGTGAACGAAGACACCATATTCACTAGACGCGCCTTTGTTCATTCCAAACCATACAGCGTGCATGGCAGAGTGGTTAGCGTGCTCGTCTCGCACTCCGGAGACAGTGGTTCGATTCCTCGACTCCACCAATTTTCTACTCGGTTTTATTTATTTATCTGGTTTAACTGGGAAGGTTAATTAGGCTAATTGGTTAATTAAACTATTAACTCAACTCAGTCCCACTTAATCAGAGCATCACTATACGATTCTTTTTATTGGCAGTAGCGACGACGCACGGAAAACAACGCCTAACGCTCCGTTTGCCCGGTTCCGCAGGTCGTTCCCGCCCCTTTGCATCGACAGTTTCTAGCCGACCGAGCTTTCCCTCCGCTTGGACGCGCTGCCCTTTACCGGACAACCGGCACCAGGGGACGTAATCATCACTGACGAGGGGCGTCTGCTATCACCAGCAGCAGTGACGTACCGCGACCTGGCTATAAAACCGCTATCGCTGGCTACCCTCATCACTTGGCAGTAGCGACGACGCACGGAAAACAACGCCTAACGCTCCGTTTGCCCGGTTCCGCAGGTTAGTGCTTGGCATTTACACATCGCAATTTTGCATTTCTTGTCCGTCGCCGCTGCTGCCAACTGGTGTGTGCCCTGTTATTGTGAAAATGTCAAAAGACGCGGCAAAAGTAAAGGATGAAATGCGAGCCGACCTGTCAAAGTTGAAAGAAGAGATAAAGCAGGAACTGAAAGCTTCACGAGAATCTGTCGAACGAAACCTGCGCAATGAAATCCGAATAGTTCGCAATGAGCAAACTGAGATAATTAAGAGCATTGACCACGCGCATGCTGAAATTGAGGACCTAAAAAGGGAACTAAAACATGAAAAGGAAAAGAACGCCAAGTTGGAGCAAGTAACCAACGAATTGAGCGTGGCGTGTGCTACTCTGGAAAAGCAGACAAAGGAGCTTGAGAGAAAGCTTAATCATGCGGAACAGTATTCACGAAGGTCGAACATTGAAATTAAAGGTGTCCTGAAGCAAGACGAGGAAAATGTTCTTAATCTTGTTACAAACCTTGGAGATGCTATCCATGAACCTATCACTGAGTCGGACGTAGCGTGTTGCCACCGAGTACCCACTCGTGACCCTAATAATTCAAACACTGTTGTTCAATTTAAATCTCGTGTAAAAAGGGACGCAGTGCTGGAAAAGGCGAAAAAAGTACGTCTGACAAATGAGGACATCAGTGTAGATTGTTCCTTGCCAACTTCACCACCGATTTATGTAAATGAACACTTGACACCAGACAACAAAAGGCTGCTAGGCGCTGCGATTGCGAGAAAGAAGGAGGTCTCGTGGAAACATGTGTGGACGAGGAACGGCACTATTCTAGCCCGCCAAACTGACGATTCTTCGGTGGTGCACATTTACTCACAAGCAGACTTATCGAAGATGAATTAGGGACGCCGTAAAGCAGCGCACGTGGAAATGGCTCTTCTAACATTGCCAATGGAAGAATCGCCACTTTCACACCTTCGCAGCTCAACGCATATTTTTCCCAAAACAAAGACAAATGCTGCCAAATCATACATTTGAACATGCAATCGGCCGTAAATAAAGCTGACCAACTAACATACTTTTTATGCAGCTTAACCTGTCCCTTCGATGTCATTCTATTGACGGAAACATGGTATCGCTCAGACGTTGACGTCATCCATCTTCCCGGGTACAGATCATTTTTTCTTAATCGTACTACGAAGCGGGGCGGAGGCGTAGCAATGTTGATCAAAGAAAACTATTCTTGCGACATTTTATCTGATCACTGCTTAAGTAACGATGACATAGAAATGCTGACAGTTAGGTGTGGCGGTCAAGCTTTTTGCGTTGTTTATCGTCCCCCACATGGCAATATAGCCAATTTTTTTGGCAGCTTCGAACACGAGTTATCTTTTCTTTCTGAAAACTTCTTGGCGTGCATCGGGGGCGATTTCAACATAGATATGAGCACAAGCAGTTCAGTGCAAGAGCGCATGTTAGTCACCATACAAACAGCTGGCTTCCAAAATGAAATCCGCGGACCTACACGTGTTACCTCACATTCTTCTTCTTCTTTGGATTTACTAATCACCAATCGCGAGGATGCGTCATTTGCCGGTCGTATTGCGATAGACATTAGCGACCATCTTCCTATCTTCGTCCGTCTTCAAAAAGAACCTTCCGCAAAGACAGCCTTGAAAGTCCGTCGACAGCTACTTTCCCAAAGCCGCCTTGACCATTTCAGGAACAGTATTTCACTTGTGAACTGGAATCCTGTTTTCCAGCACACAACACCCGATGAATCATACAGTGAGCTCCTTCAGCTCTTTCTCCCAATTTATATTGAGTGTTTCCCTATCGTTGAGATAAAACCTTCAAAAAAAGCACGAAAGCCATGGATGACTCCTCGCTTGGTACGACTGGTAAAAAAGAAACACAAGCTCTTCGCGACTTTCATAAAAAGCAGAGCCCCCGCAGTGTTAGCCACTTATAAGTCGCTAAGGAACCGCTTAAATAGCGAAATTAAATCATCCAGGACTGCCTACTATAATAACTTGTTTAATGCGCATCTCTCAGACCGCCCGAAAGAAAAGTGGAGACGCCTAAATATTCTGCTAAATCGAAATAACCAACATCAGGACCTCGCGAGCCTAGTTATGCATGGCAAGGAAATCGCTGGGCCGTCCCTTGCAAATGCCTTCAACCAATATTTCACTGAAGTTGGAAGCAGTCAGTACAATCCAGGTACGTCTCGATTTTTGGGCAACAGGCTAAACCAATCGATGTTTCTTGAACCAACTGACGAAGCTGAGGTTTACTCGGTGTGCAAAAGTTTAAAGAACACGACAAGTCTTGACCCAAGTAATATTCAAAGTTTACCTGTAAAATACGTACTACCTTTGATCGTGCCATGCCTTACACATGTTTACAATACCGCGCTTCGCACAGGACGTTTTCCCGCTGCCATGCAGGTGGCCAAAGTTGTGGTTATTTATAAAAAAGGGGATAAAAACGTTCTAGGAAATTACAGGCCAATATCTGTACTACCTTTTTTCTCCAAGGGGCTAGAGCGAATAATGCATCGACGTTACTACAATTTCCTACAGAAGCACTGTGTAATAGCCAACTGTCAGTATGGATTCACAAAGCATAGATCAAGTGAGCATGCTCTGCTTGATCAAAAAGAATACATATTAAATAACTTCGAAGCTCAACACCTCACCTTAGGCGTCTTTGTAGACTTTAGCAAAGCATTCGATACACTGAATCACGAAACTCTGTTTAAAAAACTCGAGCACTACGGTATACGTGGCCACGCCCTCTGTCTCATTCAATCGCATTTCAGTGCTCGTCGCCAGTATGTTGCTTTAAATCACTGCTCTTCGGACTTGTTAGCAATCACAAACGGCGTGCCCCAGGGCAGCCTTCTGGGGCCGCTCCTATTCAACATATATATTAATGACGTATGCAACATCAGTAATTTAGCTAAATACATCATATATGCTGACGACACCAGTCTATTTTTGTCCTCACCTGACATCAAAGAACTAACTAGCACCGCAAATACAGTTTTGTCATCATTATCTGAGTGGTCATCTTTGAACTCATTAAAAATAAACAAACTAAAAACCAAAGCTTTATTGTTCCATCCGAAGGGGCAGCATATAGGCAGTGTTCCACCACTCTATTTCGACAACGCCCCCATTGAGTACGTCGAAACCTTCACATTACTCGGAGTGGTATTTACTGCTACTATGTCGTGGGACGCTCATGTAAGCAAAGTGTGCCTATCCCTTTCCAGATATATTGGGATAATTTCGCGGAATAAACATATTTTACCCGCCAAAACTAAGCTGAATCTGTACTATGCGTTCTTTTATTCTTATGTATCGTATTGCTTCCTTGTATGGGGACAAACCACAGCATCTAACATCCAGAAGCTTCTAGTACTGCAAAAAAGAACACTTCGCGTAATTGCTAATGTACCATATGATGCTCCGACACGTCCTATCTACCAGCAATACAGAATGATACCCGTAACAAGAATGTTCGATTACAGGTTTGCATCTTTCTATAAAAAAATAATAGCCGAAGACGACACATTTTTTTCTAGCATTGTGACACTTACACCACATCGGACACCGTATATGACACGACAGCGTATCATCTATTCATTACCACGATGCAGAACAAACTATGGCTTTTCCACACTAAAATACATTCTTCCCAAATACTTGAACACGCCCTTTTACGACACGTTGCTCAGCATGTCTGTCTCGGCTATTCGAAATGTGTTTGCAAGCTAGGTCCCACAGTATGCGTACCCATGTATAGAATTCTATTGCATTGAACCGTAAATGTTGTGTAAAACCTTTATTCTGTTGTGCGGAAGTAGTACCTGTCCATGCAAAGTAAAAACAGTTTCCTTTCATGCATGTATTTAAAAAAAAAAAAGAGTTTCTTTTTATGCACGTATTTAAAAAAAAATGTTTCCTTTTATGCATATATTTACATGCCTTGTCTTTCCGTGTACCTTGCGTTGTTACCAGTGTATGAAGTAACCATCATAGTCGCTAGCAAACTGCCTCTTTGTAGGGGTGGCGAGGCTTGTCAAGCGGTCGTAATGACTGCTTTCTTGCCGCCCTCAGTTTTTGTAAAAAAAAAAGCTGAAATAAAGTGATTGATTGATTGATTGATTGATTGATTGATTGATTAAACTATTAACTCAACTCAGTCCCACTTAATCAGAGCATCACTATACGATTCTTTTAATTGGTTGCATGGTTACTAGCCAAAGTACAATTGGCCCCGTTTGACATTCGCGAACTGTGACGTCACGACCATTTCGACCAATAGAGACAGGCTCAGCGTAGCTACGGTGCTACGGCGGCCACCCGAGGTCTTGCTTTGCCTGTCGGAGTGTTGCTTTCGCAACAAAGCAGGGCCTTCCGCAACTTCCCGAAACCTTGTACAGTAGGCTACAAATGCTTCACATTATGTTTTGTTCCGCTTGTAGGCTAGGATGGTAGTCCAAACACCTAGCCTTCCTCATGTCTTCGCAAGACATCAAGATGGTCTTACGATGGTCTTGTGGAAGAGCATCTGCCTCGCATTCGGGAGGTAGTGGATTTTATCTCCAGTACCGCCGAGTGCTCATGGTTTTCTAATTGGTCTAAGATTTTCACTGGCCTGGTGCTCGGATTTTCTGGATTGAACTGCTTAGGAAAAGAGTCTGACCAAACCGTTGCATTGACGGCCCTGGGATTCAGGCAGTGAAGACATCAAGACTTCTCGTAAGAGGTTGGTCTTGGTATGCCGTGCTGCCCTAGCGCCACAATGAGACTACGTATTAGCAGTGCTGGGCGTTTTTTTAAGGCGGAAGCCTTTAATGCCTCATCGTTGTTAGCTGGTGTTGTCGACAGAAATGTCACGCTTTCAATTCGTCGATATGGTCGTGATGTTACACTGCGCGAATTTCAAACGGGGCCAATTGTACTTTGGCTAGTAACCATGCAACCAATTAACGGGATCGTATATTGACGCTACAACTAAGTGGGACTGAGTTTAGTTTCTTGCTTAATAAACCAACGAGTCTAATTAAGCTTTCTATTCAGAGTAGATAAATAAATAAAAGCAAGAAGGAATTTGGTCGAGTTCGGGAATCAAACCAGGGTTTCCGGAGTGCGAGATGAGCACGGTAACCACTCGGCCATGCCAGCTCGATGGTTTGGAATGAACAATGGCGCCTCTAGTGAATACGGCATCTTCGTTCACTCCCATCTTCCCCCCTTCCCTTAAGGCGAGGTTCAGGTGTCCACCGAGATATGCTAGACAGATACATTACCTTTCCTCAAACACTAATTTACCGACAAGCCAAACGTAGAGCCGAACGGGAGGTGGCGTTCTGTGGACTCCCTGGAGGCGTTGCAAGACGCTATCGCGTTCCACACTCAGAGACCAAGCTTAACATCGTAACCGGGTGTCGGCGACTTTGCGCTCCCATGATGGCCATGTACACGCTTACTCAACTGTATTTGAGCTAGCTGGAGTGCTTGGACGTCCCGATGAATTCGTAGGAAAGTCTTTGGCTGGGATGTAGTTGGATTAGCACTATGCCGAACGCGGCTGCAGCCCTACAACTAAGCACATTTGGCGAGATTGTCTGCGCGGGAAGCGCTGCGCGAGGACTGCGACCACTCTGTGTAACCGCAAGAGGCCTCCGTGTGTTGTGCGATCATAGTGGACGCTAAAGATCCTGAGTTCGTCAAAATTATTCTGAGCCGTCTCCTACAGCACCTCATTCTCTCTCCTCCTTCTTATCCTGCTATACAAAGTGCTACATGCTAAGAAATCGCTATTTTTGTTATTTTCAAAACCCATTTTACATTTTTGTTCTGTTTTGTCTGCCTTCTTTCACTCCTTCATTGCGTGTTCACCGAGAACTAGAGAGTTACTGCGCCTTTTGCTGTCCAGATGAAAACCTTTTTCTTACACAGACGAATATTTTTTTAGCTTTCCTGAACCAAAATCTAACAGATGCGGCTTCGCGCTCAGCACTGGAAGAACATAGCCTAGAGATAGGTTACGTTGGAATCGTAGCTTACCGTGGCGTCGCCGGCAGCTTGCTGATTTTGCAGCGTCTCAAGCCACTGCACACTGGAAAAAGAAGGATAAAAATACAGTGAGCAGCGTGTCCAGAAGGATATAGCGAACCTGGCTCTATGCGGGGAGAAAATAACGGCGCGCGTATTAAAAGACTCGATGGACCCAT
The DNA here is from genome assembly GCF_055824585.1 of Amblyomma mixtum. Classification (NCBI taxonomy): domain Eukaryota; kingdom Metazoa; phylum Arthropoda; class Arachnida; order Ixodida; family Ixodidae; genus Amblyomma; species Amblyomma mixtum. The sequence goes on from NC_143013.1 coordinate 102,833,900, forward strand.
GAAACACCTGAAGTTTTTAACCAAGAAAGCCTGGTTATAACAATGAGCGATACATGTGGTATCTGTAAACGAACCTAATGCGAGCGTTTAGCCCATGATGTATGAACGGTTGACAGATTGTGCGGACTAAAGATGTCTCCAAAACCACATTTTTCCACAAAGCGTGCCGTTCTCCCCAGCAGCCTTAAACTGAAATTTTCAACGCGTCTGGCAGAAGCGACTGACTTGGTGGAGCAAGTGTGTTTGCGTGATGCAATGGAGCGCTTTCAGTGTTAACTGCACCAACGAAGAGCGAACACAGTCGAGTTGCAACAAAGCGAACCCGGATGTATCTAATTATTGTCTGCATCGTACACACACATTCTCGTACTGACAATCTTGTGCAAAGGGTCGGAAAGCCACGTAGTGTATCGAATTCCAATTTTACCGGCCATTCAATTATATCCAATGGCGTCTGGTTAGGAATCCATACCGTCTGGTCAGGAATCCTGGCTTGATGAAATTCACTGGTCACTGACCATGGTCAAACACAAAGGACGTTTCGGGAGCGCTGCGGCTCCCTTATTAACAATATGTGAACAAGGCAGCCGTAGCGCTCCGAAACGTCCTTTGTGTTTGACCATGGTCAGTGACCAGTGAATTTCATCAGGTCAGACAGGACCACCTGGCCAGCGCTCTACGTAGAGTGCCATTTGGGATAGCTCTCAGTATCTTTTACTCATTTTCTACTCCGCATCACTGTCATGCGCATCACTGTCTGCATCACTGTGGGTGGGGACCTTTATGTAGATATAGAGACAAACTGGAATTTTTGACCAATTAAGCGGGAAAACATCCCATTCCTCTCGCTCGTAACGCCTCGCACTGCTGTGACAATCTCGGGAAATACTTGTATAGACCTCGTCTTTGAGAACCAGGCATTGGTGCAGCAAGGCGAGCATATATTCATCTATTTTTCCGACCACAGCGTCCTTCATGACAATCAAGAACTGTTACTGCAGTGTTTCTTGAAGAAGGAATATGCGTGAAAAATAACAAGTTGTCTGTAATTGTACATGCGTGCCTTGCTCGAATTCTTCGCCTAAATCTACTGAAAACCTGAAACAGCTGATGAGCTGCGCTCAAATTTCTCATTAAGAAGCAACGTAATCGTCTGTATTTTTTTTTTTTTGAGCAAGCGAATGTTTGTAGAGTTTACCGGCAACAAGGATTAAACACGATAGGCAGCGGCTTGTTCCAAAGCACTGTCGGCTGCGGGTTCGATGCGAAGCAGGTGAGGCCTTGCAACGACGCCAAAGAAACAGTGCCCTGTTAGCTATCCAGCGGACAACATGTGTTGTTAGCGTGAGTGCCATGTATTCCTGCTGCTAGGATACAGACAGGCTTAGTTATGCCCATGTTCTAAATATGAAGCTATTTTGCTATCCCCTTCTATTTCGATATATCCAAGTTTAACTCTACTAAAGGGAGAGGTGCGTTGCAAGTGGCCGGCGCTTTCTTGCGGGCCGCTCGAGATCCTACAGAAAAGAACGCGAGGGAGTAGCCCCGTTATTGGTTCACTCCGCTTTCTTCTACCCCAGTAGTCGCGGTCAGCTGCATCCACCCGAGTGAAACACCACTGGCAGGTCGCCTAACACGACTGCCAGTATTCGATCACGATACGGTCCGCTGCCTTCCATTCATTACTGATCTCTCGTTCTATGAAGCTTTTTTTACACTGTCATGTACTTTGAAAGATACGCATAATTTCACAGCAACAGAAGCTATTAGCGCAGGTCAGGGATCAGGAGCAAAAAAGTCAAGCTTGCACACATTTCGAAGGTCAACAAAGCGGAAATCTGATACGCATCTGGCTGTATACAAAAAAATTCATGGGGCACTTTGGCTCTTTAAAGTGCTGCAAGGCGGCGAAAGCGTTTCCTGGCGCACTGGTTGTTTTTATTTACTTTTTATTTTTATAATTTTTTTTTTCATTTTTGCTTCTTTTCTTATTTCTATTTTTATTTTTATTTTCATATCTTAATTTGTTTTATTTTTCCTTTTCTTGACTTAATTCCTTTTATTTTATTTATGAAACACATGCATTCACTACACGAGCCTTTATTCATGCTCGAACCTTGAGCCTTCGTGGCGGAGTGGTAGCGTCTCTGATTCAAATGCCAAAGGCCCTGGTTCCATTCGCACCATCGGCGCAGTTTCTTTTTAAGCAGTGACGCGGAAAGGCGGACAAATCTGTCGACACGGCTGCCGACGCGTCTGCTAACGACAGTAGGAGGCATTAAAGGCTTTCGCCTTAAAGGGACACTGAGGAGAGCACTATTAATATTTTTTTTATAGTAAAATCCGATAGTTCGGCATGTCATGGCTTTGTTGCCACTTGGCCGGCAGCGAAAGATGCATTTATTTCTAAGAAATTTGGATTCGAAGTTGAAAAAGTTTTTCCCGCCGCTCTGATTCAAACTTGGGATTCGTCTATGACGACAGAGGACTAAGAGACGTGAAACATGACGTGCACATGACGTAACGCAGACTCCGTGATTTCCGGCTGCCAGCAGTGCGGCCTAGCAGCAGCCGAAAAGAAAGCTACCGCCGGCCGCACGTTGAAGGCATCTATCGGCTATTGCGGCCGTCGCTACAGTCGCTTCGATTACGTTTGCACTGGCGTTTTGCCAGCGTTACGATGGATCTCGTTCTCGAAGTCGTCAACGAAGTTCTCGCAAATAGACACCTTTAGCATACCGTGTACCTTGTTACCGCTAGCGGAATACCGGGAGCCCGCCTACCGCCGGAAAAGAGGCGCTGATTTGTCCCGATGCTTCAGGAGCGCGCGTAGCAGCCGGGCACGTGGCGCCATCTGGCGACGTCAAGGAGATTTGCGCATGCATTGGCTGCGCCTCAGTGATGCATGGTTTCTCGGTTCCTGGTGTTGCTAGAACCATTCGTTCTAGCAACACTGTTTTGTTCTATGATCTCATCACGCTTGTACTTGCGAGTTTGGCCTGTGGCGGCGATACCTGTATTTTGGTTCTTGCTCTTTTCTACGTTACAAGAGCTTTGTTGTCAGTATGAGTGGCGTTTTTGTAATCAGGAGCTGGTATTCTGTCGATACAAGCCAACTTCAATTTCTCCTCAGTGTCCCTTTAATAACGGCTTCGCAGTGCATAACTTACTTTCAGCCCGTACGGAGGCGCCACGAACAGAATCTACAGAGCCACATGCAAAGGCGCCGAGCGCAGCAAGTCCAGCAGAGTGCGAGTATACAACAAGGGTATTAGCGTAGGAAAAAGCTGGAGTGTACCATTTAAAAAATCGCAGCTTCATCTTCATTTCTCACAGATATAAGAAATAACTTTATAACAACTATAGGCCAATTGACCAATTCCCACACCTAGCCTGCATATCAGAAAAAGTACTCTGTCAAAGTATGATCTCATTTTGCAGTAAATATAATCTCCTAATCCTGCAGAGTTTGGCTTCCGAAGCGGTTTAAGCACAATCGATCTTTTAGAAAACTTCAATGACTTAATTTCTAAGGCGATAATAATATTGTACTAGCTCTATACGTCTACCTTCAAAAGGCGTTCGACCCAATTGATCATGACTTGTTGTTAGCTTTTAGAGGACCATACCAAGCTTGGTTTTAGAGGACCATACCAAGCTTAAGGGACTAATTCTCTGATCGAACACAGTGTGTCCTAGTAAATAAAATTTTTAGCGAACTACTAAGAGTCAACTAGGGAATACCGCAGAGGCCAATCTTAGGTCCGTTATTATTTAACATTTATGTGAATGAGTTAGGGAAACTGCGTTAAAATTAAAAGTACACCTATATCCAGACGATACAGTCCTTTCTTTGGCCCAGCAAAACTAATGACGAAGCGGTCAAAATTATGCAAAATTTTATAGATTACCTGTTGAACTGGTTCAAATGAACAAAAGTTTTGCATACAAAACGAAAATGACCTTACTTTGCTTTCACAGCCCATAAAAATTAATTAGTAAAAAACAGCCATTTTATCAACATTCCAGTGAGTGACTAACCTGTGTTTGCCACAAAGTCAATCTCTCTTACAGGGTGAAATACCTTGGCCTCACTTTCGATGAAACACTATCTTGGAAGATGCACATTGGGGAGGTCGTAAAAAGATTACGTCTGGAATGTGTGCAGTTATATGCCTTAAGATTCGCTTCCAATCCTTCCGTTAGGAAAATGGTCTCCGAAAGCTTAGGGCAATCTTTTTAACGTTACGGCCTCACAATTTGCGCTTTCACATCAGTTTATAAAATAAACATATTGAATAGAATATTAGACAAAACAGCAACACGCCTTCCGTACGGCACTCAATTACACGGCCAAAAATACCTCACAATAATGAAACAATTTGATGTGCTCCAAGTTCGCGAACAGTGCTGGTTCGACATAATATGTTAGCATTACTTTTCCGACGCATTTAGGAGTGAGTATTTCAAGTGCGGCCCCTCCGCACAGTGGAAAAATTCGAAATTCCCCGCTTCTTCACGAAATACGGGAAAAGAACTCGTGATATTTATATTCCTTCCACTTTTAATAAGCAAAAGATTGAAAACGAGGTAAATAACATTAAACAGGGGAGAAAACTTGTACGTCCCTTAGTAGGAAAAATGGATCTCTAAGTAGTTCATATTACGTGGACCCGTATGCAGCGACACCTAAAAGAGGCTCCCAACACATTGTTTGAGTTGAGATTTCTTTTTTATTATAATTATTAGATTCTTATTAAATTTTTATTAATTATTAGATATAATTATTATATTCTTTTTTATTATAAATTGTTTTCACCTGCGAGCAGTGTTCCGAGCTTGACTTTCCAGCCTTGCTCACAAACCAACTTTTATCGCTTAAGCGGGCTGGAAATGACCGTGTAAAACAGAGGAATGAAGCATTATTATTATTATTATTATTATTATTATTATTATTATTATTTATCTTCACTTCACGTCATCCAGCCATGAATGATTTGGCACCGATTACCGGAAGCTTGAAATAATGAAAGGGCAAAAGGCTTTCTGGGTGTGGAGCCAATGTTCGCTCGAATTGATGTTCGCTGGAGTTATCATTAAATCGAGAGCTGATTCCCAACAGCTATTTTTCGAGCACTTCACACTTCACCCCGATGATTCGAGCATCATCATCATAATCATCAGCCTGACTACGCCCACTGCAGGGCAAAGGTCTCTCCCATGTCTCTAAAGTTAACCCTGTCCCTCGCCAGTTGCGGCCACCGTATCCCCGCAAACTTTTAATCGCATTCGCCCACCTAACTTTCTGCCACCCCTGCTACGCTTGCCTTCTCTTGCAATTCACTCCGTTTTCCTTAAGGACCAGCGGTTATCTTGCCTTCGCGTTACACGACGGACCGTTCGCCCGCGGCCCGCGCACTACGTGTGCATACGTCAGCACTTTGAGGGGCGCGCTGTCGACCGCCATCCATCCATGCATCCAGCGCGCCTCTCAAAGTGCTGACGTATGCACACGTAGTGCGCGGGCCGCGGGCGAACGGTCCGTCGTGTGAATCGGCTGCCCAAGACCATTTCTTCTTGATTTCGACTAGCATGTCATAAGCCCGCGCCTCACCCACTCCCACCCGCTTCTGATCTCTTAAATTTACAGCCATCATTTTAATGCCCATAGCTCGCTGCGTTGTCCATAACTTAAGCTGAACCATCTTTGTTAGCCTTCACGTTACTGCCCCTTAGGATAGTACCGGTAAGATACAGCTGTTGTATACTTTTCTCTTGAGGGATATTAGTAAACTGCCATTCATGTTCTGAGAGAACCTGCAATATGCGCTCCACCCCATTCTTATTCTTCTAGTTATTTCGCTCTCATGATCCGGATCAGCGGCCACTAACTGCCCCACATAAATATATTCACTTAGTACTTCCAGCACCTCGCCACCAATTGCGAATTGCTGTTCCATTGCTAGGCTGCAGAATATTGTTTTGGTTTTCTGCATGTTAAATTTTAGCCCCACCGTTCTGCTCTGCCTGTCTAAGTCATTGATCATGCTTTGCAGTTCATGTCCTGAGTGAATTATCAAGGCAATGTCAGCAGCGAATCGCAGACTACTTAGGTATTCTCAATTAACTCTAGCCCCATCCTTTCACATTTCAAGCCAGGAATACCGCCTGTAAACAGGCAGTGAATAGTATAGACGAGGTCATGTCTCCCTGCCTGACACCTTTCCTTATTGGAATTTGTTTGCTGATTTTATGGAGAACTTTGGTAACTGTTCAATCGCTATAAATATCGTCCAGTACTTTCACATGGCATTCTTCTACACCCTGATTCCGCAATACCTGCATGACAACTGAGGTTTCTACTGAGTCGAATGTTTACTCGTAATCAATGAAAGCTCTATTATTGGCTGGATATATTCTGCGCATTTCTGTATCACCTGATTGATAGCGTGAATACGGTCTATTGTCGAGTATCCTTTACGAAAGCCTGCCTGATCATTTGGTTGGTTGAAGTCGAAGGTTGTCTTACCCTAGTAGTGATTACCTTAGTAAATACCTTGTAGGCAACAGATGATATGCTGATCGGTCTGTAATTGTTCAAGACTTTAACGTCTCCTTTCTTATGAATTAAGACAAGGCAAGTTTCTGGGCGAGTTGGTTCCGATATTGCATGTCTACAGCGTAACGAACAGGACAAGGAGGAGGACACAGGAAGGGACACAACACAGCGCTCTTTTGTGTCCCTTCCTGTGTCCTTTTTGTGCCGTTCGTTGCGCTTTAGACATGGAATTATGAATTAAGATAATGTTAGCGTTCTCCTAAGCTCTAGATACGCTCGAGGTCACAAGGCATTGCGTATACAAGGTGGCTAGTTTTTCCAACACAATCTCTCCTCCATCCTTCAAGAAATCTGCTCTTATCTGAACCTGACCACCTGCTTTCCCCCTTCGCATTGCTCCTAAGGCATTGTTCACTTCCTCCTTCGTTACTGGCGGGATGTCCCATTGCTGTGCTCTACGGCCTCTTTCAGTAACATTCTGATTATAAACGCTACTTTATAGATTTCATTAGTACTCTCCAGCTACCTTAGTTATCTTATACACATTTCTAAAGTAATCGCCATCTTTGTCTGTTAGCGCATACATCTGGTTTTTACCCATGCCTAGTTTTATCTTCACTGCTTTTACGCTACCTCCGCTCTTTAGAGCATGCTCGATTTTCTCCCTGTTAAACTTCTCGATGCTTGCTATCGTGCGCTTATTTATTAACTTCGACAGCTCTACTAGATCTATTCTTTCTGTGGAGTTATAAATCCTCATGCTTTGGCGTTTCTTAATCCGATCTTTAGACTCCTGAGATAGATTCCCGGTCTCCTTTCAAACAATCCTATTGCCTACTTGTACGGCGCACTCAGTGACGATAGCTGTGAGAAAATCGCTCATTGTTTCAGCATTACGTTCTACTCCTCTATTTAAAGCGATAAATCTGTTCTGCAGCAAAATCCTGAATTCCTCTACTTTCTCTCTTAATGCTAACTCGTTAATAGACAACCGCTTCACTAATTTTTTCCGTTCCCTTTTCCAATCTAGACTAATACGACATCTTACCATTCTGTGGTCGCTACAGCGGACCTTTTGAAGGACATCCACATCCTCTACGATGCCAGGGTGAGCGCACAGTATAAAGTCTATTTTCATTGTTAGACTCACCATTGGGGCTCTTCTACGTCGTTGGCTCGTTTGGCTCGTTTGCGGAAAAAGGTATTCATGATCCGTAAATTATTTATATGTGCGAACTATACTAATAACTCTCCCCTGCTATTCTAGAACCTATGCCATAGTCACCTACTGCCTGGTCTCCAGGCTGCTTCTTCCCTTCCTTCGCACTGAAGTCGTGCATCAGTACAGTGCACTGTGATTTTACATTGGTCATTGCCGATTCCACGTCTTCACTTATGCTTTGAACGATCTGCTCATCATGGCTTGATGTAGGCACCTAGGCCTACTCCACCCTCAGCTGGTACCTCTTATTAAGCTTAATTACGATAGTTGCTACCCTCTTGTTAATACCATGAAACTCCTGATGTTGCCAGCTATATCCTGATTGATGAATCCCGGACGTATTTTTCGTCTGTCTGCTACTCCACTATAGCACAGTACGTTCCCACCCTTTTGTACTATATACGCCTCGTCTGCCCTCCTAACCCCCCAAAGCCCTATGAAATCCCATTTAATACCCGCTAATTCCTCCAACAGCACTGCTAAGCTAGCCTCACTAGATAAGGTTCTTGCGTTGAACGTTGCCAGGTTCAGTTTCCAATGGCGGCCTGTCCGGAGCCAGTGTGTCTTAGCTCCCTCACTGCGTCACAGGTATGACCACCGGCTTGATCAGTTACTCCGCAACCGCTGTGGACTGAGGGCCGAGATTTAATTGGGTTGTTCATAGAAGGTTGCGGCCATGTACTACACCAGGGTGGCCAAGTCTTCCTCTGGTAAGAAAGTGCGTTGTCGGTTCTAGTCACCGAGATCAAGTCGCACCCCAGGCTTGGTTGTACAACTCCATCGACACGCGGAATGTCCTCTTTTGTTTTAAAAAAAAACGGTAAAGAATTGCGAACACCGCGGGCCGGCTCTAGGCCTTGCTAGGGCGGAGCCTCAGCGCGAAGCCCAGAGTTCCAGCGTCGCGAAAAACGCGGCCAAAAAGGGCCAGCGCCCCAGAAAAGGGAGTCGGCGAGGACCGCAACAGGCCATGTTAAAGTTATTGCCGTCTGCAAAACAGATGGGTTATCGAAGGCACTCGGCATCACACGCCGGCCTTTGCTGAGGGTGCCCATTCACCTTTGCTTCGTCGAGCCACTTCGCAAGACCAGCACGGGCTAGCACGCAACCTGACCGCGCTTCATTCGCTATTTGCGCGCAGGAGCACCTATCTGTGAGACACTGGGCACGAACATTGAGGTTATGAAGCAAGGAGGGCTATGTGCGGCACCGTGGGCATTCAGAAGCGCACACTGGTCTCAGCATTTACTTACTGCGCCTTCTGGCGGTGGTGGTCGAGCAGGGAGCGGTAGTAGCGCTGCCTGGCGGCTTTTGTTGTGCCTACAAGGCTTCTGAAATAGGGGTTCGAGGAGGCTGGCGTATATCCCGGCTGTCCCGGGGTAAGTTCTGCGCATAAGCACAAAGAAGCTTTTACTGCAGCAGTCAATGCACACAACATAACCTTAATTCAGAGCCTATAACATCCCTCATTGCCTTATGGGCAGCAGATGATAAGGCGGCGAAACAAGAAGGCGGTTAGTTACAGAAGGCGATTTGGAGCACCCGCAGGAGGTTCTCAAGGGCGCACTCACTAGGTCAGCCAATATGAACAAAGCTCAGCGTATACCTTCGGCATTAATTCTACGAAACCGTTCCAGAAGTTGGTTACTCTTCCGGGAAAGTTCGTCTGAGCGGGTAAAATTTTTTTCTCTCTGTTCAGTGGTCACCGTGCTGATGTCGTTGGGAGAGCGCTTTTCAAGTGGCTTACCGTGGCGTGCACCCCGGCTACCACTTCGGGCTTTGTATATATTTATTCGTTTACTTATTTATCCTTTACCTACAGCGTCAATTCCGCATTACAGTGAGGGGGTGATATATATAGCACATAAATGCTCGCAAATGACAAAAGCAACAAGAACAGCAGCACCGCCATCTGCAAAATAATAGAAAACAATAACAAACATCAACGCAGTACACACGTATATGCAGAACTAATGGTAAATAATGCTGCAACTGTGTAGCTCAGCCCCAAAAAGAACAGGCTTTAAGAGAAAAACTGAACATGAGCGCATTACAAATGCAAACGGCCAATAATGGTTTCCAATGTGTTTACCACGCAAATATAGTGCGCGAAGATGAGAACAAATTGAAATACACAGTGAAACACATGAACATGCACGAAGCATTGCACCTGTGCCCAGATAACAGCTCCTAATATAACGATGAAACGATGCGATCTCATTCAAAGCAGACTAGTACACTTCATTTGATGAGATAGCCGTAACAACGGCTGGCAAACGGTGCCATTGATATTCACATACTTTTTGAACATGGTCAAGGTGCGCGGATACGTAGTATGGTTTGACGATGGTCGTTCCGCGTGGAATGGCAGTGTGGGAGTAGTATGTGTTATGGTAAAATTTGAGCCGTAGTTTGGCTCTGCGTTGGTTTAATGATCCGCAAGCCAGAAATTTTTAGCGATTGCTGCACTGAAGCTACAATGTTTAAGTGAATTTCCGGTGCGTATTGAGCCACACCGTGAGATCATACTCTAGTACTGACCATACACATCTTTTGTAAAGAAGTTCTCGCCTGGATCGCGGAAAGGAACGCGTATTTCAAGGGGGAAATCCTAAGGATTTGGAGGCCTTTTTTGACTATATAACTTACATCACGATGCCAGCAGAGTGATGACGTGAAATGAATGCCTAAATGCTTGCAATCTAGGACTGTTTTAAGACATTTACAATTTATAATGTAAATGGATACTAGTTCTGTATGTTTCCTCTAAAACGCCATGCGCACTGTTGTACCGAATTTAAGCTTCATTTTCTGCTCTACTCATAGTTAGCGTCAAGGTCATCTATAATCTACCATGGTCAGTATTACATGCTACATTTTTCTACAGGATTTTCACTACTGATCGAGATCACAACTATTTCTGCCAAGGCAGCCGAAGCTAGAGACCCAAAAAGCCCTCGCTTCCAGCGAAGTCAAATACTGTACCCACTTGGAGTTGTCAGTATCCTCTTATAACACTGCACATTGCCAATATTCCTTATTTAAGAGTTATTTATAACGACCGACAACTCTCATTGTTTAATTTCAAAGAAGAAACAGTTTTCTTGGTTAGAATGAATTCTGGAAACGTGTAATTAAACAAGTTCCTCAGATGGCGCCACCTTCCCAAAAATGGAGTGAAGTACCGCGGAGAGAGCAACTTGCCAGACGGCCAGGCTTACCGTCGTGCAGCCGAACTACTTCGCGGAATGACACAATTGCAAGCGCTATACCCTTAGAGTTCCGCTCGTTGCCATAGAGTTTCTTACTATTACCTAGAGGGAAAGCTGGCGGCGCTGCACTTCAGCCACCATGGACGCTCAAAGAATCATGGGGCGGTGAGCTACTTGTTGCGGGATAGTCGTATTTTTTCGGGAACACGGAGTGGCATTACTGAGATAATTCATTCTGAAAACGCTGTTCGTATGTGCGCAGACGACTTTCGCGCGAACGCAGTGTGCAAAAGCCATAGTAGCGAAACCGCAACAGCACTCGACGCCAATAAAAGGTTTCTTTTTTCACAATGCCATTAAAAAACCTCTTAAGGTATCTAAGCAACAAAATTTTTTTGAAAACATATTTACTTTTAAAAGTGCGCCTGTTAAGCACAAAATATTAGTTTTTGTAGTGTTCTTTACTTGGCCAATAGGAAGCTTAGCCATCCCTTATTTTGGGCAAACTTTGCACTTAAATGCTTTTCTGCTCGTTTGTTGCAATCATTACATAAGATATTGAATGTTAAGACATTTGTAGTTATTGAACAGCTTTATTTTTTTCATTATTTTTTGGCCAAAAGTTGTAATTTTGCAGTCGGTAGCTCACCGCCCCATGATTCTTTGAGCGCCCATGGTGGCTGAAGTGGTCTCGAGGGGCCTCTATGCAAACTCCCATAGACGGGTTGCCAGCTTTCTCTCTAGGTAATAGTAAGAAACTCTATGGCTCGTTGCCAACCAAACCTGCCGTCAAGTACACTGTGCCCCTATCTCTTTATAACAGTGACAGGCGCAAGCAACGCGATTCCTTCAACCTCCATCCATAGCCGCAAGCTAGACAACAGCGTGAACTTTGTCTCCAGCCCAGTTATCACTTCTCAGCCTGAAATCTACTCTTGCTTCTTTCCACTTTCTAGGTATGATAATAGCCTTGTCGTAACAACGCGACAGCGTAAATGAGCTTGTGTCGGAGAAAAACTGGCGTCCTCGTTTATAGCCAGCGAAAAATCCACGTACACGCCACATATAAGCAACGCACCATTAAAGGTGGCAGTTAAATTTACGATTCGTCGCGAGGAGTTTCTCAGGAAGAACAACCTGGGCCGCAGAAGTCCCGCCGATGGCGGCATCTGCCATCGAAGGACAGTCGCGCATCGTGTAACAGCAGCACCACTGCGCCAGGATGGGTATCAGGATTCCCAGAGATCATTGAATGTTGTGTATAGGATAACCAATGCCGTACATATGGCCGTTAACGATTTCGCGGCATGCCCTTCAGGCGGAGAATAAGTGGCTCCTCCCTCTAATTTTTTAACCTCCAGGGCAGCTTGCACGTCTGCGAACTTATGCACTTCGGCTTGCAGAGCATTGTACTGGATAACAACATTCCCTGTCGTTTTTTTTATGGATGCATCAACAGAAGCGAATAGTGCCGGCGGCTTCAAGGGTTTCTTTTAGTGGGTCCGATTTCTCGTGACCTTAACGTATAGCGATGACTGAGAGCTGTCGAAAAAAATTATGTACATTTTAGTTTAGGTGGCCTTTTGTAATTTTATTTGCATACTAATGTCCTTTGCACTGAGATTAGAATGTCTATAGGTTTTGTTTTCTGAATCCCAAAATATGCTTCTGTGAGGTTATTCCGTATTCGTTGCCTTCCCTCGAGCATTTGTGCTGTTTATGGAATCATACAACTCCGAAGCTCCATGTAACAATAATGCCGTAAATTGGTAAATTACAATTTATAAAAGCAATGAAACCATTTTCACCGAAAAAGAAGCTTTTATACATTACAAAGGACCAAAAAGCGAAATGGACGTATGAGTTCCGTCGGTCGTTCTCACATGCAACTTTTCAAGATGTGACCCCGAGCATACCAAAAAATTCTGGACAAAAGCGTTTTTGAGCGGGGAACCGTTTATCAACGAAGTTTTTTTCGAATAGATGTAAGGGCCTTTATTGGCAAGAGATGACTGGTTCTGAAAGCCGGTTAGAGCGGGCAAGGGCAGGTCCGGTCCCAGAACAGTTGCTCTCGCCTCGCGCCGCGCATCGGTTCTGTTGCTCCGAGTGCTAAGCATCTTCCTCTTTACATTTGGCCCCGGGGGAAAAAGAGCCATCCTGGCGATTTAGGGGGTCAACAGGACGCAGGGGTCGTAATACGGCTTCAAACGCGCAACGTGAACGGTCTCGCGCCCACGACGTCGGAAATCGGGCGATGGCGTCACGGGCTCAACGATGTAAGTGACGGGAGAAGAGCGCTCAAGCACACGGTAGGGTCCGTGGTAGTTTGGCAGCAAATTGGTAGAGAGACCTGGTGCAGCAGAAGGCACACGGAGCCAAACAACGGATTGCGGCTGAAAAGTGTCTGTGCCATGGGAATGGTCGAAGCGGTATTTCTGGCGCCCTTGGTCGTGAGACGTGAATAACCGGGCGAGCTGGCGGCACTCTTCAGCGTGTCTGGAGGCTTCAGATACGGTTGTGGATTCCGACGAATCAAGATGGTACGGAAGAATTGTGTCGAGCGGCGATGATGGTTCACGGCCATATAGGAGGAAGAATGGTGAGAAGCCAGTAGTGCTCTGCGTAGCGGTGTTGTAGGCACATGTGACAAAGGGGAGGACGACGTCCCAGTTACAATGGTCTGCCGCCACGTACATTGATAACATGTTACCTAGTAGTAGTAGAAGACGTTTATTCGGCCAAAATTTACAGGCCGAGCATGTCGACCGGCTGGGCGACCAGAAGTCGCTGTTCTTCCTCCCCTTAAGCGCCAAGCCAGTCGAGCCAGGTGGTGATGGATAAAGAAGGTGGGGGGTAGGAACCCGACTGCTGAGCAGCCGGGCAATAGAAGAGGCAATGGGCAAGGTCCGCATAGATACAGGGGCAGTTGGGACAGGAAGGGTCCAATCGATAGCAATAGAGAAAGAGGCGAGACGGGGTGATGACTGCATTCATTTGAACGTGCCGAAGAAGGCGAGCCTCCGGCACTGTGAGTGATGGATGAGGGGGAGGGTAAAGGCGTTTGTCGAGGCGGAGCTCGAGGTAGACCTCTTTTATGGTGCGGCGAAGGGTGAGTCTCCCACCGTCCTCCGAGGGCTTGGGCCAGGGGATCAACGGTGCCCGGAAAAGTGTGTCACGGGCGAGCTGATGAGCAAAGCTCATTGCCGTCAATCCCTGAATGCCCAGGGACCCAGCGGAGGAAAACGATGGAAGGCTGCAATGCGGAGACCGCTCGTTCGACCTCCTGTTGAAGAGAAGGGGTTAGGGTGCGCTTCTGTATGTGGTGTATAGCGGCTTGTGAGTCTGAATACACTGTGTACTCTTGAAGAGAGGGAAGGAGGGCAAATGACTGGAGGGCATGCGCAATGGCGAGGACCTCGAGGGACAAGGCATCCGGAGGGCGTAGAAACGGCCCGCTGGTGTGAGTTTCAGGAGCGGGGAAGTGGGGGTGGTACAGGGCGTAGCCGCAGGAACCTCGAGGAGCCACGAAGGAGGCATCCATGTAAGCTACACCCTGGGTATCAAAGAGAGGGGATTGGTGCTGTGCGGCCGCATGACGACGGCCGGCGTGCAGAATGGGGGACATGTTGGACGGAAGGGGGAGGATCCGAAGATTGGGAGCCGGGGTGGGAATAGGAGAGGTAAACCGGGCGCAGAGAATGGGCGAGATACCCGCTTGAGTCAGTAACCACTGACCCTGACGGGTAAGGGAAAGCCGGGCAATCTGCGAGTCATGATGGAGAGAGAGCAGAGAACGGAGAGGATGAAAGAGGCCTGTTGCAAAGATCTTTCCAGTAGAGGTAGTGATAGGGAGGTTGAGAGCTGCCTTGTAGAGGCCCACAAGGGCAGTCTCAAGAGCGTTAAGTTGAGTCTGATTGAAGGAAACGTAGGGTGCAAAGTACAAGACCTTGTTGAGGGCCAGCGCGTGGGCAACTCGGCACGCATGAGACTCGTGGAGACCTGAGCGCCGAGTGACCACGCGCCGCAGGAGGTGAGTTACGGTGGAGGGCTTGCACGTTCTTGGCTGCATGCAAAGTTAAGCCAAGAACTTTGCACTGCGTGACGACAGGAATGGGATAGCCAGAAAGGTGGAGAGAGACGAAGTGGTTGTGTGAGCGCTGGTATGAGGAATGGTTGAGGAGAAGGAGCTCCGATTTTTCAGGAGCAGGAGAGAGGCCAGCAGTGATGAGAAAGGAGTCGATGAGATCTAGGCCACGTTGCAGGGTGTACTGTACGTGACCGGGAGAGCCAGACGAACACCAGAGAGTGATGTCATCGGCGTAAAATATATGATGCAGGTCGGGAATTTCAGCTAGCTGGGAGGCGAGAGGGGCAATAGCAAGATTGAAAAGGGTAGGAGAGAGAACAGCACCTTGAGGAGTGCCTCGGGTGAGGTTGTGGGGGTCGGACAGATAGGTGTCGACTCGAAAGCGAGCGACACGTTTAGAGAGGAATGAGCGGATATAACAGTACATGCGGGAGCCACAGTCTAGAGAGCCGAGTTGGGACATGTCACCTAATGTTCGATTGAAACGTTCTGTCAAGCCGTTCGTCTGGGGATGATAGGCAGTAGTGGTGCGGCGAGTAATGTTGCATTTCTGCAGAAGAGATGAAACGACGTCTCACAGAAACACCCGCCCACGTTCGCTCGACAGTTCACGCGGGGCTCCGTGCCGAAGTATGAAATGTTGCAAGAGGAAGGCTGCAGCATCCCGCGCCGTAGCAGCTTGGAGGGCGGCTGTTTCGGCGTACCGTGTCAGGTGGTCTACAGCGACGATGACCCAGCGGTTTCCCGCAGCAGTGTAGGGAAGTGGCCCATACAGGTCAATGCCAACTCGGTCAAATGGCCTGGATGGGCAACGCAAAGGCTGCATAGGGCCGGTCGAATGGTGATAACCGGGCTTGCGGCGCTGGAAATCGGGGCAGGAACGGACGAATTTTCGAACGTACTTATACATGCCGCGCCAGTAATAGCGGAGGCGAAGCTGGTTGTAGGTCTTGAAAGCACCGCCGTGACCAGCTTGCGGGTCGCTATGAAAGGATGCGCATATTTATGAGCGTAAATGTCCAGGGATCACTAGGAGCCATTTGCGGCCATCAGAGAGATAATTTCACCGGTACAAAATCCCATCATTAATAGTTAAGTGGGCAGCCTGACAGCGGATTGCGCGCAGTACCGACACGACAGAATGGTCTGAGAGATATCGTACAAGAGAAGTGATCCAAGGGTCCTTGAACTGCTCGTTGGGCATATCATCCAATGACAAGGAGGCGCAGTCGATGGCGGGAGGAGAGGCACTTTCATTGGCTAGAGGTGAACGAGACAAAGCGTCGGCGTCGTTATGCTTCCTGCCGGAGCGATAGATCACACGAAAATCGTACTCCTGAAGGCGTAAGGCCCATCGGGCGAGGAGGCCATTTGGGTAATTTAGGGAGGACAGCCAACATAGGGAAGGGTGGTCCGTGACGACCGCGAAAGGCCGCCCGTACACGTAAGACCGGCCGTATACGTAAGGCCGAAATTTCCCGATCGCCCAAACGATCGCCAAGCACTCTTTTTGAGTGACTGAGTAGTTTTTCTCTGGCTTCGTCAGGGTGCGGCTCGCGTATGCAACAACATACTCCGCATACCCCGGTTTGCATTGAGAAAGAACAGCCCCGATATCAACGCTACTAGCATCTATGTGGATTTTCAGTTGGAGAAGCAGGGTCAAAGTGGCGTAGTATGGGCGGAGAGGTAAGTAGACGGCGCAACATGATGAACGCTTCGTCACAGGCAGGACTCCAGCTTGATAGGTCGCTGCTGCCACGAAGGGCAGTCAGAGGTACGGTAATAGAAGAGAAATTTCGGATAAAGCGTCAGAAGTAAGAACATAAGCCGATGAAACTGCGAAGTTCCTTCATCGTAGAGGGCTTCGGGAACTCAGACACCACGAAGCTTTGCTGGGTCAGGAAGGACACCCTGTTTCGACACGACGTGGCCCAAAATCGTCAACTGGCGAGCAGCGAAGCGACATTTCTTTAAATTGAGTTGAAGCCCGGCTGCCGCGAGGCATCCCAAAACTTGCTCCAGGCGAACGAGGTGCGTCTGGAGATCTGGGGAGAAAACGACGATGTCGTCCAAGTAACATAAGCATGTTTTCTATTTCAGGCCACGCAGTGTCGTGTCCATCATCCGCTCAAAAGTGGCAGGGGCATTGCGTAGTCCGAAAGGCATGACGTTGAATTCATACAGCCCGTCAGGCGTCACAAAAGCTGTCTTGGAGCGGTCAGCGTCATCCATCGGGACTTGCCAATAACCCGGACGTAGATCTAAATGAGAAAAAAATTCAGCTCCCTGCAAGCAGTCAAGTGCGTCATCAATGCGGGGCAGCGGATAGACGTCTTTGCGGGTGATTTTGTTCAGGCGCCGATAGTCAACGCAAAAGCGGATAGAGCCATCTTTCTTGGTGACAAGGACGACGGGGGAAGCCCAAGGACTGTGCAATGGTTGTATGACGCCCCTCTGTAGCATGTCATTTACCTTGGCGTCGATAACCTGGCGTTCGGTTGCCGAGACGCGATATGGGCGTTGGCGCAACGGCGAATGGGCGCCAGTGTCGATCCGGTGGGTAACAGCTGAGGTGCGGCCCAAACTGCGGTGGGAGAAGTCAAACGATGACCGAAACTTATCTAGCAGGGCCGCAAGCTGGGTATTCTGCGGTGGCGAAAGATTCGCGGCGATTGGGCGCGCGAAGACGGCTTCGGGAGCGGTATAAGGAGACGGTGGGGAAGAAGTAAGTGAAGACACTTGCATGCGGCAGGGGTCATCCCTATAAGGGTCCCAGGCGACGACGGAGGCGAAAGGCTGGACACGTCCCAGGCATTCACCGCGAAGAAGGGTAGGGGGGCACAGGAATGGATTCGTCAGGGGCAAGGCGCTGCAGCCGGCTGAGACGGCAAGCATGGCGAATGGGAGGGGTAGACAGTGGCCAGAAGCGAAGGAGTCGGACGGGATGAAGATGGTAGGGCTGTTGGATGCAGAGTCGCAATGAACAGAGACGAGCACAGCAGAGCACGGCGGGATCACGACGTCATCAGCCACAGTCAACTTGGAGCACGGGTTAGCGGAAGCGTTCACCGAGGCGTCGCCGAAGGGAAGAAGGGCGACATCGGAACGAGTCCAGTCGATGACAGCTTCATGTTGGGAGAGAAAGTCCCAGCCTAAGATGACGTCGTGAGACGGCGATGCGAATGCAATGAATTCAACAACGTACAGAACGTCCTGAATAGTAACTCGAGCTGTACAGGCCCTCAAAGGCGCAATAATTTGCGAATTAGCGGCGCGAACCATAAAACCAGATAGCGGAGTCATCCCTTTTCGTAACTGGCGGCACAATTTTGCACTGAGTACAGATACAGCTGCTCTAAGCGGCCTCTCTCTCTAATATAATTTTTCATTATAAAAGTCAATATCTCCACACATCACCCAACGACAGTCTCTTTTTTATTGACGTTCTGGCTATCGTCAGCTACCTGCCCCAGTGGTTTTGCACAAGTCTTAACAGTTGCATGGGATAAATGGAAACACTTTCAAAAAAAGATTTTGCTGTATGTCAGGAGAATGGACCATTACCTTCAATATTTCCTTAAAGTGTGTTACAATTTTCCAAACTACAGATTGTTTGCCCGAGAATGTTGGACATGTCCATTTCCTCGAAATTGCGAACAAAGAGACCATTGTAGTCTTGGTGCAACCAGAGTAAGTCAAGTGGTGGGCAGACTGATTTAATGCGATATCATTTGGGTTGTCTTACAAAAAAATTCCAGCTCGTGAGAAGAAAATAGGAGATGGTCCCCGAGTTCCCGAGAGCGGAAGGCAGAAAATAGGGGAGTATGTCGGCTTCCAGACAACGACGAGGTTCGCGCATCGGAGCCGCAAGAC
Organism: Amblyomma mixtum; assembly: GCF_055824585.1. Lineage (NCBI taxonomy): Eukaryota > Metazoa > Arthropoda > Arachnida > Ixodida > Ixodidae > Amblyomma > Amblyomma mixtum. Next base: position 102,852,853 of record NC_143013.1, read on the forward strand.
GCCACTACGCCTCAAGGTCACGAGCCCGGCCTAGCAGATGGCCTCTTTTCAGTGCGCCCCCCGCTTTCCTTCTCCCTCTTTTCCCCTTTGTGTGTGTTTTTGTTTTTCTTCTTTCTAGTGCTCTGACACTATTGCAAATAAACCTCAAGTCTCAAAGCGGAACCCGTCAGTTGAACTCGGGTTCAGGTCTTCCTCTTTTGTGATGGTGGAGATGGGGGTCCGTTTGGGCGCGACACGTTGCAGGAGGGAGATGAGATGTAGACGAACTTCTTTGCAGATATGTACAAGCCGGGTTTATTTACAACTATTTACACTTATACACATCGACCAGGGTGGTCGCTAGCATTCAGGACGATCGGGAGCGCCAGGCCAGAGCTCGCCCCTACGAAACCCTGTCCTGCCTGGCCGACTGAACTCGCGCTACGCGTAGCGGCTCCTCGTCCTCCGGAACGTGGCCAGCGCAAAGCTAGACCCTGTCCGTCTCGCGATTCCGACTCTCCACCAAGAGTCCCTGCCCAAGTCTCTCTTTGGCGCCAAAACGCCTCCTTAAATAAGTTTCCCCAGCATTCTGGGGACAAACTTAGTAACCAATGAGAGATGGGCTTCTTACAACCAATCAGAGCGTTTTCTGTGCAACTCAACAGACCAAAGACACGCCGGTCCCCACGAGCTTGTTTGCTCGCGAGGGCCGCATGCCTTTGAGGAAGCCGATAGCGCTTTTCCACACACAGTGAAAACACTTTGACAACACCACAAAAGCACGCAAGCACCACTTCCATCAGCTGTGGCTCCAAACACTATAGGGTGCATCTGAGCCCTCTGGCCAGAGGCAGAGTAATCACAACTCGTTACCCGAATGACCACTTCCATCCGGCCTCACGACCATTCGTAATTACACTCAGCTGCCTCCCACGCAAGCTTCCCCCTCAAGTGTCCCTGAAGTTTTCTTTCGCACTGTTCGACGCCGCGGTCGAAGGGTCATTGAACTTAACCCCGACAATAGCCGGGGTACGCGACTCGTACGCACTGTCCGCGGAACGGATCCCCTTCCGGCACCCCTCGCTGCCATTGCTGCTTTTACCTTTTGGGGCGGCAGCCCTTTGACCCCAGCGTTTCCTCTGTCTGCTTAAAAGCTACGCCGCCTAAAACATCTTAAGATAAGGACCAAGTCGGCGGCGCCCGGGGGGGATATGGAGATGGCCCGCTGCCCGGCGGCCCGCAAACTCAACTCCTCCCAACCAAGATTGTTGTGGGTACACTTGCTGTACGCACAACAAATTCCATGCACTGCCATCAGCTGACGCCTCGAGGGTAAACAGTGAATAAAAGTGGCAAACCCACAGCAAAATAACACACAGAAAAACAAATCAGGCGTACTCATGACGTAAGCATGGGTCAAACAAAGCATCCCTGCAAGCACCGACATTATACAAACGATAGCCTGCATACATGAACGAAGAATAATACAAACATCACCAAGTCGCAAACAACCAAAAGTACACACGTACGTCGGCTGTCCGGTCAGTCCACACACGCACACGTGCGCCGGCTGTCCAGTCAGTACACCAGCACGCACACATGCGCGCACACAGCGGATATTTCAACCCGCACACACAAGGCTGGAAACCAATCTGCACATTCCAGAATCCACCATGTCAGATCGGTGCCCAAACTGGCAGAAATTACTTCTAGCCGCCTACATCTCGGAACAGAACGTCAAGTTTCTGTTGAGCTTTGTCCACAAAATTGGACCAGAATTCAGAATGATCCGGCATAGCGCCGGTTGCAAAGGCTACCGCCGCTATTCGGTCTACCTTTTCACTTTCCTCAAGATTGACAGAGGTCACCTGTTCCATGCGCTCTACGAAAACTGCTGCCATCGCGTTTGCGATCGCCCCTTTGACCTTCCCATTAGGTTTACGCCTGTCATCGGCTATCTCACTCGCAGCTCTGCATAGCGCTAGCTCTTTGCAAGGCTGCCCGCGGATGTTCTCTTCAATGCCCTCGTTCATTCTCTTCTCAATATTTCCTTCACCATCTTGTTTCCGCACTGCTGATAATGAAGCATGTTGCTCCATATCGAAACATGAAGAGATGGGTGCATTATTCAAATCCTGCAGTTCTCTATCTGCCTCGACCACCGTTACGGCGATCGAATGCGCATTTCTAACCCCTTCGGCATCAAATGCAGGCTCATCTTTCCTGGTTAGCCTAAGATAACCTGCAATAGCATTGGCAGCTTCCGGATCTGTCTCACGCTCCACCGGAGCCTCAGGTTCGTCTTGAACAGACTCACGCGCAGTTTTGAAATCCTCTTCAAAATATTGGCTCTCATTTGCTACATATAGCTGCTCCCTGTCTGGCTGCTCTCGCAGCGAGTGTGTCTTAGGTGTTGCCAACTTCCTTACACCTTCAGCTGTAGTATCTTCTGTCACTGCGCAGAGTGTCAGCTCCGGCTGGCTAACCGATTCATCTTTGGCAGCTAGCTTACACTTGCTTGCGAAGAGTGTTCTCGCTATTGGCGCCTGCTCTGCCGCTTCGTCGAGCGTTACTGCTGCCTCAGAGTTAACACCAACCTGCCCTGGCACAATGCTGAACTCTTGTTCACGAGCAATACACTCATGTGCCTCTTGGGTCTGCTTTGACAGGCAGTGCATCACAGGCGTGACTAACGCCTCTATACCTTTAGCCATCTCTTCTGGCACGGCACACACGGTTGGACCCTGCTTTAATTTCGATTGCATCTGTGCAAGCTTTGTTTTTTCTTGCTCAATTAGAAGCTTCAACTTCTCAATCTCCAAACGTCGCATCGTGACCTCCCGATCATACCGCACGGCAGCCATCTCGATTTTCCGTGCTATCATTTATAGCACGAAACCCCTACACCGACATGGTGAATTCGGAGGAAGCAGAAAGGTCTCCTACCTCGCAGGTTGCTTTCCTCTGCCACGGTAAGCTCGTCGCCCTGAGTGACGACAGCGGGCTCCTTGATGCGGATGAGTTGAGTTGAGCCCCGGCTCTCACAGCAGCTCGCTGACTTGAACCTCCAGCCTCGTTCGCTTGAAGGTGCAGATCCTGGAGCCTCTTCGTAGATGTTGGTCCAGCTTAAAATCTTCTGTACACTGCAGTTGAAGTCGCTCACCCTCCGCAGAAAGCCGCTGCCCAATCCTGTCGACTGCGCCAGTTGAACTCGGGTTCAGGTCTTCCTCTTTTGTGATGGTGGAGATGGGGGTCCGTTTGGGCGCGACACGTTGCAGGAGGGAGATGAGATGTAGACGAACTTCTTTGCAGATATGTACAAGCTGGGTTTATTTACAACTATTTACACTTATACACATCGACCAGGGTGATCGCTAGCATTCAGGACGATCGGGAGCGCCAGGCCAGAGCTCGCCCCTACGAAACCCTGTCCTGCCTGGCCGACTGAACTCGCGCTACGCGTAGCGGCTCCTCGTCCTCCGGAACGTGGCCAGCGCAAAGCTAGACCCTGTCCGTCTCGCGATTCCGACTCTCCACCAAGAGTCCCTGCCCAAGTCTCTCTTTGGCGCCAAAACGCCTCCTTAAATAAGTTTCCCCAGCATTCTGGGGACAAACTTAGTAACCAATGAGAGATGGGCTTCTTACAACCAATCAGAGCGTTTTCTGTGCAACTCAACAGACCAAAGACACGCCGGTCCCCACGAGCTTGTTTGCTCGCGAGGGCCGCATGCCTTTGAAGAAGCCGATAGCGCTTTTCCAGACACAGTGAAAACACTTTGACAACACCACAAAAGCACGCAAGCACCACTTCCATCAGCTGTGGCTCCAAACACTATAGGGTGCATCTGAGCCCTCTGGCCAGAGGCAGAGTAATCACAACTCGTTACCCGAATGACCACTTCCATCCGGCCTCACGACCATTCGTAATTACACTCAGCTGCCTCCCACGCAAGCTTCCCCCTCAAGTGTCCCTGAAGTTTTCTTTCGCACTGTTCGACGCCGCGGTCGAAGGGTCATTGAACTTAACCCCGACAATAGCCGGGGTACGCGACTCGTACGCACTGTCCGCGGAACGGATCCCCTTCCGGCACCCCTCGCTGCCATTGCTGCTTTTACCTTTTGGGGCGGCAGCCCTTTGACCCCAGCGTTTCCTCTGTCTGCTTAAAAGCTACGCCGCCTAAAACATCTTAAGATAAGGACCAAGTCGGCGGCGCCCGGGGGGGATATGGAGATGGCCCGCTGCCCGGCGGCCCGCAAACTCAACTCCGTCGAGTTAGCGTCGTTCTTTGGAGGCTCCTGCGTGCGTGGTCACCGCCACCCGAACTAGTCGACGCGCAGTATAAGATCACTAGTGCGGCCCACTCGTTTTAAATTTGTGGTGCTAACTGTATTGTGAGACAGTGACGTAAGTTTGAAAGAAACAAAATTAATAATAATCATCATTTGGTGCCGAAACCTGGGAACTTAGTCAACTGCCATCAAAGACGCCATGGAACGACTCCAAAAGAAGCAAGCCGCACTACGTCAAGCAATCGAAACGATCAACGCGGCAGCCACCGCCCTTCTACAAGAGCCTGCAGCACAAAGCGGTGAGCTTGGAGAACAACTTGACCTCCTTATCGAGCAAGCAGAAGATCTAAAATCGGTTCACGACAACACTAAGAAGAAAACTGACCTACAGGAACTCGACGCAGAATTAGTCGCCGTATCTGCTTACAGCGAGAAGATTATCATCACGAAAACTCGAATAAAAAGAACCCTACGAAACCAAACTTCTTACGAAGACCGGTGAAGAACTCCAAGGGTAACGGGAGATCCTTCCGAGCCTAGTTCTCAGCCATCAGTTCACGCCAGCGTTACCACGAGCCAGCTTCCATCAGCAACAACCAATCTTCCAAAGTTAGAAATCGCTAAGTTTAATGGAGACCTGAGATCATGGCAAAAATTTTGGAATCAATTCGACTCAAGAATCCACACAAATGGCTCTCTTTTATCAATCGGTAAATTTCAGTATACTGACAATTTATCTAACAGGAAAGGCGGCAGCGGCTATCGAAGGGTTATCCCTAAGCAATGAAAATTACGGAACTGCCATCAGGACCCTCACCGAAAGATTTGGGGGAGGAGACATCATAATCGAAGAACACATGTCTGGCTTGCTCGGTATTCGCCCGGTAAACAACCTCATGACACAAAAAGGCTCAGGACCCTCTATGATGAGGTACAGTCGCGAGTCCGAAGCCTCGAGGCACTGGGCATGACAACGAGCACGTACGGCGTGTTGTTGCTGATTGTCCTTCGGAAGAGCATCCCAGATCAACTTAGCCTCGAGTACTACCGAAGGAAGGCACCACTTCAACCGTTCCCCAAGACGAGCTCCAAGATTTCCTCGATTTCTTGAGAACGGAAGTGGAGAGCAGAGAACGAGCACAGTGCAGTAGTAACTGAACAGGGATGTTAAACAGAGGGAGCCAAGCATTAAGGAGAAGCCACCATCTGCAGCCGTCTTCGCTGTAAAGGGCAGTGAGTCACAGTGCTCATTTTGTGGGGCATAGGACCACGTTACGGCAGACTGCTTGGCCTCCGTTGCGCCAGAAGCCAAGAAAGAGATCCTGGCCAAAGAAAGACGGTGCTTTAAATGCACGAAAAGGAATCATCGACCAGCCGATTGCAGAACAGTCAAGTGGCTCCAATGCGCCAAATGTTCCGCCCGGAACGCTACTGGCCTGCGATCTCAGCAAGTCGACACCACTCCTTTCAAGAAACGGTTTTGCTCCTCTCGAGGTTGTCGTGTAGTCTTCGTTACAGGTGGCACCGACTGGCTGCACGCCCCGCGTGCTCCTACAGACAGCACAAGCCTGTGAGGAATCGAAACAGAATCGCGCCTTGGTAAGGTCTCTGCTCGACGGTGGCAGCCAGAGAACATTCGTAAAGCGAGAAGTATCCCGGCGTCTCAAACTTCAAGTGGTGGGAGAAGAACGTCTGGCCATTCACACCTTTGGGACCACTACGCCAAAAGTCACAACATGCAACAGAGTCGAGTTGTGTCTACGAAGCCGCAATGACGACCACGTAATAAGAATCGAGGCCCTCGAGGTTCCAGAGATTTCCGGGGATTTCCTGGCATCACCTAACGCCTCCCCTACCAGCCTGGCTGCGGACCAAGGGCTCCAACTTGCTAACCTGGTCACGGACGACTACCGACATAACACCGGAGTCTCTCTCCTGATTGGAGCTGACCATTACTAGGACGTCGCCACTGGAAGTGTCAAGCGGGTCAACGACAAGCTTATCGCCGTGGAGACGGTCTTTGGGTGGACGCTGCAGGGTAGGGTAGTAAGAAACACAGCGACGACCTGTTTGACAACCATCGAAGTCATGCGCGTGTTGGTGACCACTGAGCAAGAAAACGACGATCTCTCCAGGCAGCTGAAGTCATTTTGGGAATTGGAACATCTTGGAATCGTTGACACACAAACCACAGAGAAGGGAGACGAAGTTCTTCGAAGCTTTCAAGAAAGCGTCAACTACAGAAGTGGCCGTTATCAGGTCTCTTTGCCCTGGAAAGAAAGTGCCTCAGATTTGGCGGACAACAAGGCCATAGCTGCGCGGAGACTTCGGTCGTTAACAACAAAGCTGATAAGAAACGACGGCGACATGCAAGCTTACGACTGAGCGCTGAGAGAATACCTGGTTGCTGGGCACGCTGAGGAGGCCGACGAAAATGGTGAGCCCCCAATGGGACCTATTTATTACCTCCCGCATCGAGGCGTTGTCAGATCGACAAGCGAGACAACTAAGCTAAGGGTGGTCTTCGATGCCTCCTCGAGCGCACGAGGTGAGATTTCGCTAAATGATGTTCACTCTGCTGGACCAAGTTTGAAACCAAACCTCTCAGATATCCTAATCAGGTTTCGAACCCAAAGAATAGCTGTCATAAACGATATTGAAAGGCTGTCCTCCAAGTGCAGCTGTTCGAAAGTGACTGTGACGCCTTGCGCTTTCTCTAGTACGAGCAACCTCTCAAGCAGTCAGAAGCTCTTCTTCCTATAAAGGAGTACCGAATGACACGAGTGCCCTTCTGGGCAACAAGCCCCTTTTTGCTCGCGGCAACTCTGAGGTATCCCGTTGAGTCAGTGCAAGACATTTATCCGAGCCCCGCGAATATACTCAAGAACGACTTATATGTGGACGATTTAGTGACAGGTGCTGACACAGTTGAGGAGGCGCAGCGCACCTGCTAAGAATTGGAGCACATTGTGCACAAGGCAGGCATGCATCTACGCAAGTGGCGATCGAATTCGATTGAACTTACGACGATGTTGTCCGAAAATGAGAATGCGCGAGGCAGCTTGCCGGAGCTCACAGTGACCAAGATCCTGGGTGTCGAATGGAGGCCTCACGCAGACAATTTCGTGTTTGAGATGAACACCATAATAGAGTTTTGAGATCGCGGCAATACACAAAGAAGTTTTGCTGGAAGCGTCTGCGCGTATTTTCGGCCCCTTCAATTTCTTCGCACCAATTTCTACTACAGCGAAGATCTTGTTTCAGACCCTTTGGGAGCGAGGTACAGATTGGGATGAGAAACTGCCTCCAGATGTACTTGACCGATGGGACATTTGGTGCCAACGGCTGCCTGGGCTTCGCCACATTTCCGTACCTCGTAAAGTCGCCTTGAAAGAAGAGCATGCCCAGCTGGAGCTTTAAATTTTCTGTGATGCCAGCCCGAAAGCATAAGGTACCGTCGCTTACACGAAGACAACAAATGACGACTGGAACTTCACTGTATATCTTCTGATGACTAAAACAAGGGTGGCGCCATTAAAGCGCTTGTCATTACCGTGGTTGGAACTGATGGGGGCCCTAATAGGAGCTCGGTTGGCCAAAACGCTTTTTCAGCAGCTGAATGTAACAGCTATTTCAGTGCACTGCTTGAGTGACTCAACCATTGCCCTGAGCTGGATAAAAATCTCTGCTTTCAAGTGGAAACCTTTCATTGGCAACAGAGTGCAGGAGGTTAAGTCTCTGACTGATCCTGCAGTTTGGAAGCATTGCCCTGGAAAGTCTAACCCCACAGAGCTTTTAACCAGGGGTGAAGCGTGGTGGAATGCCTGATTGGCTGAAGGCGACCACCGAGCACCGTACGGTTATCCCGAACATTGATAGCAACTCTTCCGCTGAGGAGAAAAGGGTCGTCCAGGTTCTCAATGCAGTGACCTGCAGTGCACCGGAGCCACTGCTGGATATTGAGATCAGCAGCTCCTTATCCAGAGCACTTCGCGTAACAGCGTGGGTTCAGCGGTTCCTGCATGACTTTCGCAACCATTCCCAGAAAAGAGAGGGAGAGTTAACAGCGACAGAGGCGGCACAAGCCGAAAAGTATTGGCTTCGAATGTCACAAACCACAAGCTTCTCGGAAGAAATAAGCGTCCTCAAGTCGTCAGCTACACTGGACAAGAAATCGCCAATCCTAACTCTCAACCCTTTCCTCGACGCTGAGGGCATACTGAGAGTTGGCGGCAGACTCCAGCATAGCGCCGAAGAGGAGGGCACAAAACACCCCGCTATTCTCTGTTCAGCCCACCGGTTCGCACAGTTGCTCATAACTCGAGAGCACAAGCGGTTGCTACATGCGGGAGTGCGAGACATGCTATGCCATCTTCGTGAGCGCTACTGGGTACATAGAGCGAGGCAAGCTGTAAAATCTATAATCCGGCGCTGTCTGCAGTGTCAGAAGCAAAGTTTCAGCCCAGCTGCAGAGCCCATGGCCCCGCTTCGATCAGAACGTGTCACAAAGGCTAACCCATTTCTGATCACAGGGGTCGATTTTGCGGGCCCACTACTTTACAATGAATAAGCGACGGCATGCAAAGTTCCGTAGCTCTTTTTTACGTGTGCAGTAACCAGAACAATCCATCTTGAACTTGTCGGTGACATGACATCCAACTGATTTCTCATGGCACTGAGAAGATTTGTCTCCCGCCGAGGAATCATCAATGTCATGTATTCGGATAACGCTCTAACCTTTAAAGGAACGTCTAAGGAACTCGCAAAGATGTTTCAAGTGGCGTGGGGAGCAGAAGTACAAGCATACATCGGCGAAACTGGAATGTCGCGGTAAATCATTATAGAGAGCGGCGTGGGGGTCCGGATTTTTGGAAAGGACGGTGCACACCGTGAAAACCTGCCTTCGCAAAACACTTGAAAGAAGCTCCTCGATTTTCACAGCCTCGGCACAGTTCTAACAGAAGTCGAGGCGGTTGTAAATTCCCGTCCCCTGACGTACGTCCACTCAGATGCGGGGGAGCCAGCGCCCCTAACACCGGCTCATTTTCTTGTCGGACGTCGGCTCACAGCTTTGCCATCCGGAGCAGCGGCCACTTCTGCGCGGTCAACAAGTGAAACACTGCGAGGGAAATGGAAATACCGCATCGCGCTGGTTGATTCATTCTGGAAACGATGCAGGCGCGAGTACCTTCTAGAACTGAGTTCCGCGCTCTTAACAAGCGTCACTTAGCGAAGCGTTAAGAAAGACGACATTGTGCGGCTCGGCGACCAGCGGACGCCCCGCCAAATTTGGCCGATGGCGCGAGTCAGGGAGATCTTCCCAGGGAGAGACGACAATGTACGCGCCAGCAAAATTGGCCTCCCAAGCAAAAGGGAGCTTCGGCGACCAGTGCAGGCCCTTTGCCCTCTCTAACTCCAAGGCGAAGATGTCCCACAGGCAGCACAAATGAGTTGAAGCTCATTGCGGGTGAGGATGAAGAATATAGGAGATGGTCCCCGAGTTCCGGATTGCGTAAGGCAGAAATATAAGGGAGCATGCCGGCTTCCTGACAACTACGAGGTTCGCGCATCGGAGCCGCAAGACGCCACTGCGCCTCAAGGTCATGAGCCCGGCCGGGCCGAAGCTGCAGGTGGCCCTCTTTTCAGTGCGCCCCCCGCTTCCCTTCTCCCTCTTTTCCCCTTGTGTTTTTTGTTTTTCTTCCTTCCAGTGCTCTGTCACTATTGCAAATAAACCTGTAGTCTCAAAGCGGAACTCGCTCGTCGAGTGAGCGTCGATCTTCGGAGGCTCCTCCGTGCGCGGCCCCCGCCGCTCGAACGAGTCTACGCGCAGTATAAGAATACTAGTGCCTCTCAGTCGTTTTAAATTTGTAAATTTGTGGCGCTAACTGTATTGTGAGACAGTGACCTACGTTTGAAAAACAGCTGAATTAATAATAATCAACATCGTGTGCAACGAAATTCTCCGACTAATCGAGATGTGCTAACGCGATCAGCACTGCCAAATTTGAAAATGTGAGGATTAGTGTGCTGGAGTACCTTCCATCATGATGAATTACGCTAATCCGATTAACTAATCCACCAAATACAATCAGTAATTCTCAATAATCTGCATCAGTTCACCAAATAATCCTGACTAATCTAACTTAGTATTTTGGGGGGTTGGCGAACTTCAAAATGCGATCGTGTTTCATCTTTAAAAATGTGCTTAAGGAGGCCCCCAGGATTGTTATCTTAAAATTTTATTTCCTGGTGAACAAGCATTCATAAGCAACAAGGAGACAAACGATCCATGTTTGCTGATTACGTCTTCATGCAGTAGTCATCATAGTGCCCTTTCATAATGGCTAAACAATGGCAAACTGAACGCACTGTTTTTGAGAAAACATGGACAAAATGTCTCGTAATATTACTCCATAACATGCTAAAAAATGGAACTCTTTAAATAACAATTCCGCGTGCCCGCAGCAATGAATACATGTATTTAGTCCCGCTCCACTACAGAGTACAAGAACGTGACATTGTGGACTCACCAGCCTCCCAGTCTTCTTCAGGGCTCTCCCGTCCGTTGTCTGTCACCGGCTCCGCGCCTACACAGAAAATGCGTTTCTGGTGAGACACAGCAACGAAGGTACTACTACCTATTTCTTATGTTGAGAAGTTTTGTACGACTTGGTTACATTAATCTGGGGCAACAACAGCTCACGAGATAGTATCAGATAGTTTTTAGATAGTATAAGATAGTAAGATACAGAAGGAAGTTTCAGGCGGCAGCGTTAAGAGTCAGGTGTCGCAGAAAATCCGGCGTCTTTGTCGGCGTCGTTAGCCGCAAGCGAATAATCTGCAGAAATTTCCTAGAGAAGCAACTGAAATGGCAGGTGGGCACCTAGGTCACGTGACGTTGTCACGTCATCACAACCTTCCCACTGGATCGTGAGCAAACTGCCCACCGTTAAAGAACCAGTTTAACCATTGGTCGCGAGAGGTCGCCAGAGAAACTAGAGTCACGCAAGCCCTACCGGTGGCAGCACCTGCCCCTGCAGAGCAGTGGCGCATCGCTTAACGGCTGCATCACTGCACCAGGAGTGGTACGACCATTCCCAGCGGTCGATGTATGTTAAGCAGAGTGACCAATTCGGCATATATGGGCATTAACCCCTTAACGCTTTTGCGGCATACTCTTAAGGCAGAACTTGCGTGTTCCCTATATCATCATCATCATCAGCCTGACTACGCCCACTGCAGGGCAAAGGCGGGCCAGCTGCGGCCACGGTATCCTAGCAAACTTCTGAATCTCATACCCCCCTGACTTTCTGTCGCCCCCTCCTACCATTGCCTTCTATTGGAATCCACTCCGGTACCCTTAACCACCGGTCATCCTCCCTTCGAATTACGTGCCCTGCCCAAGCCCATTTCTTCGCCTTTATTTTGACTAGGATGTCATTAACTCCCATTTGTTCCCTCACCACTCTGCCCACTTCCGGTCTCTCAACGCCACGCCAATGATTTTTCGTTGCATAGCTGGCTGCGTTGTGCTTAACTTGAGCTCCACCCTCTGCGTTAGCCTCCACGTTTTTGACCTGTAGATGAGTACCGATAAGATATAGCTGTTGTATCCCTCCGTCCAGTTTTTTATCCTAGGGCCAGCGCGCGCTCCGCACCTTTTAATGAGTGATAATGATGGCGCAGACTACACGTGACAAATGAACCTTCAACAAATTGGCCGCGGAAAAATTTTGAGCTCACTTGCAGAAATAATTATTATATGTCCATGACTTGAGGCTAGGGTACACTCAGTTCAACTAAGTGCTGCAGTGCTTTTTCGGCTACAAATGTACTTCATTCAGGTGGCGTTCTGGCCCCATTATTCTAGGGGTTCCACGACAGCTCCCACCACCTAGAGAACCTCCAGCTGGTACTTGGAACGACCGGTCCCTCATGGGCTAATCCAAGCATACCTCCTGTCCTTTTATAGCCTAATGTTTTCACACCACCCACCCATACGGAATATGGTCAAGTACCACTACGTCCGGCCGGGCGCCAGCGTGGTCTTAGACCAGAAGACGCTGGCGCGCATACATCTGCCCCAGGATACTTTTTTGTCACCGTGCCATCGCTTCCACCAGCCGACGCCCTCCAACCTCTCGCCCTCCGTGAAATGGGCCCCGGTGTCGATACCTCCTCACTGTGGTTAAAACATGTGCCTTCGCACACATTGTGGTTAAAACATGTGCCTTCGCACACATGTAAAGCCGCCAGATGTGTATTGTTAACCCATTTTCTTCTCTGTGTATTGTTTAAATTCGTGTGAACTTTATTTTTCTTAAGGTCTCATGTCCCATGCGGCGTACTATTTACAAGCGGCTGGCCGCACTTTTGCATTTGTATACCAGACTGTTACCATAATGTAGGCGGCCGAGGCACCGTCATGGTATGCCACGCCGCTACCTTCAGTTCGCTGTTAGGCATATGTCTGATGAGGAAAGAAAGACAAAGAACTAAATCAATATGGCAAGGAGGAAAGAAAGACGAAGGTATAAAGGAAATGAATAAAGAGAGAATGAAGGGAAGTTACCAACAACAATGAATGACATAAACATAGAAAGAATGGCAGATAGAAGCAAAGAAAGAGAAATAAAGTAAGAATCAAAGAAATAAAGCAAGAAAGGGAGTGAAGAAAAGAAAGAGCGAAAGGAATAAAATAAAGGAAGATTGGAAGCAACAAAGAAAGAGAGAAACGGAAAACACAGAAAGAAAGAGGAAGGAAAGAAAGACAGAAACAAATAATGAAAGAAAGAAACAAAAGAGGAAAAAAGGCACCAAAAAGACAGAGAAGGAAAGAAAGGAAAAATGCAAGAAAGGGAGAGAAGAATTAAGAAGGAAAGAAAATAAGAAGAGAGGGAAGAATTAAAGAAGAGAGAGAGAGAAAGGAAGACGGAGAGAAAGAAGGAAAGAATGAAAGAGTGTAGGAAAAAAATAGAATGGTAAGGAAGAAATGAAGAAAAAAAGAGAGAGAGAAGGAAAGAACACACGAAAGTACGAAAAAAAGAAAAAGGAATGACAGAAAAAGAGCGCAATAATTAGAAAAACGGAGAAAGAAAGAAGGAACGATAGAAAGTAAGAAGAAAAGACAGAACCAATGAAAAGAACATTGAAAGGATGAAAGTAAGATATAAAGACTGAAAGGAAGAAAGTAAGAAATAAAGGAAGAGAGACAAAAAGAGAGAAAAAGGAACAATGATAGGAAGAAAGTAATGAAGAAGGAAAGAAAAAACTAAGAAAGCACACAAAAGAATGAAAGAAAAAGAAACAAAGAAAGGAAGAAAGAGAGAAAGAACGAAAGGATGAAATAAAGTATGACAGAAACAGAGAAATAAAGAAAGAGAAAAGAAAACAAAGAATGAAAGGAAGAATGGAAGAATCAAAGTAGCAACAGACATACTTAAGGGGTAGACCTGGACCTTTCTGCAGCTGAGTGATCTTTCCTTGCCTGAACAGAATGAATTCAATAAAAGGCCGAAAGCACCCATATGATCGTCAGCGCCAAGCAATAAGCTTGCGCATCTTGTATCTTGCTTGTGCATCTCCCTTCTTCATTGCTCGTTGCCAGAGCAAGTGTGCCGCGGAGCGGCAAAAATTTGGCCCGGGCCCCCCGCAAAGCCTTACCTCGGTCGATTTAAACCGAAATCGATAGCCAACTATTGCGGGCGTGTCTGCAACAATGGCGACCTACGAATCTGGCCCAGGAAATGGCAACAATTTGTCCCGGGCGACTCCCGAAACTTGGCCTTGGGCGATTTGGACCAACATCGATGTCCAATCGTAATTTAACGTGTCGGACACAATGCTGACCTCCAAATCTGGCCCATGACATTTCCATAATTTGGTCTGGGCCAACCCCGGTATAGGACCCTGGCTGATTTTCGTCAGAATCGATGTCTATCCATCTAACGATAAGTGGTTGCCGCGCCTGCCGCGAAGAAAAAAACTTTCTTGAGCACTCCTGAAGGAGCGCACACATGGACGGGCGTCTCAGAGCAGCACCCAGGTCCTCCTCTCCACGCGACCTTAGGGAAGCAGGGCGTATATGTTATGATGTCCTTGGTCTGGCTTCGTCGAAAGAAGTCGACAAGCCCCGGCTTTCGGAAAGTCGTGAGTAACGAGCCAGATGCGAAAGCATTATAAAGCTCGGGTGTGTACTCAGATCTTGTCCGCAATACCTGTCCACACGATGATGTCAGTCCCGATGAATGAATGTGCAAAAATTTTAATGATAAGGAGTAATAAATGATTTGATTTATTAGGGTTTAACGTCCCCAAGCGACTCAGGCTATGAGGGACGCCGTAGTGAAGGGCTCCGGAAATTTCGGCCACCTGGGGTTCTTCAACGGTGTTATATGCCGTGATACCGTCGCATTGTCAGTTAGTAAACAATTATAAATGAGTGCAATAAAGAAATAATTTAATTAGTAAAGTTGAAAATAACCAAATAAAAAGGATGAAGTGAATACTAACTGCGTAACTAATCAAGGGAGGTAATCAATGGGTCCCGAGACAGCATCCCTTTAGAAAAATGAAGTCATGTGTCAAGGTAAGGACGCCATACATGCAAAAGCCGCGTCACAAGATCACTTGCAAAAAATGAGTTATCTGCCAAGGTAGTGACGTAACACCAATGTCACGTGATAGAAAATTACTACGTCACACACTAGCCAAGTGATAATCACCGCTACGTGCATCCCGATGTCATCACTGGTTGACCTAAATATGGCGACAGTATTGCCGAATACATTCACCAAAATTCTGAGCAACCGCTCGTCTACCGAATTTTGGGTGATGTCATAGCCTTTCCGTTTTGCATATAGCTTACATGTTTCAGTCAAGTTGGAGGCTAACTTGCGATAGCGGTTCGCACCAATCAATTAAACACCTTGATTGCATGTTTTGAGACACTACACTTTCCCTTAAGGTGCGGTAGAGGTGCCCACCGAGATGTCGAAATGTGAAGTTGGAGGCTTACTTGCGACAGGGGTTTTGGACCACACCAAGATGTCGAGATCTGAGAGCTGCTGCGTCATTTCCTTTCCTCAAAGCACACATTTTCGCATTCCTCCATGTCATCAGACTTCTGTGCCCTCAGAATGTTTTGTGTCAACTCTTTTGTATAAAGTGTGTTTCTTTTGTGTGTTTCTGCACCGATTCAAAATATTATACAAGTACAGTTCCCGTGTTCGCCCGTTTTTCGTCATCTCTCCGTCATCAAACTGTGTGCTCCGCGCCAACGCCAAATGAACGAGCACCGCGAAGAAGGGAGGTGCAGAAGAGGAACCGCGAATGCTATGGGAGGCTCGAAAAGGCCTCACTAAACGCTGGAAAAAGCAGCGTCTCAATAGAAAACTAAAACTACGAATTGCTAAGATTACACAGCAAGCGCAAGCATATGCTATACAACTGTGTAGACAAAACTGGTCTGAGTTTTGTGCTTCCCTGAAAGGCACTCTAAGCACAGCCCAGACATGGACCATCTTAAGATGCATGCTCGACCCGAATAAGGCCAAATCAGTTACCAGCCGAACTCTCCAAACAGTTGCCCATAAGTTTCAAGGCACAGACAAAGACCTCATAACAGCCATGCATCGCAAGTACATAAGAGACCACACCCCTCCATGCACCCTGACCTATGAAGGACAACAAAATCCAAGCTTAGACGCCTCCATAACGGTATCTGAAGTTTATGCTGCAGCAAGTATAGCTCAGCGGAACACTGCACCGGGCGGAGACAAGGTTACCAACGCTATAATTCGAAACCTCAGCAACAACCATCTGAAAGACCTAACAGAATACATTAACAACGAGTTACGGGAGAACGGCCAGGTTCCAGCTGAGTGGCGCCATGCGGATATCATTATGATTCCAAAGGCCGGGAAACCCCCGGCAGTAGAGTCCCTCCGCCCAATCTCCTTAACCTCCTGTCTGGGCAAACTGTATGAAAGAATCATACACACCAGACTCCAGAACTATATAGAAGATAACAACTTTTACCCCTACACTATGGTGGGATTCCGAAAAGGTCTCTGTACACAAGATGCCTTCCTAAGGATTAGCGATGAAGTGCTTAATACAATACCCACCCACGGAGAAAACCTTCTTTTAGCCCTGCATTTAAAAGGAGCCTTTGACAACGTCTCCATCAGGCTATCCTAGAGGAGCTGAGTGGTCTAAACTGTGGAGAGAGGATATTTAACTACATCAAGGCTTTCCTCTCCAACAGAACCGCCACCATAGGCATTGGTGAAGTCCGTTCTCATCCCTTCCCCATGCCTAACAAGGGTACTGCTCAAGGGGCTATAATATCCCCCCTCCTCTTCAATATTGCCATGCTAAGCTAGCAAGAAAGCTTCAAACGCAGCCCGACATAGGCTACACGGTCTATGCCGATGATATAACTATGGGCCACACACGGCTCCTAGGCTACACGGTCTATGCCGATGATATAACTCTATGGGCCACACACGGCTCCTTAGCCCAAAAAGAAGAAGCCCTACAAGAAGCCATACACAGGGTTGAAGAATTTGCTGCGGAAAGTGGTCTGGAGTGTGCCCCGGAGAATTCTGAGGTCATTAGACTCCACAAACTCCCTTACACATCCCCAGGAGAAGTTGAGCTTTTCCTGGGTGGACGCAAGATTAATGAAGTGGACAAGATCCGGATACTGGGGCTCTGGCTTCAAAGTAACCTCAGATTCGACCATATGATCAGAACCATAAAAAAAAACAGTTAATCAAATCTCAAGAATGATCCGCCGCATTACCTGGCACCGCAAGGGTATGAGAGAAGAGGACACCCTTAGACTCGTCCAGGCCCTAGTTCTGAGCAGGATAACATACGGCCTCCCTTACCAAAAACTGGGCACTGTGGAAACCAGAGCTATCGATACAATCATAATAGGGGCTTACAAAACTGCCCTCAATCTTCCAATAGCCACTTCTACAGAACGACTCCTAGAGCTTGGGCTGCACAACACTTTTACCGAGCTCCAAGAAGCCCTCTTGGAAAGCCAAAAAGAGCGCCTTCTAAAAACCAATGCGGGAAGGACGATCCTGACTAAATTAGGGACATGGCCGGGGCTGGAGACAAGAGGCAGTAAAACCTCTCTTCCACTCCAAACCAAAGAAAAGATCACCGTTAGTCCAATCCCACGTCACATGCATCATATCATGCTCATCAGCAAGGCAGACGACAAGCGCGAGCAAAGGCACTTCAGAAACACCTAGAAAGCGACCGTAAAGCCGTTTACGTAGACATTGGGGCCTACCCCACGCCGGGACAGTTCTCATTCGCTGCGACTGACCACCAACTAAACCGGCTCTCCAAGCTTCTATATATGCAGAAAACCCCTCCTCTGCAGAGGCTCTGGCAATAGCTATCGCCATCAAACATAAAGACCAAAGAGGAGAGTCCTCCCACGTTGTAACAGACTCCCAACAAGCCTGCCGAGACTTTCTTAATGGCAGGCTTCCCTCAAGAGCAACACAGCTACTTGGCAATCTCAGCCTAACACACAGACTAACATGGACACCTGGTCACGAAGGACTAGCTGGAAATGAGGTAGCCAACGATCTAGCCCGAGATTTAACCCACCGGGCGGATCCTCATCCCTACCCCACGCCCATGCCTAGCACCTATGGTGACAGATTAGAACATATTCGGCTGGAGCGCAGAAAATACCCACCCCCTCAGATAAAACTAGACTCCTCCGCAGCCATAGACTGGAGGAAAATTCAGACCAACACTTTCCCTAACTTGTTCATCCTACACAAGATTAGCCCCACTCAATATCAGAATACATGCCCTTGGTGTGGAGCTTGCCCTACGCTCTACCACATATCGTGGGAATGTACAACGAAACCAAAACACTTAACTGTATCCAACCCGACATATGAGCAGTGGGAGGTGGCCCTGACCAGCGAGACCCTGGATCAGCAACTTAAGTTGGTTCAGCAAGTCCGTCAGTCAGCTAAAGCCAGTGGCGCCTTGGACTAGGGGTGCCACCCAAGTTGCTCGAGCAACCTTCTTCTTTTTAAATAAAAGTTTTCTCTCTCTCTCTCTTTCTGTGGCGCAGCTGACAACATTTGGCGAGCTTGGGCACTGCGCAAGAACCACCCCGTTACGAAAGATAGCAGAACGTCTTCCTGGGCTCATCGGGACTCCCAGATTATCAAGGCGAGAGCGGATCCTTGGACGCTTTCAAGGGGTGACAGCCGGAGGCATCAACGACAGGAGGTGGCCTGCAGCAAGGAACAGCGCGGCGAGAAAGGAGCGAAGTTTGCTCAGGGCAGCGGGGACCCGTTCCCGTCTTCGTAACTTCGTATAACTGAACCACCACCACTCACCACAACCACTGAAGTGCACACCTACGCCAGCGACGTGGGTGTCGGTGCAGCGCGCATCAAACTTATACCAGCATTTGGTCGCATACGCAAGTCGCACTTTGACGAAATTGGAAAGCGACACCACTCCCAAGAAACTCAAGCAGGTTGTAGGCGCGATATCGCACCTCATCCGCAGGGTTTCGGGACGTCATAGAGGTATGAAGGAGCGCGACCTATGTCGCCTCATTCATGCCTTTGTCCTCAGCCGTGTGCTGTACACTACCCCATACTTACACCTATCCAAACATGACATAAACGCTTTGGATGCTTTGATTCGCAAGGCATTCAAGGTAGCACTTCAACTTCCCCTCAACACAACCACAGACAGGTTACTAGGCCTGGGCCTCCACAATACGATCGGGGAACTGGTGGAGGCCCACCGACAGGCCCAATACATCAGGCTCACACAAACCTCCACAGGTCGGTATATCCTGGACACCCTCGGAATCAAAATACCGGCCAACGACCCAACCCTCCACGCCATCCCACGATCCCTTCACCGAGAGCTCCTCATCAGGCCGCTCCCGAGGAATATGCACCCGTCCCACCATGAGCAGCGCCGCAGAGCCAGTGCGAAGGCACTCCATCAAGCGAACGGCCCCCAGCCGGACGCCGTATGGGTGGACGCTGCCTGTACGGGTGATGAAGCGACAGTAGCTGTGGTGGACTCCTCTTTATCCGCCCTCCTCACACTACCTCTCCCTCCAGACACGTCCCCAGAGGCTGCAGAGGAAGCTGCCATTGCCCTTGCTATAACCCGCACGGAAGCCCGGTACATTTTAAGCGATTCTAAAACTGCGATTCTAAATTTTGCTCGAGGCCGAGTCCATGTCCCTGCTTTTGGCATACTGGACTCGCCCGATGCCCCCCCGCCCCGCCAAGTGGAGCTGATATGGGTGCCCGCGCACTCCGGGAATCCCGGAAACGAGGCCGCGAACCTTTTAGCCCGAGGTTCTTTAAATCGGGCTCAGGTGACCTCTGATCGGGGATTCACGATGGAGCGCATGCACTCATTCAGTGAGCTGACCCAGGCGCACAGAGCCTTACGCCAGCTCTACCCACGCCCCACCCCTCCCTAGATAACAAACACGCAACACTCTGGCGCAGACTACAGACACACACACTCCCTTCACCCCTTAACCTAGCCCATTATCATCCCTCCTTCCCCACTCCGGCATGCACTCTATGCCCAGAACCCTTCGCCTCTTCCCTCCACATCATTTCCCTCTGCCCGGCGGACCCTCCCCCGCGGGACCTAGAGAACCTCAAGACCTGGGAGGACTGGAAGACCCTGCTGCGCTCGGAGGACCCGGCCGTGCTGACCATCGCCACCGGCCATGCTGCCAGTGTTATGGACCTTCGGAACATAAACACTTGAGTGCAGTGGGGTCGCGCGGGGACCCTGGGGCGTGCCCCGAATTCCTGTGTAAATAAAGTTTTCTCTCTCTCTCTCTATACTGTGACGGAAGTCGAGTGTCTCGCCGTCCTCTTTGATGTGCGAAATGTTCAACCATATCTACATGAATGCCACTTGAAGATTGTTACAGCCCATCACTCTTTATGTTGGCTTGTTGACCTTCGCGATCTTTCCAGTCGGCTCACTCGCTGGGCCTTACGCCTAGTAGAATATCACTTTACTGCGGCATAAAGCCGTTTACACAATGCTCATGCCGACTGTTTGTCCGTTTTCTTCTACTAGACACGGCGAGTTGAGAAGAGGATTTCGATAACTATCTGCTGTAAACGCTCGACCTTATCACTGTGGCGAACGCCCAGCGCATAAAATTGGTTTTTCAGGAAAGGAAAAGGCGCAGTATCTGTCTCACGTATATCGGCCGACACCTGAACTGCGCCGTAAGGGAAGGGAGGAAGGTAGGAGTGAAAGAAAGAGAAAGAGGTGCCGTAGTGGAGGTCTCTGGAATAATTTCGACCAGCTGGGGATCTTTACCGTGCACTGACATCGCACAACACACCGGCGCCTCTTGCGTTTCGCCTCCATCGAAACGCGGCTGCCGCGGTCGGATTCGAACCCGGGTACTCCGGCTCGGTAGACGAGCGCCTTACCACTGAGCAACCGCGGCGGTACAAGCACATGCCTCTCACGTTTTCCGTCGCTCCTGCCTAACTTCACCCTCGAGTGGTCACGCTATAGCTGGCTGATCGGTACGAATAAACGCTTTTCTGTCCCGAGCGTCCGTCTGTGTTTCATAAACGGCATGCGCAATGCGCGTACTAGCTATGTAACAGTGGTGATGAGCTCAAAGCCGACCCACAATGACAGGCAACCTGAAACGACGGCCAAGACTGATTCGCTGGACACAACGATTTCGGCCATGGCACATCAGCAGCTTCCAGAGTATCACGACCTCAGTGACCACTGGAGTTCGTATCTTACGAAAGTTGAAACCTACGCCAACTGGAATCGAAGATTCAATGAAGAAGAGGGCGTTGCTCATTTCTGCACTGAACAGACGCACAGTACAAGTCCTACCAGAGAAATTTGCAACGAAGAAGCCAAATGAGCCAAGTACGAAAAAACAATTGAAGTCCTAAGTGCGTATTTTGACCCAAAACGCAACAAAATAACGGAGAGCCTCTGTTTTTTCAACCGGTGCCAGTTTTCAGGTGAGTCTGCTCATGCATTCTTTGTTGAAATTCGCCCAATAGCGGATGGCTGGACCTTCGGAAGCATGCTCGATGGAACGCTTCGCGACAAGATAGTATGCGGCGTCAGGTCAAGTGCCCTGCTAAAGCAGCTGCTGAGAAAAACAGACCTCACCATTAAGGAAGCCGAAGCGATAGCGCTTAGACCTGAGGCAGCAGAAAAGGACGCCAATGCGATTTCTTTGGGCTTGACAGCCGTAATTAAGATAAGCGCGCGGCGACGGTCCATCGACGAGCCGGTATTACAGTGTGGACGGTGCGGAAGCACAAAACACGATGGAAATGATATGCGTGTAGCTGGATGAAAGTTCGATGCTACCGCGGCGGCCGGCTCGGGCACATTGCAAAAAAGTGCTTTAGCGCAGTCAGCAAGGAAGACCAGAAAACGCTTGCTCGAAGGATGTCAAGCCAAGCCATAAATGTAACAGAGGAAACCGTGGATGGCGCGTCCTACGGTATGCACATCTGGACTTAGGTTGCGTCTCGGAATTCTCAGTTGGAACCTCCGATTCGCCGAATGTTCACGTGGTGTAACAGCGATATACCGATGATTTTCGACACTAGTTCGGATGTGTGTGTTGTGCTTAGGGAACCTTATGAGCAGCGCAAGAAATAGTGGCCACCATTGTCACCATGCCACATAAAACTTTCCTGTTGCCTAGGGACCTTGTCAGCACTGAGGCAGTTGGATATGTCTGTCTCGTACAACGGAACTATCGTCGAGGGCTCATTAATGGTTATCGACTGCTCAGGATGAAGCATCTACGGATGCGACTTGATATCAAAGCTCAGCGACGCAGGGTCGTCAGTCCTCAGCCTCGGGGCGAAGCTGGGGGAGAGCTTTGGGAAGAACTGTGCATCAACCGTGGACTATGTGGTCTCGATCTTCCACGATGTTTTCAGCCAGAATTGGACCTTATAGATGGACCACCAGTGCATGTGCAACTTAAAGAAGGAGCTACACCAAAATTCTGTAAGGCCCGTTCTCTTCTATCTGCTTGGCGCGACAAGGTATCCAAACAGATTGAAAGGCCTGAAACCATCGCAGGGTTTTCGCCTATAGCACACGCAGACTGGGCTACACCAATTGCGTCAGTACTCAAACAGGATGGCACCGTTCGAATCTGTGCAGATTTCAAAGTAACCCAAAACCCTGCATGTGAGCTGGAGCAATACCCGCTGCCTGTCATTGATGGCATTTTTGCGTCTTTGAATAGGGAAGAAAACCTGAAGTTTGCCGTGTCGATTGCAGCGCCGTAGCACACAGCATAGCGAGAGGAGCAAGCAGTTTTGGGGGCGCTCTTGGTGCTATTACACGCCACCTTCCTGAGCTTATCGGCATGAGCTTCTGCGCTCTGTTGAAGCCACACGTGGTGCCTGTGAGCTATCTGGGTTATGTCTACAGAAGCGAGGCAAATAGTGCTATCAATCAAACGGGGGCTTCCAATCGTTCAGAATGGGCTCTCGCGTTTGTGGCGGCCCAAGCGACTGACGGCAACAGTTTTTAGTAACCTAGTAGAATAACTGCAGTGCCACCTGGGCAGCGCAGGTTCTCTATAGCAGCGAGTCATTCAGCACGCTCGAACTGCGTGATACCTGTAATCAGATCCCTCTCGATGACCAGTCCAAGAAACTGCGCGTTATCAATATGCACCGGGGGTTGTTCTGCCACAACTGCTTGCCTTTCGGCATAGCTTCCGCACCTGCAATTTTTCGACGGAAAATCGACACTGTATTGTAAGGCATATCAGGTGTCCAGGCTTACCTGGACGATATACTGATATTGGAAAAACATGGTGGCACCGATACATTAAGGCTTGTGCTCCAGCGTGTCCAAAAGCACGGGATTGAGTTCAGCCTGGACAGATCTAAATTGCGCCAGGCGTCGGTGTCCTACTTAGGTCACCGAATTGGCCGTGAGGGTTTACATCCGACAGAGCGGCATATCGAAGTAATCATGCAAGCCTCTTGTCCGTATAATGTGCAGGAGCTGCGCGCATTTTAGGTCATGATTACATTTTACGCGAAGTTCATGCCGAATTTATCATCCATCCTTGGAACTTCGTACAAGCTGCTAGAGAAGAATAAACGAAAGATTTGGGAAACCCAACAAGAGGCAGCATTTATTCAAGCTAAGCGAGGCTCTCGTCGGGCAGGGGTACTTGCCCATTTCAATCGGGCTGCAGACCTCAAGGTAGAGTGTGGCGCGTCGAACATGGAATTAGCGCCGTGCTATTCCACACATATGGCAGGGTGAACAAGCCCATAGGCTTCAGTTGCGAACCTTAGCAAAGGCTGAAAGGAATTACTCTCAACTCGAACGCGAAGCCCTTGCCCTTGTATTTGGTGTAATAAAGTTCCGGGATTTTCTCTTAGGCCGAGAATTCACACTTCTTCCTGACCACCAGCCTCTCCTGGGATTGCTGAAGGCAGATCGACCGGCCTCATTGCTTGCAGCCGCTGGCATAAAATGTTGATCTCTGTACCTTGGAGGTTTCCGTTACAAGCTCCAGTACTCGCCGGCTAAACAACTTCTGCATGCCGACGCTCTGAGTCGACTGCTACAACCTACGACAGAGCTGCAATCGGACGATCCCCCTGATTACATTCTTGCTCTAGCAGCATTTGAAGACGGACAGTGTCAGTTTATGAACTGAAGCAACTAACTGCAAATAACCCGCAACTGAAAAGGGTAGCGCAGTTATCAAAGTATGGCTGAACGTTGACCTCAAGATTTATAGATGACGAGCGTATTATTCTGTTTTTGGATAAAAGACTAAGGTCTGTATTTGGCCCACGGACTAGATGTACTGGGGGCACTGCGTAATTGTGCCGAAGAAAGCACGGCATCGTGTTTAGCACCTACAGCAAAAAACACACCAGGGGTCTTCAGCTATGAAAGCAGTTGCCAGATCATTTTGGTGGCCAGGATTGGACCGCAACATAGAACGACAAGCAGCAGTATGTGTCCAAAACTTTTCCATGCCAGCCGCCTCACCGCCGGAGAGCCGACCGACTGCACGTCTCTCACGTCTTCCGTCGCTCCTGCCTCCCCTTACCCTCGAGCGGTCACGTTATATGAGCTAGCTGATCGGTGCGAATAAACGCTTTTCTATACTGAGCGTCGTCTATGTTCCACGGAAGCAAGGCACGCGCAATGCGCGCACTACCTATGTAACACTGTCTATTCCCACTCTCCGCGGAGTTTCCCAGCCTTACGACTTTCACCATGAATAACGCAAGGCTCCAAGTCTGAACCGTTGTTCGATCAAGCCCGTATGTCTCCTCCTGCCACGTCATTCGTCATATGGAAGGACGCGCTCTTTAATACGAACTATTTAGTGGGGGTTGCTCGTCTGCTTTTAGTTGTCCCTGCCAGCCTTCGTACAGTTGTCCTGCATGCTATGTACGGCGGTATTGCTTCCGGTCACCAAGGATTTTCTTGTACGTTGCACACAACGGGGCAACATTTTTACTTGCCTGGACTTTAGAAGACAACTCAGCAATACGTTGTAGGCTGCCTATAGAGTCAGTGCTTTAAGCATCCCACTGCCTCGACCGCCGGCTTGTAGCGACCGGTCAGACTCCCTGACTGCTCTTTTGAGAAGATCGGGGGTTATTTGCTTGCTCCGTTTCCCAAGTCTACCACTAGATTGTTATTTGCGTCGACTATTTGACTCGCTGCGTGGAGACAGCTGCTTTCGTGACCGTCAAAGCAACAGACGTCACGTCCTTTATACTCCACTCGATCGTATTTCGCCACCGAGGTCCTGCAGCCGTAATCAGCGACCGCGGGCGCCAGTTCACTGCCGACGTTGTCGAAGAACTACTGCGGCTAAGCGTTGTGGTTATCGTCATTCAATGCCCTGTCATCCGCAAACCATTGGTCTGTCGGAGCATACCAACCGCGTCCTCACGAACATGTTGCGCATGCATTTGGCGGCCGACCATATGAACTGGGGCACAGCGCTACCGTTTTCCACGTACGCCTACAACACTGGAAAAAAAAAGTCACTAGATACTCTACTAGATACTCTCAGCTGTTTCTCTTTTACGGCCGCATTGCACGCACGTTTCTGGATACAATACGTGCCCTTTTTCTAAAAATCCTGATCCGTCCATTTCGCAGGCCTTTTGCCGTGGGGAGGAAGCCGGATGACTAGCCGAGTAGCTCGCCTACGAAAGATCAGGACACACGTTCGCACAAAAGCCGTTACAAGAGTGGGCACATTGCCGTTACGTTTGATACAGGTGACTAAGTTTGGCTCTGTACTCCACTGCGTGGAGTCCTCGCGGAAATTCCTCGCGAAGTACTGCGGCCGTTTTGTTGCTTTCGATCGCTTGAGTGATGTCAACTGTGAAATCGCCAATCACCCCATGTAATCGCTCCTTCGAGGGCGAGATTCGATTGGCCCGGGTGTAGTTCTACGCCATGCTGCAGCGTTTGAGTGCAGCAGAAAGAAGATGACGGACTCAATGTGCGCGAGACTGCTGTGGATCCCGCCGAGCGCTGACCGTAATAATACGACATATTCTTTCCAAACCAAAACCTTGTTCAACGTCCAAAGGCGTTCCAACAAAACGAGTGAGAAGGATGAGCAGTTGCCAAGTGGTTCACACGAACATTCGCGTCTATTGCGCCATCAGTAGTGAGTATTGCCTTCATGGCCAAAACCACTGTGTATTCAATACCGGACCACTCTCCAACACTATACACCATAAAAGCGAAGGGTAAAGAACAAAACTGCACATCCAAATTAACCAGCCACTACAGTATTGTCTATACATGCTCGGCCGTTGTCTACTTTGCTCCCACGTTCACTTCCCTGTAGCCAACAAGCCACTTCAGGCGTGAACGCATTTAGAGGCATGTTCTGATGCGTATATCAGCAATTATGAGTACGCTAGTTGGGAATTAGTTTGTTGTGTACGTGTAATGTAAGCGATGCGATCTTCTCTCTAATCAAGCTATCGCGTCCTACTGTTACAGGCGACGCTTTAGCGTCCGCCAAATTTTACTCTTTCCGCGTGTCATGCTTCAGGCCCCATATTGAGTCTTTATTAATCCTGACCAACTATTCGGCAGTTCTTTCGGTATTCTTGCTTCTAACGTTCTTCAATTTCTTCTTCCATAAAACTATCCTAATACGGCTTCATTATTTTCACTCATTTGGTCCTCAGCGGTTTCTTACTCACACGTATCCACGTGCTCTGCAGCTCCAAACCACCGCATTAAATTCAATTCAATTCAATTTCATTTATTTTCCAGAAAATTCTGGCGGCTGCCTGGACTAAAAGCTGTAGGTATACAGCTTGACGAGGCCCAGGCAGCCGTTACAAGGCATAGGAGCAGACATTGTTGAGAACATTGACATACACACAAAAAAAAATAAAAACGAACACATAGTCAGGTTACAGTTTTCACAAAACAGGACATCCAGAAAGCACAAAATCATCAATAAATTACAATATGGAAATACAGAAAACATATTTACATAAGATACAAAGGAGCAGCTGTACTTTGGCGCAAATTATACGTCAGGAATTATTTTTGAAGAAATAATTCACGCAATGCTTTCTTAGTAGGGTTATTTATGTCTTTATATCTATTTAAAATTACTGGAAGATTGTGCTGTAATGCTTGGAACTTATAGTCAGTGCGAAAATGGGGAACAAACCAAGTGTGTGTGTTGCGAGTATTAACTGTGTGAGCGTTCTGTTTCAATAGCGCAGTGCCTTCAATCATAGACCTAAAGGATGACGACAGATGAAATGAAAGCAATATTCGGAATTCATACATACTTTGAATTTTTAACACACTGAATGTTTCAAAAGCTTGCCGTGTGTGGCTTAAGTAATCAAGATTAGCAATGTGACGTATAGCTTTCTTTTGCAGAAGGTAAATTTTTTCTAAGTTGGCCTTAGTTGTTGTCAACCAGACTAATGAGCAATAGCTTATTTGTGAGACAAATAATGCATTATATATTTGTAGCTTTATTTTACCAGGAAGGAACGCGCGGCAACGAGCAATTGCACCTGTTACCAACGAGAGGTTTTTTATTATCTTCTCAACATGCGAATCCCATGTAAGGTGTGAAGAAAAAGTTACACCTAGTATGGTGTGTTCGTGAACAATTTCAATTTCTTCACCACCACAAGTGATCTTTTTTTCTTTTTTTTTTTTTTCACTGTTGTTCCACACTGTTGTTCCACACTGTTGTTCCACACTCCATCTGTAAACCCTTATTTAGATCACATTCTGCGACACTATAAACCTCTGTTCCGTGTCCTCCTAGGCATCCCTACCGAAGATCCGTAATACGTGTCGGTGCGAGAGCTTTCAGAGCGGCGGCAGGCTCCACGGCGTAGGTTCTACGGCCTGTACAGAGTAATGGTTATGTTATTTGGAGGAATTCGGAGGCCAGGTCTGTGCAAACGTTACCCTTCGATTTAACTGCAATGACTGTGGTGTCCTAGCCGAAATCAAGAGGAATAAATGGGCTTGGGCACGGCATATAATTGAGATCGCAAAATAACCAGTTCCTTAAGGGTAGCGGAGTGGATTCCAGGTGAAGGCAAGCATTACAGGTGGTGGCAGAAAGTTAGGTGGCTGGGATACGATTAAGACGTTTGCTGGTATACGGTGGCCGCAGCTGACAAAGGATAGGAATTGGAGAGGCGTGAAAGAGACCTTTGCCCTGAAGTGGGCGTAGTCAGGCTGATGATGATGATGACGACTATGGCATCACAGCACGGACGAAGAGCAGCACAACTCCATATCGGCTAATGGTACCAAGACGTGTACTTACCAGAGCTGCGTGGTCGGTTGTTCTCATGGTTCGCCGGTTTTCTCGGTGGAGTTGGTTGGGGACGCCCCCTGTTGGGCATGTTGTCTTCTTTCTTGGGGCCAGGCAGCAGTTATCCGTGCTGCATCACTGCAAAAAAATGGCTTTTTTGATTCTGCCTGGCCCCTAACCTTACAAGTGACTTCAAATTTCTGAAAACGCCCTTGGCATTGCCTGATGGAACAGCGTCATCTTCTCTGTCATGATGCCTCACTAACCTTCATTGTTGAGTGAAGTCACTTCATTTTCGCAGAAACTGCGCGCACCGTAATCGTAATGCCGACGTAGTCGGAAAGGAAGCTCTGCACTACGCGGCAGTTCTTGTCAGCATGGTTCCTCTCCTGGGTCAGTGGTCGATAGGAAAAAATCGAAGAATCTTATCTCGGCTAAATCGCTCATTTATGCGGGCGCATATTTCGCACAGAGGTGGAATTTTCATATCAGTTGTGTTTACAGTGCCTTTAGGTTGGGTGCTTCCTTGATTAATGCTGAATTAATGAGAAATTCATAACCAAAATAGCAATAATTTGCAGCATTGATACCGATAGCGTCACTTTACGCCCACCGGGTCAGCGATCACTGTATTGTGCACGGTGCTAGAATTACTTTCGGTGACACGAAGGCGCCTCCAGAGGCGAGAAGCATTTGTACGCACTTTCTTCGTCCTCATAGAGGTGGTGTTATCGATAGTTACGCCACCCGCGCTCGTTGTCGACCCTATTACGCGCTGTGTCCTGTGGGTGACGTTGCGATGAACGGCAGCATAAGAGGGTACTCGTACAGCGTCCGCCCTCTCCCTTCAGGCACGTTCCACGAGACGCTCGCGGTAATACTGGACGTAGATTCGTGTACACACACATGTCTATAGTGCTTGAACAGCGCGCCAGAGAGTACAGTTGCGTCATTTTGCGACTGATCTAGGGCTCGGAACAAAACCCTATTGTGCATGCAAATTCGTATGGATCGTGTTTAGCTCCTTAATTCTTCAAAAATTTGAGGGGGGGAGTTAAGCTCCGCTCTAAGGGTATGACGCAGTAGCGCAGTGGGTTAATGCTCTTATGTGCGAAATTGGTCATTATTAACTTAGCATTCATAGATCCTTGCGCAGTGGTTCAGCGATGCGCCACTGCCGTGCGATGACAGATACTGCCACAGGTGTGACTTGTGAGACCCAGGTTGCTCCTCCCGATCAATTTTTCGCACCTAATCATTAATTAAACACTCATCTGCATTGGCGCGCACTTTTCCCACAATCCGGTGGGCAGGTTGTGATGACGTCACTAAGTTATGTGACTTTAGTGGCCCACCTCCCTCCTTGGTTGCTCCACTGGGCATTTTTCTTGAGTGTTTTACTCATCCTCAGCAACGTCGACGCTGTCGACGGTGACGCCAGATTTTCTGCGACACGAGCTCCTTAACGCTGTGCATTAAATGCTATACGCGACCGCCAAGCAAAACTGGTTCACGTAAATGAAAAACAGAGCACGCAGCTCGAGCGCCCAGAGCCGTGTGTGGACGACTGCACTACGTCCACCTCTACAGGCGAAGGTGGCGCTTTTGATTATTGAGAAGGTTAAGTTGCACTCAGAACAAACAAACGAGAACGTAAATGATTGCACCGGCGCCTCCGTAGAGGAGTTGGTAGGGTAATGGACCCAAAATCTGGAGGTCCTGGATTTGGATCCCACCGGAGGTATGTAGTTGATTTAATTCTATTAAGGCGAAAGCCTTTAATGCCTCACACTGTTGTTAGCAGACGCGTCGGCAGCCGTGTCGGCAGAGTTGTCCGCCTTTCGGCGTCACTGTTTAAAAAGAAACTGCGCCGAGGGTGGGAATTGAACCAGGGCCTTTGGCATTTGGAGCGGAGACGCTACCACTCCGCCACGAAGGCTCAAGATCAAGCATGAATAAAGGTGCATCTAGTGAATACATGGGTTTCATAAATAAAATAGAATAAAGTCAGGAAAACTAAAAAAAAGAAAATAAACAAAAACAAAAACAAAACAAAATTAAGATATCAAAATAAAAATAAAAAGTAAAAATAAGCAAAGTCGGTCGCGCTCCGGTTCCTCCAGAGCGCGACCCACCAAAAGTCACACATAGCATTTACTGGGTGCCAGGACACACCGACATAGCGGGGAGCGCGAACGCGCCGACGAGGTAGCTCGAGGGTATACGAGCCGAGCTTCCTCCCAATCGGACGATCCAACCGATCGAGTCGGCCCTACGTACTCAGACATTCTCAACTATTATAAGGGGGTACGGATCCGCTATGCGCCGCCTCATCCTGATCTAAATCAGCTAGAGGCAGTGTACTGGCGAAGATTGCAGACAGGAACATTCCCAAACCTGCATATCCTTAGCAAGATTTATCCGACGCGATATCGGGACACTTGCCCATGGTGTGGCAGCAAACCATCGTTGTGCCACATCACATGGGAATGCAGTAAGAACGACAGCTTTTGTAAAGAACCGAGTGCAGAACAGTGGGTAAGTCGGCTCTCTAGCGGCGATCTGGGTTGCCCACAAGGTCTGATCCAGCTCGCCCAACGAGCAGCGAAGCTCAGCGGCGCACTGGAATAGCGGCACAGACCCTGTGAGAAGAATGAGGATGGACCTCTTCTTTCTCGTCTGCTACTAGCACAAGACCTTTCTAGAGCAATAAAAGTCTCTCCTACCTACCTTACTTCGTAACCCTCCGCGTTTGTTGGAAACCCGTTGGACCATGCCGCCCACCTGGTCCCCCACCTTACGGAGTTTGGCCAATGTAGTGTTTCATCGCCTGTGTTTGTGGATGTAGAGTCCGAGTACCCGTATCTCATCACTTTCGCGCATGGGACCACTCTCAAGAGAAAGAGATATTTTAGTTGTGCACTTCGGTGAGGGGCAGAAGTGCACAAATTCTGATTTTTGAAGGGAAAATTGAAGACCGCAGCGGCGGGCGTAGCAGCCTACTATCGTCGCCGCTGTTTGCAGTCTGGGCCTCTAGAATTTCGCCTCCCTTTCGGGCCAGAGAAAAAGAACAGGGCAAGGCTTTCGCGTTTCCGCTCTTAAGCATACAAATGCAATGCTGTCATTTTAGAGTGCAGCTCTTTAGCACCAGTTTCTTCGTTTCGCGCCGTCAACGTCGCCATCGCCGTTGTTCGTCGCCGTTGTAACCAGCAGTGGACACCTTACTCCCGTTTTAATCTGCAAAACCAATCGAATGGTAGTTTGCGAAGCAGGGGACAAAATGGGTAAATTGGTTTTTGAGGAAAGGAAACAGCGCGCTATTTCTCTCGCGCATTTCGATGGACACCTGAACCAGAGGGAAGGGACATAACTGCCTTCTTGAAACAGTGGGCACCTCAGTCGTGCTTTAAGCTACGTGGCTGTAGTGACAGATCAGCGTTCCATGCTTTGGCATTCACAGCGCTGTGCTAGAAATGTGGCGCTGACGCCATAGGCTTTCGGTGTTCGTTGCGTTCATTGGCGTTGAAAACACACTCCGGTCATTTTAAGGCGACAGCCTTTAATGGCTGATCGTTGTCGTGAACAACGCGTGCCCTGCTTTTGACGGGTGTCCACCGAGATATGTGAGAGTTACTGCGTAATTTCCTTCCCTCAAATACAATTTTCATTTTTTTTTATTACGGCCCCTCTTTCTCTTTCTTCTTTCACTCCCACTTTCCCCCTTCGTTACGGGGCGGTTGAGGTGTCCACCGTGATGATAGAGAATTACAGCGCCGTTTCCTTTCCTCAAAAAGCATTGCGTTCAAAGGACAAGGCATCGGGCCGAACGAGTCGAATTATCTATTCGACTCCTTATCTCCACTTACGGAAACAAGAGGAGGAAACGCTTGAGGTCATCGTTCGCAAAATTATTAAGCGTGCCCTTGACCTCCCCATCACTACTTCAAACAGCCGGCTTATGGCTCTTGCGGTGGTGAATACTTCCCGGGAGCTCCGGGAGGCGCACCTGACAAACCAGTACACGCCCTTTCGCTAATGGAGTCGGTTCGCCGCCTTCTTGCTCGACTCCATATACAACACACCCCTCCAATGGAAGACAGGTTTCGCATCCCAGAACTTTGGAGACGTGCCCTCCACGTGCGGCCTCTTCCAGCAAACATGTCACACGAAGACCATAATGGTCGGCGCCTGGCACGAGCGGAAGCCCTAGTCCGACATTATGGCAACAAAAGAGGTATATACTACGTGGACGCCTCCGGTCCTCACCACGGGGGATGGTACACGGTCGCGGTGGTTCGCAACAGCAACACAGTTAACGGCCTCACCTTCCGAGCCAGCTGTGTAACACAAGCAGAAGAGGTCGCGATTGCTCTCGCGGCCTCACATTCCGATTCCAAATACATAATCACCGACTCGCGAGGGGCCTGTCGGAACGTCGAACAAGGCTGCACTCCCTTCCTAGCCTATCGAATCTACCAAAATTGCATACAGGATACGGACCCCGCACACCGTTACATTATATGGGCCCTTGCTCATCAGGGGTTGGCAGGAAACGAGGCAGCAGACGCAGCCGCCCGCACGCTCTCTCACCGGGCTGTTTTCTCCTCCCCTTCCGATCAGGAACCCGATTTTAATCCGGTCTATACATTCAAAGACATTACAACATATAATCACAATTGTCATCGCCTTTACCCTAGCCCATGTAAACGCCTGAAGAAGGCGGATGAGCGGCTCCTTCTCCGCCTTCTCACCAATACATAGCTGTGCCCGGCAGCACGAAAACATGTTAACCCCTCCTTTAGCGGCAGCTGCCCACACTGTAGTGCAGTGTCTTCTGACACCTATCACATGGTGTGGGCCCGCCCCTACACCCCGCTATTCCGCCCATCCCCAACCCAACCCGGGAGGACAGGGAGGCAACCCTGCTCGGCTGCCACGACTTACAGGCCCAACAAGCCTTAATCGGGCGCGCCCGGGCGGCGGCCACCGCCACTGTGGTCCCATACTAGGGACCTCCACCTAGTTCTTGTAAGGATCGGTCCCTTACGGGCTGATCCAAACATACCTCCTGTCCATTCTTAATAAATGTTTTCACCACCACCCGCCGAACGGGCGGTGGTGTTCCGTGGACTCCCTGGCAGCGCTACAACACGCTGTAGCTTTCCACTTCGAAATGCAAAGATTAACTGTCATTAATTGGCAGTTAATTATTGCGCCAAGAGAATTGGACAGTGTAGTCGATCAATTTACACGTGGCAGCGTTCATCACTACATGCGCAACAATCGCGTTTTGATGAGGAGGCGCTCGTCAGCGCGATCCAGACCCTTACAAGGGGCCGGGTAGCGCCGGTGCTCCTCCTTGTAGTAATCGGTGATTTGTTTGAATGTAATGGCCAGATTGTCTGATTAGGAGTACCCTTCCAAGGACAGGGAGATAGCCCGGGGAGAGAGTGCGCGGGCGGCCTGATCGGCCTGTTCGTTTCCCTGGAGTCCCTGGTGACCGGGGGCCCAAATCAGGTTGCGTGGAGTTGGATCTTCAGATCGACAGCTATATTCCAGTATGCGCCAGGCAAGCGGGGGAGCCCAGCCCAACTCGTAGTTCCGACAGGCCCCTCGCGAGTCGGTGATGATGTGTTTTGACTTGGGATTCGTGAGAGCCAGAGCAATGGCAATCTCCTCCGCGTGTGTTGCGCTGTAGGCTTTGAAAGTGAGCCCGTTAATTGTGTTTGTGTTGTGTACGATTGCGGCCGTGTACAACCCCCCGTGGTGTGGGCCGGCAACGTCTACGTAATACACATGTTCTTGGTTACCATAGTATCGCGCCAACGCTTCCGCGCGCGCCTGGCGACGACCGCTATGGTCTTCTCTGGACATGTTGCGGGGAAGGGGTCGGACCCGGTGGGCGCGTCTCCAGGGTTCTGGCACTCTCTCCCTTTCCTCAATGTGGCAGTCGTGTTTGATCAAAATTCTCACTAACACTCTACTGTGCCCGGCGGTGCTTAAACATTTCAATACATCCTTTGATGGCACGTGCCAGTTCTGTGGGGAGGTGCCTGACACCTTCCACTTGGTTTGGGCGTGTCAATCTAACCCATCTATCCCCCCCAACCCCAACCCCACCAGAGAGGACTGGGAGGCGGCCCTGCTCGGCTGTCAAGACCTGAAGAGCCAAAACGCCTTGGTTCAACGGACGCGGGCGGCGTTGCTTGCCAATGGGGCCCCGGAATAGGGGCTCCACCTAGTACTGGGAGGGGAAAGGGCCAATAGGGTCCCACCCCAATCACCTTTCTGTAAAAAATTTAATTGCTTATAAATGTTTTTCACCACCACCACCAACAATCGCGTAGCAGAATGTAGCATTCAGGCTTTTTCCTTTCACTACTTTAGCCGCTAAAGTTCCTCGTAATTTTTTATGGGAAGGAAATGCGCGTAACTGGCTCTCTAGGACAGTGGACGCCTTAATCGCGCTTATAGGTACGGCGGAGGGGGGGTGGGGGGTAATGAGATAGAGGTGTGAGTTGCAGGCATTAACAACGTTGTGCCAGAAACTGGGCGCTGAAGCCATAAGCCGTCGGCGTTCACGGTGTTCATTGGCATTGGCGTGGAGAACATTTTCCACTCGGATCATTTTAAGGAAAGGAAGTCGCATAAATAGCTTCCTGGGTAAGCAGACGCCTGAATCGCGCTGATAGGTACGTGAGGTGATTACAGAGAGATGCCCGGCAGCCGCATGCGTTAGCGCTGACAACGGTAAGCGAACCCTCGTGATCAACCATTAACTGCCACCTGCCAGAGTGGGTGGGGACTTAAGGGTAGATATAAAGACAAGCAAACGGGAATTCCTTACCACTTAAGTGGGAGAACATCCCGTTCCTCTCGCTCGTAACGCCTCCCGCGGCTGGGACAATCTCGCGAAATACTTAGACCTCTTCTTTGAGATCCAGGCATTGGTGCAGCAAGTCGAGCATATATTTATTTCTCCGACGACAAAGCTTCATTCATGACAATCAAGAACTGTTAGCGGAGTGTTTCTTGAGGAAGGAATATGTGTGAAAAATAACAAGTCTGTAATTCTACACGCATGTCTTGTTGGAATGCTTCGCCTCAATCTATCGAAACGCTAGAACAGCTGATGTGCTGCGCTCAAATTTCGCATTAGGAAGTAACGTAATCGTCGGCGATTTTTTTCTTTGCCCTTTTCTGTCCCATAAAAGCTTCAGTTTAAGAGCAAGTAGCGTTTTGTTCTTGGCGATAATCTCTCGGTGCAGGCGTTTTATTTGTGCTCATTTCGCGCTCATCACGGGTGGTCGACATTCACGCGGAGCCCAACGCACGTCTTCCGAAGCCCCGCAGTTCTGTCTCATATCTAACCCGCCTTCTACTCACCCAAATGCACGTTCCGCTACCCTCACCTACTTAAATCGGGCCTATCCTATCTCTCCCTTGCGCATAACCACTACCGAGGAGCAATGAGGGAGAGCGCTGCGCAACTCGGAGCCCGGCCTTCTGGCTCGGCTCGTCCAACGAGCTGACTGGGTCACCGAGGCCCATAAGCTCTTGGCCATCAGGCGTGGTTGATCTGCCGCGTTGTGACGGGCTCCGCCTTTCTCTCTCGGTTAATCAATCTTATTGTCTGTCTGTCTCGGAATCGTTTCACTCGCTTGGGTTCTGCAGCGTGGCGGTTTCTGGATCAGCTGGAGACGCACTCTTCCTACAGCACCCATTAACATAACACTGGACGGACAACTCATACCGGAGGTAAACATCGTACGGATACTTCGCTCCACTTGCAAAACAACGGACACAACAGCCTCACTATCAAAACACTTTAAAGCTAACAACCGCACTGGCACACTTCATCCGGCGCGTCTCCACTAAACACTATGGGCTGAAAGAACTAGACATATCCCGCCTCATCCACGGCTTCTTACTAAGCCGTTTTCTATATATCATCCCCTATCTGAAACTAGACCGCAGGGAAGCAGACACGTTAGAAGCTCTGTTTAGGACAGCATACAAAATGTCTCTCCAGCTCCCCCCTCACACACATATGTCAAAATTCCTACAACTAGGACTACGCAACACACAACCTGATCCCCTTGAAGCCCACAGAGAAGCTCCATACGTACCATTCACTAAAACCTTTACAGGCAGACACATACTAGATAGACTCCATATAGGAATTCCCGCAAACCATCCCCAGCTTCTCCCCCTGCCTTCACACATACACACCAACCACGTAATTAATCCCCTCCCATGGATCACGCGCCCCGAGTACCGCGCCGCACGCTGAGCGGCGTGCGCACGCGCTTTCCACAAATAGTACAGGTTCCAAAACGACGCCCTATCGGCGGACGTGGCTTGCGCGGGCACGGCTGCTGCGGTGGCGGTTGTGGACCACACGGACTGCCCACTCTATTCCGCCCGCCTCCCACCCACCTCCACCCCAGAGACCGCAAATGACTCTGCAATAGGCGCTTCCATTGCCCTCACTGAAGTCCGGTACATTTTTTACTGCGTTTACTACTGCACTACATTTTTCTAGAGGCAAGATCCACGAGACAACCTACTCAATCTTACAGTCCCTTCCTGTTGAACTACCCCGCCAGGTGGAGCCGATATGGGTGCCTGCAAACTCGAGGAACCCTAGTAAGTAGGCTGCGATGTCCATGCCCGAGGACGAATAAACCGGGCGACAGCGGACTCGAGCCTGGACGACTCGAGAGAGCGCATGCACGCCTTCAGTGAGCTGACGCAGGCGTATCGGGCCGAACGTCAGCTCTACCCCTCACCCAACCCACCCCTTACCAACCACCGCCACATCTTGTGGCGCCACCTGCCGACCCGAACACTCCCCAACACCCCTACCTACTATCCTGCACCCACCCGGGGGAGTTCACCCCACCCTGTTCCTTGTGCTGCCATCCCACCGCTACAGTAACACACACACACACACACACACACACACACACACACACACACACACACACACACACACACACACACACACACACACACACACACACACACACACACACACACACACACACACACCGCCGCGGTGGCTTAGTGGTTATGGTGCTCGGCTGCTGACCCGAAAGACGCGGGTTCGATCCCGGCCGCGGCGGTTGAATTTCTTTGGAGGAGAAATTCTAGAGGCCCGTGTACTGTGCGATGTCAGTGCACGTTAAAGAACCCCAGGTGGTCGAAATTTCCGGAGCCCTCCACTACGGCGTCTCTCATAGCCTTAGTCGCTTTGGGACGTTAAACCCCATAAACCAAACCAAACCACTTATGGGGTGTCCGGCTGATCCTCCCTCGCTGGGCTCAGAGCTCTCCGCCTGGGAGGAAAGGGAGGAATCACTGCTCTCGACAGACCCTCACCGGCAGGAGACCGCCACCACGCGGGCCGCAGCTGTGCTGGAGCGTCATGGACGGCAAAACATCTAGCGCAGTGGGGCCGTGCCTGACCTGGGCTTGCCGCCCAAAACAGTGGACATTAAAAGTTTCTTCTCTCTCTCTCTTTCACTTGCTCCTAGAAAAAATTGCCCATGATAACATTACTTCCTAACGCGAAATTTGAGCGCAGCTCATCAGATGTTTCAGCGTTTCGATAGATTGAGGCAAATAATTCTAGCAAGACACGTTTGTATAATTACCGGCAACTTGTAATTTGTAACACATTTTACCTTCTTCAAAAAACCCTCCACCAACAATTCTTGATTGTCATAAAGGAAGCTTTAGGATAGGAGAAATACATGAATATATATACTCGACTTGCTGCACCAATGCCTGGTTCTCAAAAATGATGTCTATGCAAGTATTTGGCGAGGTTTTCGCAGCCGTGGGAGGAATTAGGAACGAGAGGAACGGGATATTCTCCCGCATAAGTGGTAAGAAATTCCTGTTTGTCTTCATCGCGGCGGTGTAATGTGCGATGTCAGCGCACGTTAAAGAACCCCAGGTGGTCGAAATTTCCGGAGCCCTCCACTGCGGCGTCTATCATAGCCGAAGTCGCTTTGGGACGTTAAACCCCATGAACCAAACCAAACCAACCTGTTTGTCTTCATATCTACATCAAAGCCCACACCCGCCCTTCCAACCCCGAATGTGGCAGTTAATGGTTTATCGAGGGAGTTCGCTCACCGTTGTCAGCGCTACCACATCAGCCCACATCTCGCTCTTATCACCCTACGTACCTATAAGCACGATTCAGACGTCCCCTGACCGAGCTAGTCAGTTATGCGCACTTCCTTTCCTTAAAATGATCGGTGTAAAACGTCAACGCCAACGCCAATGAACACAATGAACGCCGACGGCCTATGGATTCAGCGCTGCTGCGTTCCTGGCACAACGTTGTCATTAGCAACGCATGCAGCGCACACCTGTCACTACCGCCACTTAGCCTAAAGCACGATTGAAGCGTCCACTGTTCTAAGAGGGCAGTTATGTGCCTTTCCTCTGCTTTCCAAGCTCCTGCTACATTGGTTTCGCAGCTTAAAGCGCGACTAAGCTGTCCACAACGGCAACGACGACGCCACAGATCTGCGCTCTAAAAAAATAAATTGGACGACGCTTAAGCTTAGTCTTTGAGAGTGGGACGCCACAGCGTGTTGAAGCGTTACCGTGGAGTCCACGGAACGCCATCGCCCGTTCGGCGCGACGCCGTGCCCGAAGGAAAGGAAACGACGCCCGTCTCATATCTTGGTGGACACCCGAACTGAAGCAAAATGAAATGAAAATTGATTTTAAGGAAACAACGATCTCTCGTATCTCAGTGGACACCCGAACCGCGCCGTAAGGGAAGGAAAAATGAAATGAAAATTGGTTTTAAGGAAAGGAATTACGCCTGTATGTTCATATATCGGTGTACACTCGAAAAGAATGGACACCACAGTACATGTCTCTAAAGCACCCTTCTAAGACGTGTTAACACCTCCATTCACTAGACGCGAACCATCGAGTTAGCATGCGGAGTGGTTGCGGGATCGTCTCTCACTCCGGAGACCTTGATTCGATTCCCCAACTCGACCAATTTCCTACTCGGTTTTATTTATTTATTAAAGCGGAAGCCCTTAATGCCTCATCGTTGTAAGCAGGAGTTCTCGACAGAAATGTCACGCTTTTCAATTGGTCGAAATAGTCTTGACCTCACAGTGCGCGAATTTCAAACGGGGTCAATTGTACTTTGGCTAGTAGTCATGGAACCAATTTTAAGGAATCATAAAGTGATGCTCCAAGTAAGTGGGACTGAGTTTAGTTAATTACTTATTTAACCAATTGTCCTAATTATCTTTTCTAGGCAGTTCACATAAATAAAACTGAGTAGGAAATTGGTCGAGCTGAGGAATCGAACCAGGTTCTCCGCAGTGCGAGACGAGCCCACTACCACTCCGTCATGCCAGCTCGCTGGTTTGGATTGAACGAAGGCGCGTCTAGTGAATATGGTGTCTTCGGTCACTCCCATCTTCCTTCCTTCTCGTTACTGCGAGGTTCAGGTGTCCACCTAGATGTGCGAGGCAGATACATTTCCTTTCCTCAAAAAGCAATTAACCGACGCGCAAACCATAGACCCGAACGGGCGGTGGCGCTCATTGGACTCCATGGCAGCGTTGCAAGACGCTCTCGCATTCCACTCTTAGAGGCGAAGCTTAACATCTTAACCCCACATCAGTGACACAAGCAGCTACACCGCGCTCAAGGCTTTCGCCTCACAGCACTTTAGGTCAACGAAGCGCCCGCTAGATTTTTTAATTTATTTATTTTATTTGGAGCATCACTGTATACGATCCCTTTAATTGTTTGCATGGTTACTAGCCCAAGTACAATTGGCTCCGTTTGAAATTCGCGCACTGTGACGTCACGACCATTCCGACCAATTGAAGAGCGTGACATTTCTGTCGACAACTCCTGCTTACAGCGATGAGGCATTAAAGGCTTCCGCCTTAATATTGGGGAAGTAGTCTCACTTCTCCGTGGACATTCGATCCGTGCCACGAAGGAAGGGTGGAGGGAGGAATGAAATAAGGAAGAAACGGGTGCTGTAGGTGATGGCCGCAGAGTCATTTCGACCACCTGGGGATATTGAAGCGACAGCTTCACTACGAAACCTCTTGCTTCGATCGCAGGGTGCTCAGTTTTGACCTTCAGCTGAATTAAAGGTCAAAGAATGAAAAGGAGGAAAAGAAATTGAATCAATATCGATGACTGGGAGTCGAACCCGCGGCTGCGCGAACAGATCTCCTTTGAGGGCCGCTCAGTGAGACCACTAGGCTATCGCCGCAGCCGACACGCCTCTTGTTAAACTGCACCATTGTCAACGACTCAGAACTGGCGATACGTAACTACACGTTGGGCAGAATCTCCCCACCAGCAGCACGGATTCTGAAAAATTATCAGCCCACGCGGCGCATTCGCCTAATCCGGACGCCTGCTCATGCCTCCCTTGCTGGTAATGAGGCGGCTCATAACCTAGCTCGAAAACTGTCCCCCAGAGCTAGGTTGTGCAGCCCGCCCGCCCTATACTCCGGCAAGGGAAGGTTGTTTTCTTAGTGAAATCCTCCAGCAGTACAGACTTGCAAGAATCAGATTTCCGCCAGCGGATAAAACGATCTCCAAACAACAAGCCAAAGCTCGGCTTAAACTTCAAACTAAGACCTTTCCAAATCCTCAATTGTGTAGCTTCTATTCGGAAGGACTCTACTCAGACAAATGGAAACTGTGATAGCAAAGCCGATCTAAATCAGTAGGGTAGGAGTGCGGGCAGATT
Organism: Amblyomma mixtum; assembly: GCF_055824585.1. Classification (NCBI taxonomy): domain Eukaryota; kingdom Metazoa; phylum Arthropoda; class Arachnida; order Ixodida; family Ixodidae; genus Amblyomma; species Amblyomma mixtum. Next base: position 102,893,781 of record NC_143013.1, read on the forward strand.
TACTTGAATAGCCGCTCAGCAAGACCACTAGGCTATTGTCAAAGCCAACAGGCCTCGTGTTAAACGGTAGATGTTGTTGTTGATCACCTCATAGAATGGCGCATACCCACAGAGGGGGATCGGCCAAGAAGAGGGGTGCTAGAGAGTTTTTGAGATTTTTTTTGTTCGGTTTTGTTTTCTGGGGAAAAATAAATAGATAAATTAAGTAATAAATAGAAATAGCAGAATGCTCGGGAAGAGAATCTTCAAGAGAAACCAGAAAGACCAAAAAGAAACACGACAAGCATAAGGCACGTAGGAGCTGGACTCTGCAAGATCTCTAGCAGAGGGAGTTGATAAATAAATACATGAATGAAAATAATAATAATAATAGTAACGGCGGGAGAGGAAAAAAAGCAAAAAAATGTAATGATGTGCAAAAGATAAATAAAAAAAAAGAATACCACACTCTCGCGCTGTGTATTGCACATCGTCGTCTTCATCAACTTCCATCTTCTCCATCCCGCGGCACTGCCTGCTCACCGTCGTCTTCTACGTAGCACAAATCCCTGCTTTCGCTTCGATTCGAATGTGCTGTGCGATGTCAGTGCACGTTAAAGAACCCCAGGTGGTCGAAATTTCCGGAGCCCTCCACTGCGGCGTCTCTCATAGCCTTAGTCGCTTTGGGACGTTAAGCCCCAATAAACCAAACCATCGAATGTAAAACATTCCCTGTCATTTTTTTAACACGCAATCATTCCGAGCACCTGGCGCTATTTAACCTCCACTCACACCGCACAGTATGCACCTATTGCGTTGAAAATAAATTTTTTTTTACGAAAGCAAAAGGCGCAGTAACTCTCTACTTCTTAGTGGACACCCGAACCACGCCGTAAGGGAAGGAAGAAAGGTGTGAGTGAAAGAAGAAAACCAGAAAGAGGTACCGTAGTGGAGGGCTGAGGTGCTTTCCGAGAGGAGAGACAATTGTTTAGACTTTCTTTCCTCAAAAACCTATGGCGTGTTGGTCGCGCCTTTCCTCATTCATTCCTCAAGCGCGGTGATGTCTGTCGTGAGAACACACACTATCATAATCTAGACTACGACAGCAATGGTCATTGCAATAATGGATGCGCTCTATGAAACATTCCATGCCATGAAGGTTACCTTTGAATTCGGGTAGGACATCAACAGCTGCAGCGTCCGTAGTCTTGGCTGGTGAGGCCTGTTTAAGGCTGCACGACGCAATGGACAACGGACACTGGAATAAATCAAGATAAGTTCCACTCCAGGCGAGAAGAAATCACTGTCCTGTGGCCGTGGTGGCGGACAAGCGAGAACAAAGGAGGTCAGGTCGTGCACCTTGATACGTGGCGAAAAACGTTCCAAATGATGATGACGATGATGCTGTTCTCAGCCTTAATGGCACATACCCACGGCGGGGGATTGGCCAGGGTGCATAGCGGATACAAACGCACACATGTAGAAGGAATGGAGTATTTTGATAATATTAGAACGTAGAGTTAGAATATGTACAAAACAAAATACGGGAAAGGAAAAGTAGTGAATTCTCACTCTAGCAGAGGAATAAGCGGCATTCGGATCTTCTTCTTCTTTATAGGAGCGTATAATTGTATTATTGTTATTTTATTATCGCTATTACCATAATAGGACAGTTGCAACTGCGATGCCAAGGCGACGGCTTCCACGCTCGCGCTGGGCGCTCGCGCTCACGAGCCAGACCGAGAAATATGGAAGGCGTTGTCTCGAGCTTCGGCTACCTTGCATTCCACTGCTGGTGAGATGGTAGTGCACTTGCTGCCCGGCACACACGTGACTCTATCTACCTACCGTCCTTCTAGAGATGTCTTCTCTTAGCGCTCCCGTCCGCGAGACCGCATCACCCACTCCTCTAATTTTCTGACCAACAGTGCTTTCAACAACAGCAACAATCTTGAATGCTTTTTATTGTTAATACCGGATTGTGGTATGCTCGGGAACGTACAATCGAGGAGTGTTAAAGCAGATTACACTGACATGCTGTTCAGTTCAGTTCAGTTTATTTTCCCCTTGCATCGGGGTATTACATAAGGGGTGGGATTTTAATGAAATAAGCAAACAAACCAGCAAATATTACTTAGCACTGAAGGTGATCGGTTACATGTTCTTGAAAAGTAAAAGATGAAGTGATCTTGACGATGTCACGAGGTAGGCCGTTCTAGTCCGTTGCTGCTGAAAAGAAAAATGAAGCAGAAAAGGTGGCAGTATGCGATGGCGGCCGGTCAACTTGTAGCGGATGGCTGGCGCGATGAGATATGCGTGCTGCAGCTGTGATATATGGTGACCGATTGAGTGAAGAATAAAATAATTTGGGATAAAGGGTGAGACATGCAATGGGACGACGGAACGAAAGGGGCGGTAATCCTGGTAATGCTTTCAATGAAGAAATGCTGACGTCATATGAGTATGAAGAGTGGATGAAACGAGTGGCATGATTTTGGACAGCTTCTAATGCATTAAGTAGGTTTGGTGTGGGCTCTATATGGCAGAGGCATACTCTAATTTTCTTCTGATAAGCGATTTATATCCGAGTAATATTACGTATAGAGCGGCAAGGCGGAGATGGCGCCTAAGAAAACCGAGTGTTTTATTCGATGCAGACAACATCACAACATGCTGTTGCCACAGTGGAAATGACAAATGCCTCAACATTGACCAGCGTGGCAAATCAAATGATTGTTTTCATGCTTCCTAGCCTCAGAGGGGGTTTTCGAGACCTGTTGCAATACGCGGGGCGAATTACGCACCAAAGATGCACTGAGGCTTGCTCATGCTTTCGTAATGAGTAGAATCCTCTACTCGACCCCCTACTTACACCTCAACAAGGTCGTCAACAAGCACATTAAATGCAGACGACTGCGCTCTATTGGGAAACTGAAGCTTAAACACACTACCACAACCGCAAGAACCACTGCCATATAGCTCACACCCACTACCGCGCAAGCTCCTTCTCTTTGCCACGTTGACAAAGTTTTTCTTTTTCGGGCGTGGTCTCTGATGCGCAGCGATCACAAGAAAAAAGATGATCAACCTAGTGAGCAAATGAATTTATGGCGACGCACAAAAACTAGCCTGTCAGGCAGCCATGCCAGAAGTGGGAAACACACACACACAAAACGCCTGCAGATGCACCCATCATGGCGCTTAAAATCGACGTTCCCGCAACTGACGATGACTATAATATTTCCGACTCCTAGCGACGAAGCAGTCGATTACGCCGGCCGCGGGCTAAGGTGAGCGCCCAGATTCTCTGGCGAAGAAAGTTAGCACACGCGATTCGAATTCAGTGCAGCATTCATTACGACATGACACGACACGTCGCCAGCGGTCGCTTCGCTCACGCCATACTTCTGTCTCTCCTCGTGCGCTCAGTTTCGGTCACGTGCGGGAAAAAGCGTCGGATTTATTCGCGGTGCAGGGCTCTAGGAATTGAGTGTTTCACCGTTTCAAAAACTGATACGACATCGTCTTGTTCACGGCATCAAACTCCCATTTGAGACTAACCACCCAGCTACGATATTTGAAAAGCCAATTAGTGGGTTTTTATTAATTACCTGCATAATTAGAGGTGTTTTGCAGCATATTGTGCCCGCCGGAGCAGAGAGTGTAATCTTACACCTATTTTTTTTTTGGCTATATTGAACCCAATGTTCTGAGGAATTTTCGAAAGTGTTCGCCAAAACACCCGGTATCAATACAATAAATGCTTCTCACCTCCACAACCCCGGCGCGCTCCTGGGTGGTGGACGCTGAGGCGAGGGTGCAAAAAAATGAGAAGATTGCACTTGTCTTCTTAAGAGCGGAAACGCGTGTCTGGCCACTGCTAATCAGATTCCTGACTGTTTCCGAACTTGTCAAGTTCAGCAGATGCGTACAGTTTAGAAGAACTTCTATTTGGGCTAGATGGTTCATTGTACTCGAAAATGGAAAAAAACAGTAGCGCCAAAAAACACACACACACAGCTCAAGAACGACGTATGACAAGCGCTCTGTCCTACGTCGTTATTGAGCTGTGTGTGTTTTTCGGCGCTACTGTTTTTTCCACTTTCGAGCAGATGCGGGAGCATGTTTCACATCTTAGACAGATTCATGTCAGCACTTCCCTTTCCGCTTTAAGCTGTGAAACGAATTCCCGAGCTTAGAAAGCAGAGGATAAAATTGCTAAATTGGTTTTTGAGGTAAGCAAATGCGCTATATTTGTCTCGCACATCTCGGTGGACACTTGAACCAAAGGGGGGGCGCATAACTGCCTTCTTGGAACAGTGGACACCTCAATTGTGCTTTAGGCTATAAGTGGCGGTAGTGACATATGCGCGCTGCATGCGTTGACGTTGGCAACGTTTTACATTCCGATCATTTTAACCCATTAGCTCCCAGCGTACTTTTAAAAGTACAGCTAAGTTTTGTATTATTCCTACACCAAAGACTGGATTTTCTATTCAAGTAGGTCATGCTTTTGACACCAGAAGATCGGCCGACGCCCCTTAACTAAGAAGGCGCATTTCCCCTTAGTATGTCATCTTTCCATGGTGAAATCTTAGGATGTTTGTTTCCCACGATCTGCAGCGGTAGTCGCTGGCTTACAATTTTCTCGCGGCCACGTTTATGTACTATCGGGGAGAAAAGTAGTATACTCCACGCAGCGGGAGCCTGAGCAAAGGAAAACTGCGCCATTTTGGCGAGCTAAATCACGAAACATTGAAACGAGCCACAAGCAACAAGTCTGCTGATAATAAAAATTCACTGTGGCTTAGCTTGGTCAAGCCAGGTAATTGCGAATGCAATATCCGTACTTTCGCCATGGTTCAGCTGGTAGTGTAGCTGGTGGTGGTGCTTGTAGTTAGACTTGTGGTGATGCATCGGTTATACAATCCAATCCAATCCCATCTCATCCCGTCCCATCCCGTCCAATCCAATCCAATCAAATGTAATCTAATGTAATGTAATCTAATTTAATCAAATCCAATCCAGTCCAGTCCAGTCCAATCTAATCAAACCCAATCTAATCCAATATAATGCAATCAAGGTCAAATGAAGGTCAATGGTGGTCACCGCCGCGTAACGGCAGTCACCGCCGCGGCACGGCAAAGGCGTGAAAGTGCAAGTAGTATTGCTTTCGCAATAAAAATTGGCTGTGGCTTAGCTAAGGTATAGGGCCTAGAATATACTGGCACTATAGCTAAGGTCAAGCCTGGATATCTCGAAGCGAAAAGCTGCGGCAAGGCGGAGGAAGAGCCGCGCGTGCAGTGAATACGGCGATGTCTTGGCGATGTCTTAGAAGGTTGCTTTAGAGACATGTACTGTGGCGTGCATTCCTCTAGGGTGTACAGCAAGATATGAGAGACAGGCATTTGCTTCCCTTAAACGCAATTTTCATTTCATTTCATTCTCCTTAAGGCCCTTACGGTGCGGTTCGGGTATCCACCGAGATATTAGAGGCGCAGGAGTCGTTTCCTTTCCTTAAAACCAATTCTCTTTTCAGTTTCCTTTCCTTCGGGCGTCCACCGAGATATGGGAGGTTCCTCACGGACTGCTTGTCTTTTCTTTATTTTTTATTTCTGCAGCGTGTGACGTCACTCCTTTCGGATGTGCACCAAGATATGAGAGACAGGCATTTCCTTTCCTTAACATCAATTTTCATTTCACTTCATTTTCCTTAAGGCCCTTACGGCGTGGTTCAAGGTAGCCACCGAGATATGAGAGAGACAGGCGTTGTTTCCTTTCCTTTAAACAAATTTTCTTTTCATTTTCCTTCCCTTACGGCGCGGTTCGGGTGTCCACCGTGACGTCACGCAGTTCGCGCATGCGCACCTGTGGCTTTTTCTGAAGACGGGGCCCACGCTAGCCCCGGTGTTGACTAGCCTAGTGAAGCTTTTCGCTTCAAAAGGTCACGCATTGGCTGGCTCGATCCCATATGCCGTCTGTAGACGGCGTTGCAACGCAGTTTTCCGTTGCTCGTGCTCCCGCTGTGTGGAGTATAGTACTTTGTCCCCGATAGTACATATTATGCTAGTTTCAAGTACAGAGCAGCACGAAAAAAACTCTGCCTCTCCCGTAAACGAAAGTAGAGTAAGCATGAAATGTTTACGGGCCTAATGTCATCTCGGTGGACACCCGAACCGCACCGTACAGGAAGGGAGGAACGCCACCACCCGTTCAGCGCGATGCCTTGTCATTTGAACGCAAGGTTTTTTGAGGAAAGGAAATGGCGCAGTAATTCTCTGCCATCTCGGTGGACACCCGAACCGCACCGTAAAGGAAGGGAGGAACGCCACCACCCGTTCGGCACGATGCCTTGCCCTTTGAACGCAGCGCTTCTCCCCCGGATCACGTCCGACAACGAAGTGCAACATGCAATTTATGTGGTTTTTGCACGCGTTATTAGAAATCGGAAATTATAATTCCGTGCGTTATCAAACCCACAGCTCCACTGATATCTTGATAAACATTGAGAAGGCACTGGCAGCAGTTATTTTTTGTCTCGTTTGGAGACCAACCAGCGCTTGCATGCCGGTCGCGTAGGAGGGCTTACGGAGTCTCGTTAAATCTCGCTAAGTCTCGTACGGTGCCCGGATGTTCTCGTTTCAGAGCCCGGATGAGTGGATTTCAGTGCCCGGATGACTGGATTTCAGTGCCCGGATGACTGGAATTCAGTGCCCGGATGACTGGATTTCAGTGCCCGGATGACTGGATTTCAGTGCCCGGATATCTGGATTTCAGTGCCCGGATGACTGGATTTCAGTGCCCGGATGATGGCTCTCGGTCTCGGCGTGACGTCACCACACTGCCGACAACGGGGGCTAAAAGCATTTCATGCTTAAAACGAAAGTAAACAACGGATGCTTTGAATGTCCCGCACTTTTTGCTTTTAAGCCTGAAATTCGTTTAGCTCCTGTTGTCGGCAGTGTGGTGACGTCACGCCGAGACCGAGAGCCAGCATCCGGGCACTGAATTCCACTCATCCGGGCACTGAAACGAGATCATCCGGGCACTGAAACGAGAACATCCGGGCACCGTACGAGATTTTACGAGACTCTACGAGAGAGGGCCGTGGGGGGCCGCTTCCGCGCCGTCCCCAAGGATGGCGCTGCGGTCCCACACTCACGCATGTAAAAGACCGGCCGCTGGGCCTTCAGCTCAGCTCAGGAGGTGGTGACGAATCGCGGCTTCGGCCGCTTATCTGTTTTTTCAGCCAGCGTCCGCTTCGGCGGATGCGGTTGTTGCTGCGACGAGCGTCTTTTCTTCTTTTTTTCCCTTCTGATCTTTTAACTCTCCCCTATCTGCACGTGGCAGCGGTGGTGGCTCGGCTGGAGCCATTAGGCAGGCCCGTGCAATTTCCTTTTCATCCTGCTCTCAGTCGCAACAACAACAACCTTCAGCGCATGACGTCTGCCCCTTTGGCAGGCAGATGTATACACGCTCGCGGAGTATTAGAACGCGCTGCTTGCACATTCTTGCCAGGCCTGCGTCTCGCCGTGTCCGCGTACGCTTCTGCATCGTCCTGCATTTCAATGCCGCCACCGTCACAGCTGTTTAAGCCGAGCAATGGAGCCTGATGAAGCGGAGGGAGGAAGCATCTTGCGGAAAACGATCGCTTTGCGAGTGATACGCCATAGCAGAAGACTGCTCGGAGAGGAGGTCGCCATTGCGTTGGCTGCATCTTATTCCAATTCAAAAACAATTATTTCCGACTCGCGAGGGGCATGTCGGAACGTCGAGCAGGGCTGGGTACCATATCTAGCCTACCGCATTCTCCAAAACAGCGTCTACACCGGGGACCCCGCGCACCGGCGTATCGTTTGGGCTCCTGCTCACATGGGCCTTGAGGGAAATGAGGCAGCTGACGCCGCCGCCCGCGCCCTTTCTCACCGGACATTCCCCTCCGAACCCGACGATCAGGAACTCGAATTCACTTCCGCTTACTCCTTTAAAGACATTGTTTTACATTATCAATCTGGCCATGGTCTTTATCCCCGCCCGTGTAAAGGTCTCTCAAAGGCGGAGGAGCGGCTTTTGCTTCGCCTGTATACCAATACTTTGCTGTGCCCGGCAGCTCTCAAACACTTCTACCCTTCTTTCTCGGGCAGCTGTCCGCACTGTGCGGAGAAGTCTTCGGACATTTACCACATGGTGTGGGCGTGTCCCTCCAACCCTGCTATCCCCCCTCACCCCAACCCAACCCGGGAGGACTGGGAGGCGACCCTGCTCGGCTGCTCTGACCTGCAGGCCCAACGGGCCTTGGTCGCGCGAGCTCGGGCGGCGGCCGACGCCACTGGGGTCCTGAACTAGGGACCTCCACCTAGTACTTGTAAGGGCTGGCCCCCTCTGGGTCAGCTCATGCAATACCTCCAGTAGTGCATGTGTAAATAAATGTTTTCCACCACCACACCCGAAAGCGACCAGGCCGCCGCGGTTCGCGGCTGCCTACCTAAGCCCGCACTACTGCAGGCGATCGCTTCGACGCAACAAGAAGAGTGTGGTGTGGTAAAGTGAACACTAGACCCATTTCAAGATTTTGACTAGTACCATCTACAATCAATGCGTTATGCCCGTAAACATTTCATGCTTACTCTACTCTCGATTACGGGAGAGGCAGATTTTTTTTTTTCGTGCTATGATGAATTTTATGCTGCGGTACTTTATATAGCACGCTGTGTCTTCCTGTGTGCACAACGGCGCGAATCTCTTCCAGGTCATAGATCTAATGGTTCCTTTCAATTTTCGGGAAAAAAAAGCACTTTGCCTGCTGAGCGACGCCTCAGAAACTGTTGTACTTGTCGCTAGCTATCCTGAACATGACGATGGTGTAGGTTTAATTGGTTATAAGAATTGAATGTTCAGAAAAGTAGACAGTTACTTTTATGCATTTCACACCTACTGTGGCAAGTCCTTGACTTTGGAAAAGAACTTTTTGGAAGGAAGCGCGTGTTGTATGTCATCGCCTGACGTGATTTCAGCGCTTAGTGACCATTTCATTTTTTTTGCATTGTTTTTTACTAGTCAAGACATTCTTGTAACGCTCCTCCGGGAGGTATTTCGGGCTACAGGAACCGTTCGCCAAAACGGGTTTAGGAAGTTTCCAATAGACGATATGCGAAATGCGCAGCGCCATCTGTCGACGCTCCGAGAACTAAGTCCTCCATGTTGGCACGGTACAGAAAACGAAACCGCTGCCCAGCGTTGGGTTAAAACGGCTGCGCTTCGTTTGAAAAGTAAAATGCCGATGCAGTGTTGCGCTACCCTCTCCACTGTGAAAAGACACTACGATGCGTGCCAGAACTAGGTGCGTTCCAGCTTTTCGCTTTTCTATTTTTTTACTCTGTCCCAACGTTTTAGTAACACAAAACGCCATGCGAGGTATCATGTGTCAGCACGCGGATCAGTGCGCAGCTTTCGCTTTCTGCGCCGATTTTTGACAAATTTCTCGAGGTGATTTGCGTTTAAATTAAGACAAGGACCACAGCCTTTGTTGTCTCTGATCAAAATTAGAAGCCGATTTCGTGCATTTATCAACTCCCCGGTCGGGCGTGAATATATATAGACGCATACTTGAACAACGTAATAGAGAAGGTAATTTTTTTGAGCGGGCCAATCGCTCGTGCCGTGGCGAAATAAGTTCACTCGAAGAACCATATGCCGATTGCTGCTTAGTTTGCTACGTGTTCAGTTAAATTTTTCCCGCGTTCAGTTAGTTTTAGAAGGGCGAGCAAACTCTCTGGACCATACGCATATGTTATGCGCGTTAAGGAGTCTTTGTGAAGCAATACACCCTACGTATAAAAACTGAGGTGCGAATGCTTTATTTCTTGAGGATTGCTATACCTTCCATATCTGCGGCGACGAAAATCTAAAAAAAAAGAAGCGAATAATATAGCTACTTTATTATGAAGGAGGGACGCATTTCTAAGCTAGAAAGTTCGTGCAACAGTGTTCTGAAAACGCTTTAGGCCATCAGATTTTATTATCGTTGTGGCAAGCTTCAACAGCTTGCTTCGCAACAAAGCCATTTGACCATGTTTGGGAGTAAGCTAATTTCGCCCCTGCACACACAACTTGACCAGCGTATCGAGTCCGTGCAGGCACCTACAGCTGTACGCTCTTTCTCTAATCAAGCCGCCGCGGTAGCTCAGTGCTTATCTGAAAAAAAAAAACTGCGTCTTTGCTTACATTTTGAATTATATATGCCCACTTTCCTATTGGTAATATCGATTGACAACATCGCAATACTCGCTTCAACTGCGTCTTAAGCAAGACGCGGTTTCAACGAATTGCGGCGGAAATCAACCGACGCCGGGCTCTGAAACGGTGACGTTGAAAACCGCAGATGCGCATTGCACATTACAGTAAAGGAATCGAATTACGCAGCTGGTCGAGGGTCTTGTGTGATTATACTGCAATGCACGAAGCTCCTGGCGTCGGCGCAAACGAAAGTTCGCACTATCACAGAAGTTTGTCAACACACGTGCGCACTCACCGCAAAATAACCGCTCGCTACCCTACCAGATGAATTCACGTCCACCTGGGAATAAAATAGCCATGATAATGCGTGATACTTGAACTGGTGCTTTAATGCGAGCATTAAAACGACAACAGCACACGGTCACGGTTCGACTTTCCAACCCACTTTCGAGTGCCGATTATAGCGATCATCAGCGCCAGACTTCAAGCGAAGCTGAGGACGCGGTAGGAGTAAGCTGGCGCTTATTGAAAGCACCTACATTTAGTCAAAGATCAGCTGTGAAAACAACGCAGCAGCTGAAGCTTGCCTGTTGAAATTCCACTCGCAAGAAGAAAGTACGCACAGCGAACGATGCACCAGCTCGACGAACTCGACCGCGCCAAGATGGAAACCGGAAGTTGTGGGCGCGGTGTTGCCAGACCGCCAAGCAATTTCGCATATCGTCTATTGGCCCAAAGAAAGCAACGGAATAGAAGCAGCCAGGCAAAATTGATTCTTCCTTCAATAACACAGGTTATGGGATTTTATTGAAGTTTAAGGACAACAACAATGTAGTCACTGTGGCCTGCAACTATAACAACATTGAGCCTACGTGTTTTATAAAGCGGTGGGTGCCTAGAGCGCTCAAAAAAACAGGACTTAAAACTTCCTTCCTTTTAGTGCAGGGCTATAGTACATATTGACCTTTCGGACCAAGCCGTCAAGTGCTACTACTTCGGCATCAGGGAAAAAAAAAGTGGGAGTGGATGTTGGCCCGAAAGCTCTACTTCGCAATTGTGAACGCCTGAAAATCTACCAAATTACTAGAGACGAGCCCGCTGAGTATTTGTGCTTTGGTGAGAATGTTGCTCGTCATTACCTACGTCTTGACATGATGCTAACAGCGGTTCGCAGACACTCTGACTAAACGTGTCTTATGCTTTTTTGAAAAGATGAAAGCTTTCCGCGTAAATTAGAATAACTGTGGTGCTGGCAAACCAAGAGGAGATTCATGAGGGCCTGCAAGAAGTGTTATATCACCCTGCGTAAAAATCACGGACACATTAACAAAAGTCACACCGCCAAGTAGGAGTAGAGTGAAGTAGCCACATATGTTATGGGGAGGACCCAGCTTCTTTAACAACTACACCTGTGTAACCTCGGAGCGAATGAAGCAATCCTAACAAAATTTCAGTAATCTGTTTTCCTGTGTAAGGGAGCGTCATATGTTAAAAATGAAGAAACTCCCTCCGTTAGATTTTTTCTTCGTCCGTAATGGGTTAAGGAAAAGAACTGCCCATAACTGGCTCCTTGGGACAGAGAGAGAGAGAGAGAAAAAACTTTATTGCACAAGGAATTCGGGGCACGCCCCAGGGTCCCCGTAAGACCCCACTGCACTCAAGTGTTTATGTTCCTAAGGTCCATAACACTGGCAGCCCGGCCGGTTGCGATGGTCTGCACGGCCGGGTCCTCCGAGCGCAGCAGGGTCTCCCAGTCCTCCCAGGTCTTGAGGTTCTCTAGGTCCCGCGGGGGAGGGTCCGCCGGGCAGAGGGAAAGGATGTGGAGGGAAAAGGCGAAGGGTTCTGGGCATAGGGCGCATGCCGGAGTGGGGAAGGAGGGATGATAGTGGACTAGGGTAAGGGATGAGGGAAGAGAGTGTGTCTGTGTCTGCGCCAGAGCATTGCGTGTTTTTTATCTAGGAAGGGGTGGGGCGGGGGGTAGAGCGGGCGTGAGGCCCTGTAGGCCTGCGTTCGCTGAATGAGTGCATGCGCTCCAAATTCTAGAGGCCCGTGTACTGTGCGGTGTCAGTGCACGTTAAAGAACCCCAGGTGGTCGAAATTTCCGGAGCCCTCCACTACGGCGTCTCTCATAGCCTTAGTCGCTTTGGGACGTTAAACCCCATAAACCAAACCAAACCTTCGTGAATCCCCGTGGATGCCTGAATCGCACTAATCGGCACGTGGGGTGATGAGAGAGAGAGAGATGTGGGCTGCATGTGTTAGCGCTGATAACGGCGAGCGAACTCTCGCAGGCAATCATTATAACTGCCACCTCCCGGGTGGTAGGGTGGGTGAGAACTTTAATGTAGATATGAGTACACACAGGAATTTCTTAACACTTATGCGGGAGAACATCCCGTTCTTGTCGCTTGTAACGCCTCCCACGGCTGTGACAACCTCGCGAAGTAGTTGCGCAGACCTCGTCTTTAATAACCAGGCATTTGTGAAGCAAGTCGAGCATATATCTATTTCTCCGAGTACAATTGAAGCTTCCATCATGACAATCAAGAACTGTTATTGAAGGAATATGTGTGAAAAATAACCAGCTGTCTGTAATTGTAGATTCCTCTTGCTCGAATTCTTTGCCTAAATCTATCGAAAAGCTGTAACAGTTCATAAGCTGCAGTCGAATTGCGCAATAAGAAGTAAGGCAATTGTCGGCAATTCTTTGAAGCGAAACGCTTCACTAGGCTCGTCAACACCGCGCTTCGCGGGAGCCCGAGGAAAGATTTGCCACTTCTGCGCATGCGCGAAATCGAGCTACGTCACTCGCAGTGCAGGTGGCGGCGGACTCCATAATAAAAAAAGAATAAAAATAAGCCCAGAAACGAGAATAAAAAATGAAATGAAAGAAATAAAGTATCACAAATAAAAAAAAAATAAAAGACAAACAGTGCGCCAGAAAACTCTCATATCTTGGTGGACACCCGAACCGCGCTGTAAGGGAAGGAAAATGAAAAGAAAATTCGTTTTAAGGAAAGGAAATGACGCCGGTCTCTCTCTCACATCTCGGTGGATACCCGAACCGCGCCGTAGGGCCTTAAGGAAAATGAAATTAAATGAAATTTGGTTTTAAGGATTGGAAATGCCTGTCTCTCATATCTTGGTGTACACCCGAAAGGAATGGACGCCACAGTACGTGTCTCTTCTAATACAGCACCGTATTCACTTCACGTGCGTATCCTCCACCTCTGTACAGGCGGTGTGTGTACGGCCGAACACCCCCACCGTTATCGTGGTGATCCCAGTGCATTGTGCGGCAACTGCGACAGGCATGACGTCAAACCAAGCACAACTGAACATTTTCACATATATATCCAGGCTTAACCACAGCTAAGCCACCCTCAATTCTTTGTTGGATATTAAACGTTTTCCTATCCAGTCCTATATTCCGAAGATTTTGAGGAAAGGAATAGCGCATAACTGGCACCTTGGATCAGTGTACACCTCAATCGTGCTTTCAGGTACGTGGTTGTAGTGAGATATATGAAATGCATGCATTGCGCTGGGGCAGACACGCCGCACTGCAGGAATAGGCCGCAACGTTCATTAGTTGAGCAATCTGTCGCTATTAACCATTAACTACCACCTGCCTGGGTTGCACGGTTTGCTCCCAGCCTATCCAGTGTCTCGCTAGCTTTCTCTAGCATAACCAGGGTTAGTTGAGCTAAGCCGCAGCCATTTTTCCAGTGTGGCGCTGTACAAGAAAAGGTTAGTGTTACTACATTTCTCGTTACTATAAAAATGTCAATCAGATTGAGCTCCAACTCTAATACTCCTATTACTCAAGGTCGCGTTAGTATGAAACACAAGGTCATTCAAGTGTGACCAGTATTCCTACCCCATCTGTTCACAGAAGGCGGCGTTCTGACGACTTCTGTCGTCGAGTGGGCGGCACGTTTGCTCCGGACACAGGTCGCGCTTGATGGTTTGGTTTGGCTTGTTGGGGTTTAACGCCCCAAAGCGACTCAGGCTATGAGGGACGCCGTAGTGGAGGGCTCCGGAAATTTCGACCACCTGGGGTTCTTTAACGTGCACTGACAACGCACAGCACACGGGCCTCTAGAATTTCGCCTCCATCGAAAATCAGCCGCGTTTGACAGTTCTTTGATAGATTCACCATTACACGCCTCTATCCGTGCATCCGTCCAGTCGCCTTACCATCCTTCTGTACAGCCGGACTTCCCGTTCGCGCGGAACGAGCTTCAGTCGCTCGCGAACGCACTCGCTACTGGCACGGCTCCCGACCTATATGGGTTGACTGCGCCCTTGGTTACGGGCCTCTGGCGTGCCCACCCGTCCTTCTTTCTCTTCCTTTTCAACGGTGCCCCCCGTCTCGCCCACTTTCCCTCCGCGTGTCGCAGGGGGCGGATCATCTTCCTTCCGAAGCCAAACCGTCCGTCTTCCCTTCCTACTTCCTACCGACCAATAGTCATGAGCTCAGTCCTCGGTAAACTATTAGAACGCCTTCTTCACGGCTTTCTTTACTATTTCTTGCACGCCAGGGGCCATCTCCACCCCAACCAGTTTGGGTTTATCTATTCGCGCAGCGCAGTGCAAGCCCTGGCCTCTTTGCAAACGGCTCTGGAAAATTTCCGCTTATCCCGCACGCCCGTAGTTCTTACATCACTGGATTTTCAGGGTGCGTTTGATAGCGTTTGACACTCCTTCGTTCTTCGCTTCTTGCGCTTCCCTTCCAACCTGTACCATCTCTTGCTCTCCTTTCTTTCGCAGCGCACGGTAGTATACCGTACACGCACTGTTGAGGAGGTCTGCCAATCCTACTCTCGGCAGCCCTCAGGGATCCCCCGTTTCACCCCTTTTGTGGAATATAATAATCGCTGAACTTCTCAAGCGTCCAATGCCTCCTGGTGTAACAATACAGGCGTATTCCGATGGTTCCGGCCCGCACGCGCCACGAGCTGGAGCAGTTGCGTGCCGACGTCCTTGACAAAGCCTGTTGGGCCTCATTCGCGGGTGACGATCTCGTGGGCAAAAATATTTTGTATGCTGTTTTCATATGGCGTGGGAGGAATGGAAAATCGTAATCTCACTGTACGCTTTTGGGGCCGCCCCTTAAGCTGCAAACAGGAACTCGAGATTTTAGGAGTTGTCGTCGACCGCCACCTCACTTTTCTACCTCATGCTCACTTCCTCTGCGACAAGGCAGATATCCTCACTTTGCGCCTTGTCTCATTTCTATCGTTCCACCGTTCTCTCCCTCCCTGTTCTCTACATAGGCTTTATTTCCAAGTAATGCAACCCGCTCTTACTTTCGCCGCGCCCGCTTGGGGGTCTCGCAGCGTCAATTCCTGCCTTCGGGAGAAGGTTGTTTCTGTGCAGCGCGTCCCTGTTCTCGCCATCACAGGGGCTTTCCGCACAACGCCCACGGCTGTGCTTCAGGTACTCCTCCGGGTACCCCCTCTTCCCTTGGAATTGGCTCGCCTCTGTGCGGAGTACAACCTTTTAATTGGTGTAGATCCCGTCACCTTTGTAGGTCACATTTATCTACCATCTGATAACTTGCCCCACTTTGATGCCTGGTGTGACCATCCCTCTCTGGCTCCCTCATTCTCCTTCACCCGCATTCTCCCTTCTCACTTTCCCTCTCAGTCCTCATTTCTGGCCTTCATATATTCACAGACGGTTCTTATACGCCCCACTCTGCGGGTGCTGCTTTCGTCGCATTCTCTTCTGGCACGCTGCGTAACGTGGGCCGGTTTTCCCTCGTACTTCCATCGTTTTGCCCTACTTCCCTCGCCTTACTGTCCATGCGGGGCAGCTGTGCGGGATGTTGTCCATTACCTGCGTGCCTGCCCTCTGACCGCGGACATAGCAGCATGGCTTCCCGGCTATCCGCACTTACTTTCAATCATGACCTCCCCTCTTTGTTAGATTCCCCTCGATCTCGTGTTTCGCTTATTCATGTTACTGTTCGCGTTTCTTCCCTTCTTTCACCTGTTTTCACCTCCCTGCCATTTCGGCGCCTTCCCATGTCTCATGAGGTAGGGGGCACCACATGGCCAATTTTGGTGGCCCGTGGCCCTGCCCCTGCCTCACGGGCATGTGGGTGGCATGCGGATCGGGATATTTGCTCGCTTGCGTGCACACGCACTCTTTGTTTTGCTTTGTTTGCTTTTCATGTTTTGTTTATTTTTCTTCTTTTGTTTTCAGTTTGTTTTTCCTTTTATTCTTTCTTCAAGCTGTTATATTTTCCATGTCTAGAGCGGTTTATTAGCACGTTGAAAGCGCCGGCGACGAAGACCCTAGCGCAAGTAGTCTAAGAACCAGCGAGGCGAGAGACCGGCACACAAGCGGGAGTTCTCCAACACGAGCATCCGATGGGCGGCGCTAGCGCTTCGTCGTCGTTGATGGCGGTGCTGAATCATCTTCATTCCAACTGCCCCGGCGGAAAGAGGGAGCCATGCTGGCGACTCAAGGCGAGGAGATGACGTGGGGGCTGTAATAAGGCTTCAAGCGGCTGACATGAACGACGTCGCGAACACGGCGGCGATGGTCCAAAGAAGGTATCACCGGTTCGATGATATAGTTCACCGCTGACGTACGCTCTGAGATGCGGTAAGGACCAATGTGCTTGGTCGAAAATTTGGACGCAGCCGGAACAGAGAGCCAGACCAATGATGCAGTGGAGAAGTGTGTAGCGGGCGCGTCTTGATCGGACTCATGTTTGCGGAGTCCTTGACGTTCTGCGGTGAAGGAGCGAGCCAAGTGGCGGCATTGCTCAGCATGGCGGGTAATGTCAGAAAGGGACGTTTATTTTGAGCTGTCGGGGTTGTGGGGAAGGATTATGTCCAGCGGACAGGAAGGCTCGCGCCTGAATAAAAGAAAGATTGGGTAAAAGCCGGCGGTTGCTCCAGATGCAGTGTTATATGCATAGGCCATGAACGGAAGGACTTGATCCCAATGGGAGCTGTCGGAGCGAATGTACATGGCGATCATGTCCCCAAGAGTCCGGTTGAATCGTTCGGTGAGGCAGTTGGTTTGGGGGTGGTAAGCAGTAGTGGTGTGTGGACTGAGCAGCACACATCGAGAAGCTCGTGAACAACTTCAGACAAGAAAACACGGCAGCGGTCACTGAGAAGTTCTCGAGGAGTGCCGTCACGCAGGACGAAGTGATGAAGAAGGAAGAAGGCGACGTCGCGAGCAGTAGCCGCAGGTAGGGCAGTGGTCTCAGCATACCGAGTCAGGTGGTCCACGGCGACGATAATCCATCAATTCCTGGCGGTCGTGAAGGGGAGCGGCCCATATAGGTCGATACCCACACGATCGAAAGGGCGAGCCGGGCACGGTAATGGCTCTAACGGGACAGTTGAGGGGCGAGGTGGGGACTTCCGCTGCTGACAGGCTGTGCAGGAGCGAACGTAGCGACGACCGAAGTTGTACATGCCCCGCAAGTAGCACCTCTGGCGTAGTCGGTCGTAGTGTTTTTAGCGAGCCAGCGTGAGCGCTCTGAGGGTCGGCATGGTAGTGCGCACAGATCTCATACCGAAGATGTCGGGGAATCACGAGGAGCCACTTTCGGCCGTCAGGACGATAGTTGCGACGGTACAGGAGATCGTCGCGGATGGCAAAATGGGAAGCTTGGCG
Source organism: Amblyomma mixtum (assembly GCF_055824585.1). Lineage (NCBI taxonomy): Eukaryota > Metazoa > Arthropoda > Arachnida > Ixodida > Ixodidae > Amblyomma > Amblyomma mixtum. The sequence continues at coordinate 102,911,643 of NC_143013.1, forward strand.
ACGAAGGGCCCGAGGGAAGGAGGACGTAGAGTGTGCATGAAGGACATCGAGCAACGATGAAATCCACGTATCCTGGCGTTGTTGATTGGGCATGTCCATAGTAGTGAGCGCTGCGAGTAGGGAATCAGATATGAGGGAAAAGGGCGCAGGAGAGGGCAGTGACGAGCGTGACAAGGGGTCGGCGTCGGAGTGCTTGCGGCCCGACCGGTAAGCTACGGTAATATCTAATTCCTGAAGACGGAGCGCCCAGCGGCCAAGGCGCCCTGAGGGATCTTTAAGTGAGGCCAACCAGCACAGGGCGTGGTGATCAGTAACGACGGTGAACGGGCGGCCATATAAGTATGAGCGGAATTTTGTGAGAGCCCACACTACGGCCAGACACTTCTTTTCATTCACGGTGTAGTTCGACTCTGCTTTGGTGAGAGCACGGCTGGCGTACGGAACAACGTATTCAGAAATTTCAGGCTTGCGCTGGGCCAGGACAGCACAGAGCCCGATTCCGCTTGCGTCGATGTGCACCTCGGTAGGAGCACAGGGGTCATAGTGCCGAAAAATAGGGGGTGAAGTTTGAAGACGACGGAGCGCAGAAAAAGCTTCACCGCCGGCAGAGTCCCACGCAGACACGTCGGCGGGACCATTGAGGAGTCTCGTAAGGGGCGCGACGATACAGGCGAAATTAGGGACCGAGCGCTGAAATTAGGAGCAGAGACTCACAAATCGGCGCACCTGTTTCTTAGAGGTCGGTTTAGGGAAGTCAGCCACAGCACGAAGTTTGTCACGATCAGGTAGGACGCCATCTCCGGATACGAGGTGGCCGAGTATTGCCAGTTGCCGATCGCAAAAGTGACGTTTCTTGAGGTTAAGTTGAAGGCCAGCACTGGTGAGGCAGCTCAATATCTGGCGCAAGCGCTGGAGATGCGTCGGAAAATCGGGCGAAAACACAACATCATCATCTAAATAGCAAAGACAAATGTTCCACTTGAGGCCGCGCAAGATGTTGTCCATCATTCGTTCGAACGTGGCGGGAGCGTTACATAGACCGAATAGCATTACGGTGAATTCATATAGGCCGTCAGGCGTAACGAATGCCGTTTTAGGACGGTCGGACGCAGACATCGGGACTTGCCAATAGCCGGAACGAAGGTCTAGAGATGAGAAGAACTCGGCGCCTTGCAAGCAGTCAAGGGCGTCGTCAATACGGGGTAGAGGGTAGACGTCTTTGCGCGTAATTTTGTTGAGCCGGAGATAGTCCACACAAAATCGTATCAAGCCATCCTTCTTTTTCACCAGGACAACTGGGGATGACCAAGGAATGGCAGATGGCTGAATAATGCCGCGTTGTAGCATGTCGTCCACTTGCTCAGCGATGAGGCGGCGCTCATGAAGTGACACACGGTAGGGGCGCTAGCGGAGAGGAGTATGGGTACCGGTTTCAATGTGGTGCTCAACAGTGGCCGCATGGACCAAAGAAGTGGACTGGTGGTCAAACGATGACCGAAACGGATTGAGCAGGGCAAGAAGCTGCGCGCGTTGAGCTGTGCCGAGGGCGGGGTCAATAGAGCGGTCGAAAATGTCCGAAGGCAGTGGGTGATCGGGAGTAGCACCACGTGGGGTGAGGGCAGCGAGGTCGGGACTGGAGGAGATCACATCAGTGTCCAAGGAAGAGATCAGGGGTGCTATGCTGGAAGGCCCGAGTTTGCTGAAACTCGGAATCTTCCCGAGCTCTGGCGACACCCTCTGATGAGTGAACTAATGGTAGCAAGACAAAATCCCACCCCCGTCACGCCTCCAACTTCATTGGGTTATCTGGATATATTCCGTGCTTTATCATCACATCGGCACCACCTCATGGGCTTCTTGGGCGGTCTACAAAGAACGGGTCACGTGAGCCAACCGCCGGTGCACTTTTCATTTGTGTGTCGCTCCACCAAGTGCATTGCGTGTGCAATTAGACAAACAAGGTTTGTTGAAATTTATAATGCACTTAGTACATCTTTATAAGCATTTTATAGTGTGCAAGATTTGGATTTAAAGCTCTTTAGAGTGATTCATGCATTATTAAATTTTGCTTTGTGCCGTGAGGGAACGCTACCAACGCTACGGTCCCGTCATCAGCTGACTTGCCAATGGCGACGAGGCACATGTGCAACGCTGTGAAGGCTACGGAAGTAGTCCGCAAAAAAAAAATAAAGAGAGGCGTATTACTCCGCGCTGTTCTGTGGCCGTGTGGTCTAACGCGTCGCTCCGTAGAGCCGACAGACAATGGGAGTGCGTGGGTTCAAATCCCGCATGGTGAAACTTATTTTTTCGCAGATTTTTTTTTCATCGCAAGTTGAATTTCGCGTGACCTGAATGAGAAAACTCGTTTTGTTCACAATCGCTTTAATATTATTCCGTGTTCTGAAATGAACTGCATGCATCTGTTCATTTGATGCATACCGCGTTAATGTGAGCTGTCCGAAATTCGTTGTCAATGAGCTCGCACCGGCTTTTGGTCAGCAGTGGCGGTTTTCTTCCCGATTCTTCAGCACTGTGACCATACTTTTTAGATGCAGGCGAGAGGTTTTTGCGGAAGATGACATTCATTCGTCGGGTTTAATTAATTAGCACCGTGGTGAGTGCTCTGCAGTTGCCCCATTAAAAAGTGGCCGTCTGCAACTTTCGATTTTGCCGTTGCCGAGGAGCCCACTTTTTTTTTAGCCTCTCTTAAGGTACCTGGCATGTTATGAATTGTTCTGTGCAACCGGTTAGCGGCTGATCCAGTCTTCGCCAAAATAGTCTGAGACCGACTTTGGCACTGTGCTGTAGAATAGCCCAAAGGACTTGGCGACAACAATTATTTTTTACTGATCGCTAAGTTCAGAAGCAAGATGTCTGTTAATTTAGAATGCTGGTTTATCATGCAGGAGCGCAGAAAACATGTTCTAGACTTCTTAATCGCCTATTTTCTCACTGTATATGTGTCACATTCTTGTGCATATCTGCAATTCTTTTGTTTTGTTAAGATATCTCTCGTTCTTAAGCAAAGCGCGTTTTCCTTTGTCATTGAAGAGAGCTCTATAACTTGGCTATTATATGCGGCAAAAGAGCAGTATATTTAAACCGATTGGTCAAATTATTTTTACGCACACCACCTCGTTAAGGCCTGTTTTCCCGTGTTAAGTGTTAAATTTTGAACATAGTGTTGATTCACACAGTGACAGAAAATAGTACTGCCTCAAGAGTCAGCTTGGCTCGATTTCCCTGCTCTCCTAGAAGAGCAGAAGCTGCTCAGGGAGTATTTTCATGCAGCCAGGTAAAACGAGTTCCAAACTGTGGGAGCGTCAACTAAGAATGCAGAAAAAGTTGTACAACGCTAGGAAAAAAATATTTCGAAAGAGCAAACAATAAATGAGACAGGACATAAAGAATGCTGACCCCGCAGTGTTTGAGAGAAATGGTTCATTCTGGAAACAGCCAGGGGCATGGATCACAGTGCATACAAATTAAAGGACACGTGCAGGGATGTACACCAACACACAATCATTCAAGTGCTCCAAAATTGAAAAAAAAAAATGTGGAGCCATCGAACAACACTATTTGATAAAACGAAAACCTCAAATCTTCATCACTGGAATCACTCAAATCAAATCACTCAAATCTTCATCACTGGAATCAGTGCTCGACTCATCAGAGGAGGAGTTGCACGAGTCAGAAATGCTGAAGACAACCGGTTCAATTTCAGCGTCAACAATCATATCGCGTTGCCATGCTTCAGCCTCAACTTGCTCCACATGAACACAACAGTTTTGCCAGTTGTCCTGGCTTACAGACGCCAGTGCTTCCGGCAGGAGCTTTTCCACTTCAGCCAAAGTGAAATGTTTATTGCGACTATGAATATTGCATAAGAATGCAATCTGCCAAGTGACACAAAAGCTACCGTTTAAAAACCCATTAAAATGCATGCATGAAATAGCTGGAAAAATCCATGCACTGATTACATGCGCACACATGAGGTAAAGCAAAAAATTATCTACACTGTGTGTAAAACTGCTCAGTTACTGATAAACGGAAGCGGTTTTTGAGGTTTAATGCCCCAAAGTAACTCAAACGATGAGGCATGCCATGGTGAAGGGCTGCCAATAACTTCGACCATATGGTGTTCCTTAACATCCACTGACACTGCACAGTACACGGACCACTATCACTAATCAATGGGAGAACATTCTATTAACCATGACATGCATGAAAGCAAAAACACAGCATTCTTACAACCATTGTGTTCAATGCATAATGTGCCTTCCTCGTGAAATAGTTGGCCTTTACCATGTCAGGGCTGGACTTCGAAGGGGCCTTTACGCCAATGTAGGTCCCGTGGACGCATCCCACGACGTCTGTGATGCCGCCGCGCAGAAGGAAGTGCTCCTTAACATACGCACGCTCGGCCGCAGTTGTGGGGAAAGCGAGCCACCGCTTCTGCACAGCCGCGTCGATAAGCGCGTCAGAGACGTCCCTGACACAGCGGCTGACATTGCTTTGGTGGCGTCCAATAAAGCGGTCTCCCGATTGCCCGAAGCTCCCGATTGCCAAGAACCGGAGGGCGCAGAGGACTTGCTCTTCGGCCGAATGCGAATGAGGCCCGGTACGCACTCTCCGCAGGCGTGGGTCGTCGCCTAACTCTTTACACAACCATCGTACCGATGTTTTGGAGAGGCGAAAATGTCGCTGGAATTCGCCGTCGGCCATGGCAGTAAACGGGTCCAGCCAGCCGTACTGACATTTGCCGTCAGAGGAAGCGATGACCCAGGCTGCTGCTGCTGCCGCCATGACAGTCCCGAGATGAATTCGGGGCACTTCACCGTTCACGAGTTTAGCTCCGAGTTCACCTGTCAATCAAAACCATTGGTCACGCCCCCGGCGTGCCGTACATAAATTATAGGTGTACGCGCTATGGGTGGGCCACTCCCAACATCCCTGCCGGCTACAGGTATGCTGCGCGGCTGTGCTGATTGCTGACAGACATCGACGATGTTGACCATCGAAGTATAACAGGCAAAACGGACGTCTTCGCTGATTAATCTAAGCTCCTCTGCGAAGGACACGCAACGTGGCGACAGCCGCCGATTTGTTCGCTCGCATACCAAGATTGCACAACATTATAGCCTGCTGCAACCACGTAAGACACAGCACAACGCTGACGGCGCGTCACACCCGCTTGCAAGGCGTCAAACACGGAGCACGACGAGGAAACGGCGCTTGGAGCACGTCCTACTCCAACATCACATCCCAGGTGTTTGGCTTGGCCGCCCTTTCATCGGTGATAAAGCTCAGCATCAATGTGTCAAAACATCCGGGATCGACAAACGGTCGCTGCTCCAGACCCAGTGCAATAAAGAGTTTGTAATTTCCAGCACGCAAGCACTGCGTACTTCACAACCGTAACACCTTTCTCTGTTATAAGTCCGATTCCATTATTTCAAACAGGATCCCTCACCTGCCCGAACGATATTATTGCGATGTCACTACGGTATACAACGGTGATCGACGTTAGTGACAAAACCAGTCCTCAAAACCTTGAAGTACGCGACGTAAACAAATACTACGCAGATACGCGCGCCACCACCTTCGCAGCTTTTAGTCAGCGTCTGATGACATAGGATGAGTTGTGTCGCTGGGTAGCACGATCTTCGCATCCGCAGTGCACTAAAGAGGCGTCACACACAACAGGCATACGTAATGAATCATTGAATACAGCCAGACAGCAATTTTTTTCTCACACCGCATCACAGCCGCTCGCACGGCCAATTTCTACCGCTGAGATTCGCCAAGAGCGTACTATACGCAATGGTTGGCCATAGCGGGGTGCGGCAGCGGCCGTAGCAGCGGAGAACTCCAGCTGAGGTCACTGCAGAGAGCAGCAGTGACGCGGGGATGCAGTGTATTCAGTTTTTTGCTTTTGTGTATTATGCAAGCCGGAAGATGCATGACTGTTATATTTTGATATACGACAGAATAAAATATATTATCGCAATGGCCGAAAAATAAGACAGATTCAGCGTGTAGTAGTTGCCCAGTCATTCCAGTGGAAGGTAGCGCTACCGGCGGCGTGTCAACGCAGGAGCTCTCTCGTTTTCGGCAAGGTGGGCTGCCGCTCTAGTTCGTATGCAAGCCACGCTGCAAGCAATGGCCTCACTATCGCCACTAGCGGCAGAAAGTGTCAAATCTTTGTTAATTTCCTAAAGCTATGCTTTTCAACAACGCTTCATTGGATTCAGATTTTAAAAATACATTTGGAAATGAACAAAACGTTTATAATATTATCTGTTGCCTTTTAACGTATTCGAGAGAAGAGAAAGGGTTGGTACAAGAGTGCACCTAGTGCGCACTGTTCGTCTTCGGAAATTGAGAGACAGATAGAGCCTGAAAGAGAAGACACGCCTTATGCACGCCTTTGACGCGCCCGAAAAGGCGTGTCAAACAGCTAGCGGCGAGTGTGCAGATAGATAGCAGAGAAGTCACGATTTCGCGATTGCTGATATGGCGCTGATAACTTCAGGTAGCGCTGCGGCCTGGTATTGCGCAGTGTATCGTGTTTGAAGTGTGAAAGAGGCGCGCAGGGTGCGCTTGTATCGCCTTTACCTGGCTTTATCTCTACATTTTATTCTCCGCTGCGTGGGCACGTTCCGCGCTATCTTCATTCACTGACTGCCGTCATCGCGAACTCGGATGAAACTCGGGCGAGCGCCAAACTCGGGCCTTCCGGCATAGCGCCCCAAGTCAGCGGTTTCAAAATGACCAAGACACTCGCCACGGAGCAGGGAGAACGCAGAGAATGAGGTGTTAGAGACGAGGATTGCGGCAGCATCGTGTTGAATGTCGATGACGGCGAAGGGAAGAGAGACGTCGGCGATAGGCGAGGACGGGGGAAGGCTTGAAGAGAACGGTGGCGTCAGAAACAGAGGCGGCGCATACAGGGACGAGCACAACACTCTCAGGGGGAAAATCAGTCTCCTAGGCGACAACAAGCTTAGCATCACAGCGAATCGGAGGTTCGTCGAAGGGTGCATCACAGAGCGTAGATAAGACGACATGCGCACGGGCACAGTCAATGACGACGCTGTAGCAGGATAGAAAATCCCAGCCAAGGATGACGTCATGGGAGCTTGCACGGAGAACTAAAAAAATGGCTGAGGCTTAACTTGGTTAACCCTGGTCAGATGCGAAGCACATTGATGGCTAGGCTTCGAATACTTGGTCATTTTAATACAACCACTAGAAGCCTTCGTCGTGGGGGAAGACAACGGCATGGCTACAGCGGAACGCCGACTAACCCCGAGACGCGCGTTGGGTGGGCGCCTGGATTGCCACGGAAGCCGCGTCCGCCTGCCCGGTGGAGGTGGTGGTGGTGAAAAACATTTATAATACAATAAATATTTACAGAGAGGTGATTGGGGTAGGCCCTATTGGCCCTTTCCCCTAACAATACTAGGTGGAGCCCCTATTCCGGGGCCCCATTGGCAAGCAACGCCGCCCGCGTCCGGTGAACCAAGGCCTTTTGGGTCTTTAGGTCCTGACAGCCGAGCAGGGCCGCCTCCCAGTCCTCTCTGCTGGGGTTGGGGTTGGGGGGGATAGATGGGTTTGACTGACACGCCCAAACCATGTGGAAGGTGTCAGCTACCTCCCCACAGAACTGGCACGCGCCATCAAAGGATGTATTGAAATGTTTAAGCACCGCCGGGCACAGTACAGTGTTAGTAAGAATTTTGATGAGGAGGCGCTCGTCAGCGCGATCCAGACCCTTACAAGGGGCCGGGTAGCGCCGGTGCTCCTCCTTGTAGTAATCAGTGATTTGTTTGAATGTAATGGCCAGATTGTCTGATTGGGAGTACCCTTCCAAGGACAGGGAGCGAGCGTTTCACCTACACCGAGTGTGAACGCGCGTTCGAAATGCGCGGGAATGTCACTCGAGGACATTCCGGTGTCTGTGCGATGGCATCGTTCTCCCTCTCCCAGCGCGTTACGGCGATCTGTCGTGACGTCATGTGTCACGTGGTATGTCACGTGGTGTGACGTCACTGTACCACGTGGTCTGCACGGCAACCACAGCGACGGTGCGAGGTGGACCCCCATCTTCCTCTGTCGTGACGTCATGTGTCACGTGGTATGTCACGTGGTGTGAAGTCACTGTACCACGTGGTGTGCACGGCGCGTAACCACGGCGAAGGGCTGTAGTGTACCTCTAGTAATATGCTTCGCATAAAATTCAACAACATATAAAACATCGGCGATGACGACACATGCTGTGCAAGCGGCAGAAGGATGAACGGGCTCGGCGCTAGCTGTACGGAGGCAGAGTCCAGAAGATGGGGTGGTAACTTTTCGAAGCGAACGGCAGAAGTTTTCGTTAATTACAGAAACGGTGGCCCCAGTGTCCACAAGCGCAAGTGCCTTGACGCCGTCGACAAGCACGTCAAGAAGATTCGGCGGTGAAAGGCGAGGACTTAGGCAGGGCGATGATAGCGCAGTTTGTGCCCCAGGAACTGCGGCTGCTAGTTTTCCGAATCGGCGGGGACGGTGAGACGCCTCATGGGCGACAAGGAGCGGAGGCGAGGGGAGGGCGAGCGGTGGGAAACGTAGGGCTGGCGACCAAGCGCGTGGTCAGGTGAGGTCCCCTGAAGGGGTGGTTCGAAAGGTGGGCGAAAGGTAAGATCCTTACTGGGGAAGTCCGGCGGTGGCTGCAGAGGCGCAGGCAGAGTACGTCGACAGAGGCGCGCGACGTGGCCTGGAAGACCGCAGGCGTAGCAGATAGGTCTGTTGTCAGCCGTGCTCCAAGGATTGTAGACAGCGGGCGCGAAACACGGTCGGGGAGCAGCAGGAACTGCATGAGGAGCGTGGTCTTGTGACAGCCTTGTTAATGGTATCCAAGATTTCTGCATTGCAAAATCATTCAGAATTTTTCTTGCATTCAATTCACTAATCTTTATGCCCATTTATTTTTTCCAATTCTTTTTTCCCATAATTTTTTTAATCTATAATATCATCTTTAATTCCTCGGAATACTTACCCAAAGTTATATCATAAGCTTGGCAACAAAAGGTAATCCATTAGCTTGGCACCAATTTATCTTCTTTGGGCTCTCCTGTCTGAACACTGGCCAATCCCCCGTCGTGGGTATGTGCCATGCCACCAAGGCAACACCAACAACAACATCGGCATATGTTAGAGGCACGGGTGCGGGCGCAGGCGGCACGGTTACTGGAGGATCGTAGCTCAACGGGGCGGGAACAGGGGTAGGCTGGATCGGTGGAAGACCGGCCTGGAGAGCCAAGGGTGCCGGTAGCCAAAGGCAAGTGCATCAGCGATCTCCTGTGTGATGGCATGCCGGATCTCAGGACAGAGGACGGGCGGTGACGGGTGTTGGCTGGATAGGAGCGAGAGCTGCCTGGCGACCTCGTCCCGCACGAAGTCTTTGATTGTGGCTAGTAAGTCGTGGTTGATCCCCAGGCCGGAGATGGAGTCGGCAGGCGGCGGAGTGCAACTAGCGCAAAGGCGTTGTTTGCGCAATTCGTCGAAACTATGGCACAGGGTATACACCGAGGTAACGGTGGTGGCGCTCTTCGCCATCAACATCTGAAAATCGTTATCGTCCATGCCTTTCATTATGTGCTTGATCTTCTCAGCCTCGGTCATAGCCGGATGAACACCTTGCAAAGGTCAACTACATATTCAATGTAGCTGGTGAAAGGCTCGCCCGTGTGCTGAGCTCGGACACGCAGGCTTTGCTCAGCGCGCAGTTTTGCGCACGGCGGGACGGCGGGACGGCTGAAAACTTCCGCAAGTATGCTCTTAAGAACGGCCCAAGTGGGAATGTCGGCGTCGTGGTTCCGGAACCAGGGTCGCGACGTCGCTCAGGTAGAATATAACATTGGTGAGTTTGACGCGGTCGTCGCAGTTGTTATGGCGGCTCACCCGTTCGTATGATTCCAGCCAATCTTCCACATTCTGATACATCCTGATCGTTGTGGCCGCTGAAAACAGCGGCGTCCCGCTGCCGGACGGAACCAGAGCAGATGACTGGCTGCGGCGGAGGTGGGGGGCTGTTGACTGGCTTTGGACATCGGGATGGTGCGACTGCGAAGGTCCACGGTGATGGGGTAAAGGTGAATGCAGCAACCTCCACCAAATCTAGAGCGGTTTATTGGCACGTTGACACCGCCGGCGACGAAGAGCCTAGCGCAAGTAGTCTAAGAACCAGCGAGGCGACAGACCGGCACAAAAGCGGCAGTTCTCGAGCACGAGCATCCGACGGGCAGTGATAGCGCTTCGTCGTCGTTGGTGACGGTTTTGAACCATCTTCATTCCACATGTTTTAATAGTTTAGTTATTTTTAATATGGCTCGTTCTGTTTCTATGGTTTTTTACCTGCCTTTTTGTCATTTACTTGATTCTCTTTTCTATTTCCCCTTTTTTTTGTACCCCTTCTGCTTTCTTGAGCCCATTATCGTCTGTTGGTTTTTTTTTTCTCCTTCCTTTCTTGTCTCTTCTTACTTCCTACAGATCCACGCACCTTCCCTCCTCCTGGCCCCCTGCCAGCCTGTCTGAAGAATCTGGGCGTGCTGGACCCAACCCTGTTTCATTTTCATTTCGTTCATCTTAATTCTTAATCCTTCAGGAGCGTCTTGCCCTGAAAATTACTTTTGCGCGGCCATCATTTGTGCCTCTTTTTTTCTCTTGTAATTGGTTTTTCTTCAACTTTCTCTTGGGCGTTGGCCCCTTTTCTTTTATTTTCAACTGGTTCGCCAGCGATAACCTCTGATTGGGTGCGGGCGTCCTCTCGATTTTTTTTTATTTTATTTCATTTCCTGACAGTTTTACACTAAAAGAGCGGTACATTAGTACACAGATTGTGGGCCACATAATTGGCGTATAATGGTAAGAGTGGTATCAAACAATTCAGCGCATTGCGGAGCATAAAATCATTAATCGCATCAAAGCATAGCTTGTCACAGGGATTCTCCCTGATGACCTTTGTTTTCCCAAACCGCGACTGCTTGAAACTTCAAACGTCCATTACAGACAGAGTAATTGACGTAGGACAATCGGAGTGCTAGCAAACGATTTGTCTTCTCTCACTGTATACGTTCTCATCAAAAAAGCAGATACCGGAATATAACGAAAAATTTCTACCGGATATAGCGAGGATGGCTAATGACGCAATACTCGTTCGGTACTGCTAACGCTCGATACTCATACGCTGCCACAGCGTTTTGATTTTTTGAAGCATTATTAACAGCACCCATTAATGATTCTAATTTCCATAAGACCCATGCCCACCCTGCCCCAATTACCTTCGAGCAGCAGACGAACGCGAAAATTTTCCCTCTAGGAGAAAATGCAACACCGCCTGATGCCGTATACTACCGAGCAATTCCACCATAAATATCTTTTTCAGCTTTTACTTAAAGTGTCTGTGGCACAAGGAACACGCCAACGTTCAGAAATAGCGCTGTCCACAATGAACAACGAATTGAAAAAGGGCAGGCAAACGAACGCGATATATTTGGCTTAGCGGCAGCAACTGATATACAAGAATGTCCTAAAAGAACATCTCCGAAGGAAGAAAAGAAATCTATCGCCACCCCCATGGACAAGAAAATCTAAAAAAGAGGTTATAGAACAAAGAAAAGCGCGCGAAATATGCCAGTTCCACTGTAACACAAACGGAAGTTCGCGGCGCACAGACAATTACAGCGGGTACGATAACACTCAAGCGCTCGTCGTTTGTCGATAAGAGAAAGCATAGGGAATGAAGTGTCACAATGTTTTTTAGCCCAGAATATGAAGTGCGCACTTCACAGAACACTCGCATTGAAATGCGCATTGATGTTAACAATGTCCATGCTTCACAGCAACTGGGTTATGGCTTTCCTGACGCCGCGCGCAAGCGATCTTGCGCACGACACGTTCGTCTTGCAAAGCACGGTAGTCGATCTGTGACATAGGCAGAGTCTAGGCCCATGCTGCTGAAGTTGGGAGTGTTGGTACGCAGTAATTAAATTAAAATAGAAATGATGAGCATGAGCAAGAGCAAACTAAAGCCGGCATTATGGCCCTGAGCAAACCAACCATTTGGCCTAGAAAGCAGATGAGAAGTGATAGAAAAAATGTCAGGCGCTAATCAACGCTTCCATTTATATGCCCTGCGCATCGCCGTGTGTGAAGCTGCGCCTTCAGTGACTTATTTAGAGATTTATTTGGCTTCGTGCTGCGATGTAAAACTTTTCCCCCGCCCTGTTGGTAACTTTGATCCATTTTTGCATGCTCTGATTTTGACGTGCAGGTTCTGGATGCTTTTTGGATGTAACCTGGAAGAAATGAAGAAAAAAAACTTATTTTAGGCCACGTCATGTAAAGAACCCTTCATGTATAAGTAAAAACACTTTCGCTATTTTTTTCTGTTCAGCAGAAACACTTGTTGCCCGTAGCGGCTATGTAACCGTAAACAAAAAGTTTGGATATGATAAACTTTCGAGCATGAAATTAATTATGATAATAACTGTGCAAAGTTGTACTCGAAAGGGCCCTTCAGTGTCATGCGGCGGTACTAAAGAAAATTAAGGGGACATTTCACTATGTTACATGTTCAGAATGCAAAAGTATTAAAGCCTGTTTCTCTTCCTTAGTTATTGCTGCTCGTCGCATTCCCCGAGCCTGCGCAGCCACCGATACTGCTTCAGCGGCATACTTCCATGAGTGAGCGATGAGGGGCTTGTGTGCATGACCTGATTACAAAACATAAAACTGAGCAGGGGACAAGATGCAGGAAAGAAGCAAACAGGACGTGCTTTCACAACTGATTCATTGGAGCGAAACACCTTTCCTTCAAAAGCAAAACGCACGCGCGACAAACACTCCAAGCATCACACCCAACGAAATCATCTTATCAAACCAAGAAATTGAACCTCTTTCTTATACAGCTGTATCGATGCCTCACTAACACACTTATCAGGTCCCTAACTTACAACGTGCAACGCTTCAGTGATTTCACATTCCTTTTTGTCCCTTGCTCAGCCTATAATCTTTGTATGCGTGAAAAGTGGTGTTCATTGTGCTTTTTCTTTCCTCTCCTTTTCACAAGACTGCCAGTGCCTTGGCAGGTGCTGTTCACAATGCGAAATCAAAGAGTTCCTGTGCTCTTCAAGACGCTTACTATGGCAGCGTACCATCTGCCATACATATCTGGAACTGCTAGTCAAGCGAGGAATTGCTTCTTCATGTCTTGAATCCTCACTTATTAAGTCTTGTCATCACATCTTGCAGTGTAGTTTTACCGGTCAAGCAGATCGTCTTCGTTCTGCTGGGCTTCCTTCTGCTCTTCTAATGGCCGTTACGGAATGACTCGCTGAGAGCGATTGAGAAAAAAACAATGGCTCGCTGAGAGCGACCGGCGGGAGTTCGAAGTTCTGCCGTATATATGCACAAGATATGCATTGTTCTTTTTCTTTTTTTCTTCTTTTCACGATACTGGCAGTGCCTTGGCATGTGCTTTCCACAATGCGAAGTCAACGAGTTTCTGTGCGCTTCAAGACGCTCATTAATGCAACGTCCTGTCTGCCCTACATTTACGGAACCGGAGCTGAGCGGAACCTCGAACAACTTCTATCTGCAGGGCACGTACTTGGATCGGTGGTCGATTCCACATCCTGCTTTCTTCTGATTACTTTTGTTTTTGTTCATTAAAAGAAAGAGACGAGATAGCTTGCATGGCGTTTAAAAGAGAACATTCACACCGAATTTCTTTCCCACCTTCTTCAGGTCAGAAATATGCGAACGGCGAAGCCCCGTCCAGCCCATCTTCATCATCACTGAGAACAGCGTTCTGCCCACTGCAGGACAAGGGCTATCCTAATAACCTTTAATTGCCCGTCTGTTGCGATACCTAGCTGATAGTGTTTCCACAGGTGTTGCGTATATAAATATTGTTATTGCATGTCTGGCAGTATAAGCCTAATTCCACGCGCTTCGCGTCATCGTCCCGTTCTCATAAGTACATGGTAAGCAAAATATTCCCTAAGGCCTACTTGGGTAAAAAAATTCCAACGAGGACCCAGCCCCAACCATTATGGATAGTGTACTGCTCAGGCACAAATCTACCCTTCATAGCTTTCATCAAGTACTTGTGTTTACATAATCGGGTTCAATTAAAGTGAAAAAGTCACCAGCGTAGAACTCTGTGCATAGGGGCTGCCTCCTAGGCCGGCAAAAACACAACGCGACAGGATGCTCTCGTACAGGAGCAGAAAACCACAAACACGTTAATGGTAGTTCGGAGCACAAGCAATATCAGAAGGACGATGCCAAGAGACGCGCACTGCGCAAATATCCTCATATTGCATGTCGACGAAATTCTTATACTGCGAATCACAGATTGTAAAAATCCTGGAACATAAACACAACGACTGTAGCTTGATATGTGCCTTGATCATTGTGTTCTTAATTCAGCAACCACTGACTGTGACGACTCGTGGTACCCTAATAATCTTGCCTGTTTATCAGCCTTAAACTAGCTTAGAATGCCTGTATATCCCATTCCAGAACTGCGAGATAAACAGCCTGCCGCGTGAATTTTTGATGGTTTGGTTTACTGGGGTTTAACGCCCTGAAGCAACACACGCTATGAGAGATGCCGTAGTGACCGGCTCCGGAAATTTCGACCAACTGGGGTTCCTTAACATGCACTGACATCGCACAGCACAGGCGAACTAGAATTTCACCTTCATCGGAATTCGGCCGCCAGGGCCCGTATCGAACCCGCGTATTTCGGGTCAGCAGCCGAGCGCTGTAACTACTGAGCCACCGCGGCGGGGATCGGGAATTTTTAAGTGTAGCTGAACACGTCATGTTATTTTTTCACGTAAACTCAGGTATTTCAGTTTATTATATGAGATAGAGAAGACATTGCCCGATTGCAGGTCTGGTCACAGCAAAGGTCTTTTACTTATACAAAGTACACCACCCAACCCTTCACTTCAGGGTGGTCGACTCGCAAGAACTGCCATATCACAACCACCCTCTTGACAAACTGCTCTCTTAAGAACACAGTCTTTCCAGGCTCAGCGGCGTAACATCCCCGCAGATGGTGTGTCCTTCAATGGTCAGCTGTCACAAAATTCGGCGCATTTTTCAAAATAAACAAAGAAAAACACCGCCGCGCGCATGGCGTCTCGCCGGCGCGAGGCGAACGGGGGAGAAGGAAAACCCCCGCTGAGCGCGTAGCTCCCTCTCCCCTAAACCACCGCTCACCGACACGGCGTGCGCCGAGGGAAAGAGTCATCCATGCCGAAGATTTCTCTCGAACATACGAGTCACTGCTACTAACCGGGGAAAAGGGGGTAGCCTTGCGTGCGCTAAGACATGTCCCCCTCCTCTGCACTCGGACGTCGGCGACGGCGCCACGCCAACACGCTCGAATCTCCGAGATGCGACCCCCGTACTCTGACCAATGGGGACGCGCGGCCGGCGAGAGAAAGGAAGGGAAACTACACAGGAGATGCTGTGTGTATGTGCGCGCCTACTTTGGCGCGTAGAACAAACAGACGTGAGAGCGAGCCTATAAAAAGAAGGACGTTGTTGACCGCTGTCAAATTAGTCCGGACCGCCGTTTAAGCTTCATCGAAGCGCGCCCGTTCGACTCCCGGGAAAACACCACTCGGCCAGCATCGGACCAACGAGGCAACGTTCGCCAGTCTGCGGGACGGCATCGTCGTGGAACTCTGGTCGTCGGACTGCCGCAGTGCCCGGTGAACAAATTGTGTTTTGTTTGTTTGCCTCTGTCTCTTGTGTTAGTGCACTCTAGGTGCAATATTGCCTTTGTATTGTATTCTCTCTCGAATTTAACATTGTACGAGTTGCATCGTTTGGTAATCACTTTTTATGTGTTTGTACTAGTGATTGTGACATCCTCTGTATCGTCTCATTGCTGTATAAACTTTGTTTTGTTTGTGAACCTTTGGCTCCGACCCATTCTCTGGCTTGCGACCAGCGAAAGCTGGGTACCAAACGACCAAAAACCTCTTGTCACTGGGTAGCTGGTCTCCGCTGAGCTCGCCACGCTGAGTCGAGGGCATCTCCTTAGACTCCTAGACCGCTACCCCCACACGCTCCAAGGGTGTCTGGGAGCTTCACGCTAAAAGTGCGCGAAGTGTGGGTGACAGCAGCTCAATTCTGTGCCCACATAACCACGTACGGTATTAATAGCAGACAAGAATAGCACAGGTGAGCTTCTCGACGCAGTGTACCGAGTAACAGACGAAATTCCTCGCAACGAATAAAAGGCACACCGGAATGCTGCATTTGTCTACCCTTGTGTTGATTTCTGAATAACATTCACTTCGCAGTCATTCTCAGGCGAAGGAACACTGACGTAAGATAGATGGTTTATAGGGCTTAACGTACAAAACCGACGCAGGCTATGAGGTACGCCGTAGTGAAGGATTTCTTAAGGTTATTCCACGTGAGGTTCTTTAACGTGCACTGACGTCGCACAGTACACGGGCCTCTAGAATTTCGCCTCCATGAAATTTCGGCCGCAATCACCGGGATCGAACCCGTGTATTTCGGGTCAGCAGCCGAGCGCCACAGCCACTGAGCCACCGCGGCTGCTGACGTAATATGGAGTCAGTACAGCACGAAACGTGACAATCGGAGGTATTGGAGCCGGCCTACAATGGGCTCAAATGTGTTTAGCTTCTCCATCACAGGGGCGTGACAGGACTACACACAATCCAGTAGAGCCAATAACACCTATTGGATTGCATTTCTTCTACATTGGGCCAGTCTTCTCCCTTTTTGCGTTGCGCTAATTGTAGTTGCCACCTCTTGGACTGGTCTTTGTACCTCCTCTATCAACTCCTCGTACCTCGTAGCGGGCTCGTCTTGCTGTTCGGACCTATCCTGCTCTCTTTAGGCTACATTCGACACCCTGTGTAGTCGTGTCACGTCTGTGTTTTGCGCCGTTTCCTTCGTTCGAATTCATGCACCAACTAGCCCAGCAGAGAAAGCCCTGTTCAATTACTGCCTTCAGAAAATCACTGGTTCCGAATGACAGGAGGACAGCCAGAGACAATCTCATTCATAAAAACAAAAAAACGGTGTATCTTTAACTACCCTTCAATTTCACTGACATCCACCACTTCCAAAATAATGGAGCACATAATATATACCCAAATTTGTTACTTTCTCCGGAAGCATCAATGTTTTACTAACTTTCAGCACGGATTCAGAAGAGGTTATTCCACATGCACCTAATTAGTCAAGACTGTACACGAATTTGCAAACTTTATCAATAACAGAGAGCAAACGCATGCCATTTTCATGGATTTCGCACAATCCATCGGCAAAGTCTCTCATTAGAAGTTGCTCTGCAAAGTACACAACAGAGTACAGAGTATCAAAATCGTTACCCGGATTTCATCACCCCTGAATAACCATAAACAACATGTATAATTTGATAACCATTGCTCTGAAATTGTTTCGGCTGACTCTGGTGTTCCTCAGGGTTGGATGCCTGGGCCACTCTTGTTCGTTATATATATTAAAGACATAGTAAAAGACATTCCAGTTAACCTTAAACTATATGTGGACAACTGTGTGCTACGCTCAGAAATTAAAAATAAGACAGTCTAGCTTATACTGAACGATGGTTTTCAAAAACTTACCGCTTAATGTGACACCTGGCAAATGTCAATCAACGTTTATAAAAAGTCCATGAGTATAATACGCATAAAAAATCCGTTTATATTCCATCATTCTTGCTACAATAACATTCTTGCCGGGGTTGAACACTACAAATATCTGAGTCTATGGATCACTAACACTCTTAATTAGGTTTTAATTAGGTATAATTAGGCTTTCAGCAATGCAAACCATAGACTTTCCTTTCAGAGGCATGCACTGAAGTTCTCCACCCCCGAAGTTCGGCTTCCACCAACAAATGAATTGTCGTCCCGATACTTGGTTATGCGGTGTACGAACACAAATACTGATGAAATTGAAAAAATACAAAAAGAGCAGTCCGTTCTGTTTACAATAGTTATGGACTTGCATCAGTGACTAACCTGTTTCATAAGACTGGTTCGATACTATTAACCGAAAGGAATCGCGTCGCTGGTCTCAAATTTTTGTACCAACTTGTACAATTTCAAGATTAACCTTCGCGAAATACCTTTCTGTTCAGGTTACAACCCTAGACAGCGACACAATCCGACAATACCCCTTTTAGCCCTTGTAACAATTGCTTCAAATTTTTTTTTCCAACAACAGTAACAGACTGCAATCAGCTTAACAACTACGAAATTTTACAGCATTCTGCGGCATCTTACTACAAGTCTAAGTTTTCCCTAATTTCTGGTTTGTTGCGTTTCGCTGTACTTCCTCATCAGGTTTAAATATTTTCATGGCCGACTGTTGTAATAGTTGCACTACGTAATAGTTTCTCTGTTTGCAGCCGTTGAGCAGTTGTTCAATGCTTTGCTTCTATGTCTGAGCTTTTTCCTTAACTTCTGACACACGTACTACGTGTTATTTTCTATTTATTGCCGATGAGCCGTTGTTCCTTACTGTGACTTTTATCTCCGAGCTCTTTGGCTGAGCTTTTGACATTTGTACTGTAATTTTTCTTCTTCGTATTCATGTACCCGCACTGCTAAAAATACTTGTGGGATTGCAGTATTCAAAAATATTCCTTATTTATTACTGCGAAAGCATTACTAGGCTGTGTCGGCGGGTTCGTGTCCGCAAATAACGTGTCGGCAGCAGTTGTGGGCAACTGAGAAGAGGTAGCGTCCAACAAATGGTTGTAATCAAAAGAGGATGATGTGGAGATGCTGCGCAAAAAATCTTTCGAAAGTGGATGAATAGTTAAACAGAGCCAAAAAAGTTCAAAGAGTAGGCGGGGCCAGAGCAAAAGTGGCAACAAATTTAAAAATGCTGGAAGTGTGGGCCACGTGACCGGAAGTGAAACGAAACGAAAAAAATGAAACGGAAGAAAATGTGCAGTTAATCGAAATCCAATAAATACTTAATGATACTAGAAAGTGTCACGGCTGAATTAAGGTGCATTATTGTCAAAAGGTAATTTAATTATGAATTGGGGTGAAATATAGTGATTTAAACGTGAATTTAAACGTGAATTATTGATTACTGTGAATTAATTGCCAAATAAGTATGAATTAGGAAAATAAAGTATACTTATTGTGAATTAGGTGGGTAATTAATTAACCAAATAAAAACAAAAAACAACTTGAAATGAGGACGCGTCATTGCTTTCGCATTACTACAATGCGGGTTACCGCAGTGATGCCGAATTTTCTCTCTTGTCTTCCATTTCAAGATAGGCACGATACTTCTGTGTAGACACTTGCTTCGTGCTAGGGAGCTGGATGGGAGTTCCTGAATGGCTCCAGAAACTCTCATTTGAATGCATCCCACGACGTTTGAGAGCCATTGTGGTTCCCGTATCACATTTACCGGGAACGGTATGAAAAGTGAACAGTGCCTGTGAACAAAACGAAATAATTTACCTCTTCGCTTTCAGCTGCAATATGCAGCTAGCCAGATTCGTGGTTCAGGGCAAATGATCTGCCGAAGCGCATATATCTAAACCCTTTCTAAATTGATATATAGCAGCAGACTAGAAATGTACGCCATATCTGTATTCGCGTTCCATTCCGCCCTGATAGTACATTCCGAACATACTATTGAGAATAAGGCGCATCTTCACTTTCGGTCCTCGTCAAATGAGTTATGTAGGTCCCCCAGTAGGACAACTCCAATTATTCTTCAGAGTCTTCCTGCGGTAACCCTTGGAAGCATGGCAGGTCCTTGGGCTGTTGGAGGACCACTGGTTATGGGTGACTGGTTGCATCTTTGGTGGCATATAAAGCAAGTCACCCTATATCTTCACCAGACGCCACGTTCTCGTGGCAACTTCACAAATGGATCAGTAGACCGATGTGGGTGGCACTGACACGCACTCTGTATTGGGGCTGACTTGCGACCACTAAGAATTGAACACCTCGGCGGCTGTGATAGACAGAAGATTCCTCAGTGGTTCTCGAAGAACACCATCGCCGCCGCTCCCATCAAAGCTTAATTAAACGACGGCATCGGAAATTTGTGGTAAGGGACATGAAAGAACGACAGTCATCCATAAGAGCGTGGAACCGAGCGTGATTACGATTTTTCAAAAGCACTCCGGTCCCTTCTTACCTAGCAAATAAAGGGATCAGCCGAGTGCTGCCGGAGATAAAGCGCGAAATTTGAGGTCAGAGAGGGCGGCCCACGAGAATTGAACGCGCCTGTAGCTGGAGTAGCTGCTGTGGCCCGTGTAGGTTGGCGCTGAAACTGCGGTCCCTTTGCGGGTGCCTAAAAAGGAGCCACTTCTATCGTGCATACAGGGACATAAGGATGACATTTTTTGTTCTGTATGGGCATAACCGCAGGAGCTCTTCGAGACTGGTTGGTGAATCCCATCGCTAATAGTCCTTCCCAGGACTTGCAAAGATAAGAATGATGTTATCTGGGACTGACCAGTTGTGGGGGCAGAAATCCTGTAGTTTAAAGACCATTGCTCATTCCTCCATTGTTGACGCCCCAACCCCATTGTGGCTCGTCTCCTGCTTGCTCCGAGAAGGACAAATGGCAGTGAGCTCTTATGCAATATTTAGGGCAATTTGCACCCATTAGACATGATGCCAGGTGTTGGCGAGGGTGGTCGCAGCGGGTTCCACGGTCAGTTTCATGAAAATCCACCTTCAAAACGCAATAAAAGACCAAAATGTGAGGCAGACCACCTGCGGCCACGCGCTGAGTTCTAGTCCAGTTTTTCTATGCATCTAGAGGGTCCCCTGTGCGAACGAAGATAGGGTAATGGGGAAGCTGCCTTTGGCTGGCTGCGAGACCCTGTGGCCACAATTTTGAGTCGACGTATGCCAGCAAGAACGTATCCACCATTAAAGGTAGACGGTCAATTACTAGTCCCACTTAGCAAGTCTGGCAAAATCATTTACATATACCGAACCTCTAAGGATAGGGCTTTGCACCTTTTAAGCTATGCATTGAAGGAACATAAGGGTTAGTTTCCCTCAATTAGAAATACTTCAACGGAGTTTTCCAGTGGCAACAAAATAAAATCAATTCCAGCTTTCTCGAGCGTACCCTAGAGTAGGCGCTTAAGTGCCTCATGCTCGAGTAAACGCGCCAGTTTTCGGGACCTAGCTCACTGCTCCAGTAGGGGGCTCGTCATTCGAGCAATAGGTGCAGAGGTCACAGCCACGGAAGGATTCGCTCGAGAGCGCGCTTGCTCTACGACGGCAAGATACCGGAGCCCGAGTTTATTAAGACCGGTTTACAAAAGCCGCACTGTCGCCTTCCCCATCCCAACTCTCATAAGATATTCTCATTCAGTTCTCACAACCCAACCCTCATGTTTGGCCAGCTAAGACCAGCCTAGTCCCGCGGTAGCCGCAACACAATACTGGCTCTGTACCCCACCCCCTCCGGAAATCTGATGTATGTTCACATGAAGCCTATAGGCCACGCTAGGAGCCTGCACCCTCAAAAGGAAACACCCACAATACTCTTCTCGGCGGCTGCTCTTCTTCCCGCCATCCCCTGCCACCCACCACCCCACACAACCACCACTGATTTTCACCCTCCATATGGTGTGCCGGCCACTGGCCCGCTACACATTACGCCCCAGCAGCGCCCACTGTCTCCAACTCCCCGGGGTCTATCCTCCACATGGTCTTCACTCTCGAGAAGACTATGCAGCGCAGTGCGAAAAGCTGGCGGAGAAATCATATTTAAAGACGTAATAGAAAAGGCAGCTGTCCTCCAGAGCTACCGGGTAGCTACCAGGTAGGACCTACCAGGTAGCTACCAGGTAGGACAGGTAGCTACGAGCTACCTGTCCCCTTCTCACCTACCATCGTTGCTCGGAGGCTGCCCACCCTCTCCGCAAGTACTCCTGACACATCTCCGCCTATTTACACCATCCAGAAAGATTGTTTCATGAATCTGAAGTCTCTCTTTAGAGTAAAAAAATCAAAATAGTCTTCAAAAATAAATTACAAAGCTTTTATGTTAGTGTCACATCACATGAGTGATTCCTCCGCAACTTTTTCTATTGTGTTCATTAAGCTAACAGCGTATCTAAAAATGTTTAGCCTTTGAATGGGCCAATTCTTTTTTTCCAGGAGCACCGCCAGGTTAACTGGACACAATATGTCCACTGAATGGTAGAATACATTTGCACTTCCCCGATGGTTCGATCCGGGACACTTCATTAGGATTTCCGTTGCCGAGGAATGCAAAAATTGATTGCACTGATACTGCAGTGAGGGTTTAAAATGGCGATACAACGACTGATCTTTGCAGGTTACGTATGACACAAGGGCATGCGCTGTGCATGCGGACAACAAACAAAACTGGGAGGCAAGTTCTAGCACGCTCGCCGTCCTTCGGTGAGTTTTTAATTACGCCTTACTAAGGAGTCCCATGCTAGGGCTCCCTTGAAGCGTCTCTTCCTTGAGGTAGAAAGAACGCTACTTGAAGCTTGCTTCTCTCGCTCCCTGACCTAATCAGATGCTTCATTGCGCAAACAGTCGCTCTGCGCTTGCCTACGAGCGCGTGTCCGGCGGCTAAGGCGACGTCGAGTTCATTATGTTAGAGCAGACATTCACCGCAGCCGTCGAACCGTAAACAAAGCAACGTTGCCAGACCAATCATATCTTCTTGCCAAGGCATCAGGAAAACTGATATGAACTGAAACTCAGACACGTGCACCTTAAAACAAAGGCAGAGATATAGACGTGTGCACACTTTCCTTTCAGTCTAGACACATATATTTACGTTGTTTGGTGAATCTTATCCACAGCAGACGCGTACAAGCGGCTCTTCGTCACTGTGTCTGCCTCCTTACCCAAGGAGCGGCTAAGGACGGTTCCAAAACTATACAGCTCCCTTGGACGCTTCCTTGAGTTAAAGGGGGAAGGGTGGCTCCTCATTTGAGATCAGGAAAGCGTGCAAGCTCAGAAACGTTCTGAAATTTGCCCTCAGTGCAGAGGAGGACAAGCGAAGGCACGGGCTGAGAAAGGTATGTTTCTCTACTACCTCCTTCCTGCCTTTGTTTCATCCGGTTTCACTTCGCTGAAGCCGTCTTGCCCTAGCCCAGCGCGTGCCTTTGAAAAACATTATAAATCTCTAGTAGTTCAGAATTATCCGCAGCTCTGCACTGCGGTGCCAGTACTAAGCTTCTAAACAGAGATGAGCATTATCTTCTGTAACGAATATGGAGTTTCTGATTCCTCCGGCAATGGCGCTTTTATCGCGCTAGCACTTTTAGTGGCCATTCCCCCGTTTAACCGTTGTGTGTTTGTATAAAGACTCCCCCTGGAAGGCGCCCCACCTGCCATACAGGTCAGGTGTCAACCTGTCCGCCAGGTTGTGCTCAAACTGCCCAGGTGTATCCAGCAGTCAACGAAAAAGTTCTTAGGTTTTAACTTTTCTTTTACCGCGCTAAAAATTCGCGCATGAAGTTGGTGGGACGACAATACGAGACTTTTTACACGATAGCAGGCATTGTGGATTACCATATTAAGCAACAGTTTGTTAGCACAGCATATTCATTATCAACTGCTTTCTGCTCTCTCTGAAGGCACTGACTGATAAATATTTTTTACTACAAAATGCGGCAAAAATTTGACCAAAGCCTTCCCACAATAAACTAATGCGTCACTACATCACACAAAAGTCTTTTCTGTCTATCACTGCTTGACTCTGCGTAAGCATGGAGTCCAGGAAGCTTTCAGTGAACGTCTATTCCATTTTTCGCCACTTTTAGAACAGCCCCTCGACTGTCTGCTTGGCACTGCTGGCGCTTTTGTCCTTGGGACGATGCGCCATAAATATTAAATGGTATTCAATTGAAATAACCTCAGTAGACCTCCTTGACTACCTCGGTGGCCGCGATAGAAAGAAGATTGCTCAGTCGTTATCGAAGAACAGCATCAGCACCCCTCCCGCCGTAAATGAATTAAAAGACGTCATCGAATATTCGCGGTAATAGAAATGGAAGAACGACAGTCATCTCGAGCATCGTGGAAAGAGCAGAATGGGATTAAGGTTTCCCAAAGCGCTCTGGTTGCTTTTTGTCTAGCTAATAAAGTGATTAAATGCAAAAGTAAAGCAGTAGTAAGTAAAGTGTTGAGAGCAGAAGCAGTAGATTAAGTTAAAAAGTATATGTCAGATAGGGATACAGCGCCTTGCAGCAACCGCCAACGCACCATCTGGACCTGCGGACGTACGAGATCCCAGGATCTTGCGGGCTGTTCACGGCGGCCGAGTGGATCGTTTGCGGGGGCTGCCGCTGCGACCAGTGCTGTAGGAATATGATGACATTGCGCTCTTTCTCCGGGGTCCTGAAAAGGAGCCACAGTTTGTCAGAATCATTCCATAAAAACCTCCTTGTCTCCAATACCATTCCAACTGTCACCAAACCCCAACAGCCCATTTTTCCTTCTTGATAACCAAACAGATCCCAACTTTTCTCATAGGAGTCTTCTCGGACCGTATCCACGGCAGTGCTTTGCGTTCTTTAATACCGTGGAATCAATGGACATGACGGAGAGCACACAAGCTCTATGTTTTTAGTATCGTATTATCTTGCGTCCATGCCATTCACACGCATGTTATTTTTTATTGGCCCCTTTTTCCACGTATCATGTCATGTTAGAAGTTTATTAGGCCAGATAACTTATCTTTATTGGGGGGTTAAGGGCTGCACTGAAATATTCCTTCTTATGGAATGGCATTTAGCCAGTACCGCCTAGGAGTATTTTGACGCCGCTGCAATACAAAACACTTTCCCAGCGAGATTTCTGTGAAGATTCAAAACTGAATGACAAAGAAAGCGTCTACATGGCTTTTTATGATGAGTGGAGGCGAACTGTATCTTGGAATGAAGGTCTGAACGCTCGATAAAAGACGTAGTACGAAGACTGGCTCTGTCGGGCCTTTGTACCTAGGTTTGTTATACCCTGTTGTACTTTTTGTAGGGAAGCTGTTCTCGGCAAGTACACCGCGTTCCGTTGAAGCACCTCATAAACATAGAGTCATTATTTACCCCGCATAATGAGCGCACCCCAGACTTCGGCTGTCAAGCAGTAAAATATATATTTTTCCTCCATTTCATTTAGCGGCAGTCTGTTGATGTCGATAGTGAATGCTACCAGGCAGCCTTTCTTGAACGCTGAAATAGCTGTGAAATACTTTAAGGCGCCTAATGGCGTAAGTGAAAACACTGTCCTTCAATATATTCGACGAAAGAGCTGCTCTGAGTGTTCCGCGAAAAATGCTAAAGCCAATACAGACCGCGCCTCTGCACAACGGGTTTCTGTTTGATCAACAGTATTGAGGATTGCGGTAAATTCATGAAGTTCAGATTATTGCCTAACGTTCTTTTTTCTTCTATAGTGTACACTAGCTGTTCTTAGGTCATGCGACAGTAGGACCGGCTGCGCGAGTTAAATGTATAACTCTGTGATAAAAGTTGACCGCACTCCTGGCAGAGGAACTGCGTTGGAGAATGCGGTTTACTTTATTAATAAAGTTAGTAGTACAAGGCAAAGTATTTATTGAGGGAGCTACGTTCTGTCCCATTTTTACTGCTTGAAAAATTTTGTCACTATTTTGCCCCGCGTAACTGGTTTATATCTACACGTGTTGTTTACAATCTTAGCAATTCTGGCGATGCTAGTGAGACCGGATTACCCAGTAAGGTGTTATGACGAACGACGCATTACTTCATATAATAGTCCGTCCATGTTCACGTGTAGCGTGCTTTTTTTTGCGCTGTGGAGTAATAAGTCTTTAACATCTTTAAACGCCAACAGGCCCCAAAGCAAAGACTGATCGATCCTATTTGCTTTTGAGTCAGTACTAAATCATAAATAAAGTTAAATCAACTTTCCCAGAAAAAACTCTTGCAGTTCAGCTTCGCGTAGGCATATTTGACTACAACATCTCAATGGCTGCAGTGAAGTCATTCATGTGAACGAAATCAGCCAGTGTAAAGTCACTCCACAGTGTTTTCTTCCTGCCGGACTGCACCACGAAATTATAGAGACAGGCTAACCGGATCTTATTGCCAGGGCAATCAAGTTACATCACTTAGGCGCCACAACTATCTCTGTCTGTCGTCAGCCAATAGCGAACTCCGCGTGAATCTGAGGGGGCATTTTAAAGTTGTAAATTTGCGCGAAAATGGCAGTCATGGTTTTTTGTACCGAACTGCCTTGTGCCCACAAACAATTGAACAACTTGGCGACGGCGGTAGAAATAAAATTTCTCTGCGGTTGTCGAGGGCCACCATCACCGCCGCTCTCGGCCGCGCTTATTCTAAAAACAGCATCGAGCATTCTCGAAAGGAACAAGAAAGAACGACAGTCATCCTTAACAGCGTAGAACCGAACGTGATTAACATTTCTCAAAAGCACTATGGTCCCTTCCTGACTAGCGAATAAAGTGATAAGCCCCAGTACCACTGGAGATAAAGAGCGAAATTTACGGTCAGATACGGCGACGGTGGCCCACGAGAATTCGCCAACGCACCTTGTGCAGCTTTGGGCGCTCGAGGTCCCGGCATCCTCCAAGTTGCTTGTAGTGGAAAAGTGCACCTCGAGCAGAAGGAGCAGCTATTGTGGCCCTTGTGGTGTGGCGCTCAAACGGCTGTTCCTTTGCAGTGGCCTAAAAAGGAGCCAGAGTGAATCCGCATATTTCTGTGAAAATCTCATCCTCAAACGGATCGCAATTGTCATATAATTCTAGAAATCAATTTTTCGTGCTTAACAGCAAAGTTTTCCTGCGTAACTCAAAAGAGACTTCGCAGCCCCCTCTACGATAATGCTTTTTGTTTTTTAACACCGTGGAATGAACCGACAACAGGGAGAGAACACAAACGCTGCGTTTTTAGTAACGTGCTCTTCTGCGTTATTTCCTTCTGTAATCAAACCAAGCAGTAAAATTTTGCGTATGGCTTCTTTCATTAAAAAGACTGCTGACTACTATCTTACATAAGGGTCTTAAGAATGACATTTACGTTGTTCTGTACATGGATAAGTGCAGGAGTTTCTGGAGATTGGACGGCGAGATCCCATCGCTTAATAGTCTCAGCTACAACTTTCGAGGGTAAGAACGATGTTATCTATGACTGACCGGTGCTGGGGGCAGAAATCCCGTTGTTTCTATCCCGGTGTATTCTGTTCCGTCGCTGATGCGCCGAGGCTGCTCTGAATGCCCTCCGTTTTTTGTCACTAGCGACGGCGGTGACGTGGGTTGGCTCAGACCTGCTTGCTGGAGCTGTGAAATCAAACACAAAAGGCAGTGAGCTCTTCTGCAATTCTGAGGGCAAGTTCGCCCATAAAACTGGATGCCAGATGTTGGCGAGGGGGGCAGAAGATAGTTCCACAGGGGAGCTTCACGAAAATCCACCTTCAAAACGCAAGAAAACACCAAAAAATGCGGCAGATCGCCTGCCGCGGCGCGTTCAGTTCTAGCCCAGTTTCTATGTGCCTCTAGAGGGGTTTCCGCTACGCGAACGAAGATAGTGTAATGGGGAAGCTGCCCTTGGCTGACTCCGAGAATCTGTAGCCTACATTCGTAGTCGGCGGTCGCCATTAACCGCGGAGGCACCAATAAAGGCGGACAGTCGATTCCTAGTCCCAGCGAGCAAGTGTGGCAAAACTATCTTCATATACCGACCCTCTAAGGATGGTCTTTGCACCTTTTAAGTAAGGAAGAAACACAAGAAGGATTAGTTTCCTTCAATTAGGGACTTGTTCAACGGACTTTTGCAGCGTAACCAAAACGAAACCAATTCCAGCTTTGTCGAGCGTAGGCTGGTGTGAGCGCCGAACTGCCTTATGATCGAGTGAACGCGGCAGTTTTCGGGATCCTGCTCGCTGCTCCGGTAGGAGGTTCGTCGTTCGAGCAACAGGAGCAGAGATAACAACCTCTGCAGGGTTTACTGGAGGTCGCTCCTGCTCTACGGAGGCCTGGATAGGAGTGACCCGAGTTTATTAGCATCAGATTACAAAAGCCATGCTGTTTTCTTCCCTGTCCCCATTCTTTTAACATATTCTCATTGAATTGTCATAACCCAACCCTCATGCTTGGCCAGCTAAGACGAGGCTAGTCTCGCGGTGGCCGGTACACAGGACTGGTTCTGTACCGCTCCCCCCTCTGGAAATCTGGTACCTGTTCCCAAGAAGCCTGTAGCCCACGCTAGGAACATGCACCCTCCACAATAAATACCCACAATGCACTCCGCTATCTCGGCGGGTGCCCATCTGCCCACCGTCATCTTCGATTCACCGCCCTACCCAACCACCACCAAATTTCACCCTCGGTATTGTGCGCTCACTACCCACCCGCTATACATTAAGCGCCAAAAGCGCCCACTGTAACCAAGTCCCTATTCTCCACAAGGCCTTCACTCACAAGAAGACTAAGCAGCACCAGAACGAAAAGGTGATGGCGACATCAAATTTAAAGTCGCAATGGGAAAGGCAGCTGGCCTCCAGAAACACGAGCTACCCGTTCCCTTCTCACCCGCCATATTTGCTGCGAGGCTGTCAACCCTCCTAAAAGCACTCCCAACACACCTCCGCCTATCTAAATCATCCAGGAAAATTCTGTCATGCATCTGAAGCCTCGCCTTAGAGTAACAGCCTTAAAATAATCATCAACGATAAATGTCAATCGCCCATGTCATGTGACATCACTGATTCCTCCTTAATTTTAGTATCGCGTTTATTCACTCAACGGCGTATCGAATAGTTTTAAGTCTTTAAATGGGCAATTCCTTTATTTTTCAACCACGGTAAGACCATTAGGTTAATATCCTGGAAGGGGCAATTTATCGTTGTTTTTTCAAGGTTCACGGGACACGTAACGCGTTATCGAATAGTAGAATGCATTTGTACATCCCCGATGGTTCAACCTGTGCCGCTTCGTTCAGATTTCTATGGAGGAGGAATACAAAACGCGACTGCACTGATATTGCGGTACTGGTTTAGAATAGCAATACAACGACCGATCTTTGCGGCTTGTATGTGGCACAAGGGCGTCCGCTGTGCTTGAGGACAAAAAACTAAACTCAGCGGCAAGTTCTCGAACACCTTTTGCTTCAGTGAAGATGCCTTGAAAGCGGCTCACCGTCCTTCGGTCAGTTTCTAAATACGCCTCACTAAGGAGTCCCTTGTGACGGCTCCCTGGAAGCGCATGTTCCTTCAGGTAGAAACAGCGCTATCTGTATGCTTCCTTCTCTCGCTCTTTGACCTGATCACAGGCTTCATTGCACAACCAGTCCCCTGAAATTGTGCACTGAGGCGTCTTTGACGGCTACGACGATGCCGTGTTCACACTTTTAAAGCGAACATCCAATGCTGCCGGTGAACCGTACTGTCACGGTCCCAGACTAACCATGCTTTCCTGCCAAGGCAACAAGAGCACTGAAATGCAACACGAGTGTACATCAAAGCAAATAGAAAGATTTAGCCATGTATTAACTTTCTATTCACTGTAGACAAACATATTTACGTTGTTAGGCGCATATTATCTACACAAGAAGCGTATAAGGGGCTCCTCGTCGCTTTTAAGTGCCTCCTTACCCAAGGAGCGGCTAAGGACGATTCCGAAACTATATAGCTCCTTTCGACGCTACCTTGAGTTAAGGGAGCAAGGGCGGCCCCTCATTTGAGATAAGCAAACTGTGTAAGGTTAGAAACGTTATCTGAAATTTTCCCTCAGTGCAGAGGAGGAAAAGCGAAGGCACGGGCAGGGAAATGCATGTTTCTCTACTACCTCCTTCCTGTCTTCGTTTCATCCGGTTTCACTTCGCTGAGGCCGAGTTGCCCAAGCACAGCGCGCCTTTTAAACACATTAGCAGTTCAGATTTATCCGCAGCAGTGCACTGCGGCGATATTGCCTAGATTCTTAACATAGAAGAGCATTAGCTTCCGTAAAGGATATGGAGTTTCTAATTCCTCCGACAGTGGCGCTTTTAGTGCGCTAGCCCTTTTAGTGGTCATTCCCCTCGTTTAGCCGTTGTGTGTATGTCTAAACCCTCCTTCTGGCAGGCGCCCCACCTGCCATAGTGGTCACGTGTCAACCTGTCCACCAGGTTGTGCTCAAACTGCCCAGGTGTATCTAGTGCTAAACAAAAAGTACAAAACTTCAGTTCTTCGGATTTAACTTTTCTTTTACCGCGCTGACATTCGCCCACGAAGTTGGCGGGACGACAATACCATACTTTTTACAAGATAGCAGGCAATGCGGATTACCATATTAAACGAAAATTTGTTGCCGGAGCATATCTGTTATATTGACTGATGAATATTCTTTTATTACAAAATGCGGCAAGAATTCGACCAAAGTCTTTTCACAATAAACTAATGCGTCAGTACATCACACGCAAGCCTTCGCAGTTGATCCCTTTGCTGTCGACTATCTACTTGGTGCTGCTTGCTTTTTGTCCATCACACTGTGCACGATGCTTATCCAAAGCTATTGAATTGAAATAATCCCAATATACTAGCTTATCCACTCTACAAAGCCCACAGTCCCCTTGTGCAACCAGTTTTTCACAAGCGTAGAAGAGTGTTTCGGGTCGTAATTCTATTGTAACACCTATTGAAATCACAGATTATTCCGCGTCTGTGGAAGCATAACCTTTTCAACATTGCCTTGAACGACCTCTTCGCTCGTGACATTTTGAATTCAGTCGAGGAGACGAACCGCACGAGCGGAGAGTCAGCCCTGTGCCACTACATTCCTACCTCTGCTGCCTGACGTGGGAAGTTGGTAACGAGATACATATAAATTACGTTTGGGGCTGGGCGACATATGCAACAAATACCGCATTCCCGCAGCACAAGAGCTTGGATTCGTTTAAAAAAATCTACTTTCCCATTCTTCAACTCTTTCCACCAGGGAGCTTAGATTCGTTTAAGCAAATCCCCTTCTTCCATTCTTCAACTGACCCCACCAGGTGCTCCTTTGCATGCATAGCCCTAGAAACCCACGTCTTTTAGCGGGGCTTGAGTTGGGCTCCTCCTGCTCAGTTCAGCACATTGCAGATGACGTCTCACAGTCCATAGACTTACTAAGCGCCTTGTAGCAGGCCCAAATCTACGTAAATGTCGATAACAGTCAGTCAAGTGTTTTTTGGGGGGCTCGTGCGTACACTGTCTTTCTCAAAAGCGTGGCTGGTTGTTTGGGCGCGTCTCGTTCGAAGATCGAAAAACAACTAAAGCTCCTCTGCACCTACATCTCTTCGAAATGTGTTAAGGCCTGATCTGCGCTACCTTGAAATTCAGCGAAGGATGATGGTGTTCCATCCCATATTTTTCGCCACGTATAGCTGCCACCTGAGCCATCTTGATGATGTTATGTTAACCTCACACGACACCCTGGGCTTATAGAAACATGCAACCGCAGAATTGTCACCTAAAATTGAGAGAAAGTTCTAAAATATTTAGAACAGACGGAAATCATACGGAAGACGTAGTTTCTATAAAAAACACAAAAATAAATAATTGAAACCCTCAACAGCTCCTGGCGGAAGAAGAGGCCGTTACTGCATGATAACGCATTCAAAAACAGCAAATAGGCCATTCATATCTGTGGTGTTTGAATTATGAAAAAAAAGTTTATAAAACATCAGGTAGTTTGTTCGCACTGTATAAACGTACATCTGTAAGATTGTTATTACGTCACAAAGTCACGTGGCCTAGGGAGCAGGTGGACTATAAACAATGAGAAAATGGTGGCCACACAGCTCTAGCACACCTAATTCGGAATTGGCCTCACAACGAAAATCGAACGTCCACAGCATTTTCTTTTGTCTTTTGCCACTTAGTTCAGTATATAGCTTGTTTTAGTCTGAACGTGTTGTTAATACTGCGACCAAAGATTTATTCCGAGAGACAGAACAACGACACGCGACAACGAACAACACAGGACGCGTTCTTGTTCTGTCGCACTGGATTAATCTTTTGCAACAACGAGCCAACTAGACAAGACCAAAGTTTTTCAGGACGTTTCACACCTGGAATGTTGTGATTGAAAATTATTTTAACAGAGAGGCAAGATGCCCTGTCGCTTCACGAGTCATTCTAAAACGGCAAATAAAAAGAATCAGACATACCAATCCTAAAAATACCTGAGTTTAGCTTTTGTGCGCGTATACTGTTTCTCTCTATCCTTTTCTTGGCGATTACTCTAAATGAAGATATGATTAGGTGAGCATTCCCTTCACTCTTCTCTATAAAAGAGCAGTAATGTGAATACGTTCATTTCAAGTTTAGTAGCAGCAAGAATTCTCACTTTAGAGTCGGCTGCCTAAGAAATTAGGGTACGGTGAATGAATCTTATTTTCGGGGTAACGACACTCTTTCCACCGACCTTTCCTTCAGAAACCTACACCCACTCATAAGGCAGGTCGAAAAGGAGAGTTTTTGGGCGAATCCGGGCCGTTCTTGGTTTCCTTCCAAAAAAAGCTCCCTCAACGCACATATATTTCCTTATTTCGCCCAAATCCAACCCTTGTCATGGCGGCAGCGAAAGCATGGGTTGAGCACCAAGACTTTGCGCTGAGCACCGAAACCACACTTCGTTCTTACTTTTCGATTCGCATTCGCTTCTTCATGTGCCGGCAACTGGAGCGACGCAACCCTGAAACAAGAAGAATGTAAAAAAGAAATGATGAAAAGCGTGATGGTAGTGTTACACTCGCCGTGTAAATAGTTTGTAACCTTTGGAATCGACACATTGGTTGTAATAGACCCCGCAGACAAAGGGCGAAATTACTTAAACAACATGGAGTTGTTTATAGCCGCAATAAGCCGGTAGCAGTGCAAGAACGGCTGCAGGTGGGCTAAAAACCTCTAATGATTCCGGAATAGTGTTTCAATCTTACCATAGAAAGCATGCGCAGTACTTCGGATACCTCCAGGAGTCTAGTAATGCGAAGAGGTGTCATAGCGATTCTACCGCAAATTGCTGCAAATGCACCCCACTTTTAATGCAGAACGTAAAATTGGTCACTCTCGGAGCCACGCCAATACGCACAATTTGTACCGAAAATTTTGAAAGGAATGACAGCAAAGCATATATAGGCACTGAGCATTCTGTACGCAGAGTATAACACCGCTATCTTTGCTGTGCTCCGGCCTTTGACTGGATAGACTTTTTGTTTGTTTTCATTAGGGTAGATTATTTTGTTTAAAATGAGCGCTCCAGCGTACAGAAAAGAAACGCACCAGGCCCCTTACAGGACAGTGCTGAGTATAAACGTGGTGCTGAATTTAAACCAATGCCCCGCTAGGCTCGAGCGATTGTTGGCCGAGAACATTTGGGGCGATACCGCCCTCGCCACAGAGTACACCAATCGTGTCAGCTGTCCCAGCCGCATAGCCATCGCGCGTCATGGAGAGATCTCACACCCGTACATATTGCGGAGTGTGCCCGGAAGCGCACTGACTGAACCACTAACACCGATTCTAGATGGCGCTACGTTCCATCTTGGCCCGCACTCCCCTGGTGTCTTTCATGCGGTGCTGATGTATCACCTGTCACGAGGAACTGTGGCGATAAAAACGCACTGGCGAAAACTTGTTTACGATCAAATAAAACCTGGCCAGGTTTAGATGATTAAACAACACGAAACATCCGTCAACAGTACAAAGCCGACAATGAAAAGAAGCACACAACGACACGCGCGGCGTGTGCAGTCCTGTCGTCTTGCGCTGCTCTTTTGTTGCTCCTGCATTCTTCGTCGTACTCGTCTTTTTCGCGTCGCTTGAAACTCCATAAGGAACTTCTCCAGTTCTTGCTATCGACAGCAAAGCGCCACTAATGAAGTGAGCTCAATCCTGAGCAAGTGCACTTTGTTACGCTCAGCAATGGCTGCTATACCACAGGATCGCAAAGAACCGCATCACCGCCTGATCACCCCAGGAGCTTAACGGAGTTCTGATAGGGGCTGTAATAAAATTTCAGTATGCCTGGGATCTCAAAGCACGCCGCGTTACGAATATTGTCCAGAAAGATTTTTTTTTATGCGCTTTGTGGAAGCTCAGTTATTTGTAGTCAAAATTTGAAATTCAGCGTGTTCGCGCCTTTCTCTCTCTTCTCGTCACTTTTTTGCGCGTCGGCGCTCCTCCGCCGGCCCCGCCTCTAAGGGGCGGAGCTTCCTGACCCTCCGGAGCTATGGGGCTTATTGGCCGCAGCCGTGGTAGCTGCATGACGTCTGAAAGAGTCTCGCCAATAGCCACCTCTCAACTTGTATACGCAGGTGCGAGCGTTGGAGGAGGCTGCAAACATGAAAGAGTCGCTCGGAAGGGCTCGCCGAATTTAGAGCGTGATTGTGGGTCGTCTGCTTCGTGTAGAAGTGTATTATTTGGCTCAGCTTTTCATGACAACACAATGCAGTGATTGAGCGAGTTGATGTGCTCTCCTCGGAAGATGTTTCAGAGGCCTTTAACTGTCCCCCATTGTCGCGGCGTCGGGTCGGCGAGTGTAACTGTCCTTTACTCATCACGTGGCCGGCTGGTTCATTCTCACTGTGTTCTCTTGTTTTTTCACGTCACCTGCCGTCAAACGTTGGCAGCAATAGGCGATGGGAGATCACTAACGGATATTAAGGCACGTGCGCGGAATAGATGCGAGTCGTCCTTCGCTCAGCGCTGCTGGAAGATGCGCATCCGGGAGGTGGCTCTATTCGTTCTATCTCACATGCGCTGCGTACGTGCACGCCGTCCACGGACCCTCTCATTTTTGAACGGGAGCTGTGGGGACGAGAGAAGCCTTTCCAACAGCTCCTACGTAAGAAATAAATGGAGTTGGACCGCGAAACTAGGCAAATATGTTATGGCACAAATGTAGAGCAAATAATGCGGTGGAAAACTTGATCCCGCTTTCACTGGAAAAGGAGTGACTTCCCTTCACTTCTCATCTGGACACGAGAGCTTCATTTCAATTCCCCAAAAAATAATTTAAGGATGTACTCTAGATCTGCTCGGTATGGAGGTATCATATCTAAAAACATCGTGTGCTCAGGTTGTCCACGAGTCTTCGCACCATCCACTAACTGCGAAAGATCAGCCCACAAATTTAGCGTTTGCGGTTATAGCCTTTATCCGTAGAGAGCCGGTCTGTAAGTGGTTTCTCAGTACACCACTTTAGCAGTGGTCGAGGAATACTGAATTTGTCCTCCCTTACCCTAGAGGCAAGAGGATTCAGTACACGGCGATGCGATGTGGCATCCCTGGACATGCACAAGAAAACTCGTTATTTTATGCTTTACTTACTCTTTTTTGGACTTTGCCTGCTCGAGGAGCTCTTTATAATATTGTCTTCTTTCTCGCTTTGTAGTCCCCACGAGACTACGGAAGTAGGGATGCCCTGAGGGCACATAGCCTGGGCAGCCAGGGGTTAAATCTGCATGGAAACCACAAGAGGCGCTTATTGCAGTGCCAAAAACCGAAACCTTAAGCACATATAGAAGGCGCCATCCTGATTTTAAGTGGCTATTTTTCGCGCCCCAAATAAAGTGCTTGTCTCCCAAGTGTTGCAAATTAGAATTTTATTTTGGATTATCAGGTGGAGTTCCGACGTCACTCTGGTTGCCTTTTTTTTTTTTTTGCGGCGGTGAATATTTCTAAAGTCTGCTCTATAGTCTCCGCAGCTCGCTCTCCTAACGTTTCCTACTTTTTGTCTTTTTAAAATTTAGCGAGAGGTTATGATCTTCTCTAAGTATTCAAGCTACAATGAAGTTTAGGCACCTGAAAAGTATTTTACTGCATTGTTGTCCCCACTCTGGTTCAAATGCTTCCCACACCAAGTGCTCCTGCTTACTTTGCATGCTTTCAAAATACACCCAACTCATGTCCAACCCTAATTAATTTCATTGTTCGTACTGCGCCCCGCCGTGCTGCCTCAGTAGTTACGGCGCTCGGCTGCTGGCCCGAAAGATGCGTGTTGAATAACGGCCGCTGCGGCTGAATTTCGATGCAGGCGTAATTCTAGAGGCCCGTGTACTGTGCGATGTCAGTGCACGTTAAAGAACCCCACGTGGACGAATGTTTCGTAGCCCTTCACTACGGCGTCCCCATAGCCTAAGTCGATTTGTGACATTTAACCACCACAAACCAAACCAATGTTCGTACTGCGATTGGCGCCTCGAGCAGCCTTGCAGTGCCCTCTGCTAAATTTTACGCACAAGATGTCTGCTGAATCTTAGTTACTAACACCTGCCAACAACATGCACAGAACCACTGCGTATTTTATAAATGCGAGCATCAATTACCGTTTACTGTATCCAAAGCATTCCTTTCATTCATGAAAGGGCATTTCTCTTAAATTTTTTCATTACTTTCAATGGCTGGCGCCGCATCCAGTCGCGCCATGTATTGTGCGTACCCTTAGATACTTGCATATCTCACGTCTAAATGCGTTCAAATTCTATATATTCTAAATATAATCTAAATTCTAAATATAATCATTGGGGCATCATTAAAACCTGTATGAAATGATGTCTGCAGGCATAGTTAGAGTCCTAAAACCTCCGCCATCATTGAACGCATCTCCGCGAATGTCACCATTTTTGCCATTTCTGCGTGCACTCCCACAAACCCTTTCAAAGCGTTTGGGTAGCCGTCTTGGTCTCAGAGATGTCCACGACTCACCGTGGCAAGTCAGCCTGAAACTAGCTACCAAGTGAGAAGGGGTGGTCGTTGAGTTCCCAGCTTTCGCTGGTCGCAAGCCAGAGAATTTTTCGGAGCCAAAGGTTTTCAAACAAATCAAAGTTTATACAGCAAAGAGACAATACAGAGGATTTCACAGTAACTCGTACGAGCATATAAAAAGTAATTTACAGTACATTGCAATTCGTGCAAAGTAACACTCGAGAGAGATTACAATACAACAAAAGCCCTTCATCTAAAGTGGATGAACACAAGAGAGAGGCAAACAAACAAGACAGTTTTTTCACCCGACAATGCGACAGTCCGGCGACCAGAGGGCCATGACGGAGCCGTCCCGCAGGCTGGCGCATGCTGCCTTGCTTATCCATGGCTGGGCGAGAAGTGTTGACTCGGCAGTCGAGTGGGCGCGCTTCTCAGAAGTTTAAACGGCGGCTCGAGCTGACAGACCGCGGTCAGCGCCCTTCATTTAAAGCTGCGCTCCGCGTCTGTTTTTGTTCTTCACGCCAAGACAGGCGCGCTGATACACTCAGTATCGGCTGTACAATTTCCTTCTCCTTCGCGGAGACTGGCTTCTAGAACCTTCCAGGTCTTTGCGTTGCGCCGCCATCGGCGAACGAATGGACGGGAGAGGGCATCACGTAGCACGCTCAAGGCTACAGCCTCTCCCCCAGCACTGAGTGGAAATTACTCAACCTTCTCGAACCATCGACGACACCCGCAGGCATCTGTTCGGCGCCGCGCCGGCGAGCGATGTGAGGAGAGCGGCACTGCACCAAAGGTTAGGCGCTCTCCGAGGCTCTTTCCCCCCTGTTCTAGCGAAGTTTGCTGGCGACATTGCTTCGGCGCGGCGCCGGGTTTTAGAATGTGCGGGGAATTTTGTGGCAGCCAAATCTTATTTATTCGCATAAAGAGATGCGTTTCCAGCTGCCGGAGACATATCGGCGGCGTTGTGCTTCTAGTGACGGACTTCACGTCGGTTCTACAGATTTTCGATCATGACAGCATAACTTCACCCTAGATCCTGTTGGATACAGTCTCGTCGCCTCCGGCAGATGGAGCAGAACATCTGGATACCTTTGTCTTCAGGCGGGCGAGTTTTTCGGCAATCCACGCCAGGCCGGCGAGGCGCGGATGAACTGACCGGGGTTTCTTAGGCCATGGCGATGGCAACGACAACTGAGAATGAACCCAAGACCATGCCCACGACCATTCAGTGGGTCTAAATTGAAGCTTATAAACTCGATCTCGATCTCCCACCATCTGAGGACGAGTACCTACGAAACGAGGACAGACCCACGAGGCTCGCGGACGCCGCCCAGCCCCAGGCAAGCACGTCCGCCGCATCTTTGCTTTGTAGCTTTCGGTTTTGCTTTTCATTGTGCCTGCATCGTAGAGTCAGTTTCTAAACCACACGCTGAAACAACGTTTCAGTGGGCATCGCCAACGGCTTTAAAGGTATCAAATATTGGGAAGCAAGCATCCAATCCCGATGAAATGAAATCCAAACATAGAGCGCCTGGCTTGCCGCACAGTCAGCACAGCCTCTAACCGCCCTACTCCGAGGTATCTAGCACCGCTTTGCCGTTTAGCTTCGTCAGCTGAAATATGTGACAATTCAGCATGAATTATCATCTAGCACAGAAGTTTATTTTCTGTTTCGTCGCCATCGAAGCGGTGCGACGCTTGTGTCCGCGCCGCTCTATCAGCGCCTATGAGCTACACAAAGAATACGGAATATTTGGAGGAGAACGGCAGAGTGCCTGCTCTTCGCAAACAAATGGAAATGAAGACCAAAAAAAATCGTTGCGCTTATCCGCTGAGATACAGGGAGGACTCTGCGCAGACGTTCCTGACTGCTGTTGTGTTTGCAAAGCTGTTCCTGCGATCCGGCAAATACCTGCATATTCGTTGAGGCCGCCATGGAATGTGATGCCGCACACCTGGCGCTGCTCAAGTACAAGCACACGCTAGCACCGCGAGCGACTTGGCAGGCGCGTGAGCGTCGCTATAGCAACGCTGCGCATGCGCAGGTAGGAGCGGAGGGGGAGAGGGGGCTAGATCAATTGATGAAAGGCTCTCCCTCGCGGGAGAAGCGGTGGGGGTGAAAAGCGTTTATTATATAGAAAGAGAGGTGGTTTGTTTAGGAGGTGACCCCTAGTGGGCAACCCCGTCATAAAACTATGCATAAAGAAACAACATAGAAACAGCAGTAAAAAAAAGTAGAAACAGCAGTTCCCGGGGAGGAAACGCGAACCCCTGGAATAATTCAGACACAGATGGCAGCAGAAACCATGGCCATCTTGGAGACATCCGAACGGCGGCACCCAAAAGACGGCGGACCGAAGGACACCGGACAGTTAACTTTTTGTGCCCGTATAATTTATCCGCTATTATTCGAAACCTAAAGTTGAAAGTTCAAAGTTGTAATATTGCCGTTAAATTCATAAGCTACTACACTATGTGGGGCCCCTATTAAGGGGCCCCATTTGACTACAGCAGATTAGGTACGCTGTACCATTAAAAATTGAAAATTTAAAAACATTAGAAAGAATAATCACCGAAAACTGATGACGTCATCAAATGACGTAGTATGTCGCAAGCGGAAATGTACTGCGCATGCGCGTGGCGTCACCTACGACGTCATCACCAGAGTAACAGCGGCAGCCACAGAGGCGGTATTGTCTTTCGCCTCATGGCACTTTAGTAACAGCGACGTACTCCCCAGAATGTTTTCAGTTTTGGCTCGACGTCACCTCTACGTCGGCGACAGCAAGAGGTAAAAGCATTTCATGCTCAAATACTGCCACGACATGGTGTCACACCCGCAGCGGCGCTAACATTTACCTTCGCTGGCCGCTAAACAAGAGGGTAATACTCTCGCCGCTACCGATCACGCCTCTTGTCAAACTGCCACACTTTCACACTGTGCGCTGCACGTGCTTTCCTTCATCAACGCAAATCCGTGAGCAAAAAGCACTATTTGCCTCTTATCCCACAAAATATGCTGGTGGACGTGAGGCCTCTGAAAAAACCAAGGAAGGACAGGAAATGCGCATAACTGGCTCCCTTGGTTAGTGGGCACCTCATCCGAGCTTTGAGCTACCTGGCGGTAGTAACAAAGAGGAAAAGGAGGAAAAACATATATTACAAGCAACAATAGTGGGCAGGTCCTGTAGGAGAACCCATTGGTAGGAGAGCTCCTCTCATTCAACGATTCCTGGTCATGGGGACAGCGCCATGTTGGATCGGGATTGTTGTCCATGTCAGGGTTTTCATGACATACCCAAACTGTGTGAAATAGTGCGCCAGCTGCTCCACAGAAGGGCCAGAATGAATCGAATATGTATGGATACCATTTGCTCATAAAGTAGGGATTAGGCATAGTAATAGTTTATAGTCGCCTGATTATGTGTTCTTCAACTTTGCTACGGCTTTTGTGAGGAAGAGGATATTTTCTTGTTATGATCTTAAAATAATCCGTAGTATCAGCGTAGCTTAGCAAGGGCGAGGGATTGTTAATGGTGTAAGAGAGCGGTTGCGTGCCAGATGCTCGGAGGAGGCAGCTCGAGCAGCTGTCTTGGCCACCTCACTGCCTGTCGTTGAGAGGTGGCGCCTGGAAGACCTGGACATGCGGTGGAGTGGACGTTTCGAATATTTTCCAACACGGAACGCCAGCGCGACCCCTGATGTAATTACGTAGCGCTGCTTGTGAGTCGGACATAATCGTTGCCTTGCTATTCCTCAAGATATCTAGTGGGATAGCTAATTCTTCTGTCGATCTGGTATTTTCCGTTTGGATAAGGCTGCGTGCGATTATATCCGCCCTGGGTTAACCTGGTGCAATTGCCGCGACCGCGTTAGCCAAGCCAGCCGCATCGGCGTAGATCGTGTCGTCGCTTCCAACCCAACACTTAGAGAGATGTCTAGCTTTGATTAGTCTGCGTCCTGTGTTGTGTCCGCCATCCATGCGCTTTGGTAGGGGGCGGGTCGGCTTGTGTGATTGCGCAGCATGCGCTGGCAGAAACGGGGCACTGTAGCAAACGCGTTGGCTTTCACAACATTGTTGCGGAAATGCCGTACTTGAGCAATAGCCCGCTGGCGTTCTTTTGGTAAACTGCCAAAAACAATAAAAAAGACTCAGTTGTTTTAGAGGAGACGAGTAACGTGGTTGTGGTTTTTAGACGACTCTGATAAGCCCGCGGCGACTCAATCTGCTCCGAGATGAGAGCGCACCTGGGTATTCACAGCGATAACAAATGGCGGTGGTGTTTTCGTGCAAAACCCTGCTTTTGTAAAGTAATTTTTGCTTAGAAATGCTAAACCGTCATGAAATGTTTTTTGTATCAATTCCGCGAAAACGCACCTCTCTTCGCTGGTTAAATATTTTTGAACTAAGGCGCTTGTAGTAAAACTTGAATATCTTAAGTGCGCACGCATTCTTCTATATACAGAGGTTCTTTTTATCTTTCTCAACCGAAAACTCTGAATCAATGAGAGCATTCCAGTGCGAATTTTCTTTGATTTGCAACTAAGTGAACTTACTGCAAAAACATAGTTACTAAGAGAAGCTATATTACTAAAAATCATCAGCTAGCACATGACATCACATCTGAAACTAACAATGTAGAGTACCTATCTGTAATTCCTTAATTAAAGAGGCAGCGAAGCTAAATCACAAAAAATCGTCACCTAGCGTATGTGCTCAATTTCTGACTAATAGTGTACAGTTCTTTTCCGTCGTTTCTTAAAGGGACATTGAGAATGAATTGAACTTCGCATGCGTCGGCAATTTCTGCGGCTAATGCGCAAGGAAGAAAGAGTCACTAAAAGCCGAGTGTTTGTCTGCTAGTAAAGATCGTACAGTGAAATGAGCGTATGACTGCATCCAGCCGTTTGAAAAGGCAAGCTGCGATGACAACGAAAACGATTCTAGCCGCACATGTCTAGGATGAAAAACATTCCCGTTCACTTCGTAAAGGTGGTCACGGTGTCCGCTTCGGTTTTGACTTCAAGAATTTTTTACTTGTGGAGGAAAAGATGTTCTGCTCGATAATTTTTTATTCAAGAATAATGCCAGTTTTATTCGAGCAAATGCCAAAATAGCCATAAGGAGCAAGCAATCGAGTTATATTGGCAACGAACATTACATATATAGGGTTTAATAAAGTGCCAATAATGCTTACTGAACGCACAGCCTGCATGTAATATGCGCTGCAGATCTGCAAATAACGAAGCTACCGTATTTAGAAGAAGCTATTTCTCGTTCAGCAGCTCGATCCGCGTCAGCGAATCGATCGTCGCGTTCCTACGCGTTGCTCTCCAAAGGCCACGAAAAAGAAGACATCGCACCCTTACCTGTCTCCCAGTCCTCGCTTTCATGGCTCTCTCTTTCGCGCCTCCCGCCGTCTGCGAAAAGACAAAATTCGTTTCTCGTGACGAACAGCCACTACTTCAGCAGACTGAGTTTTCGAAATTGATAAATGTACTTCATGATTACATGCGGTTTGGCCACGGTTTGGAAACCGCGTGAAATAAATGGTTGGCAAATATCAGAAAGAACGAAATGGAAAGAAAACTGAGCCCTATCTGTTTCTGCGTATAATGCACCACCAGCAAAAATTAAAAATGTCAAGAGTGCTCAAAGCCTGAGAGTAAAATGAAAACATCTCTCGCGAGGAAGAGCTTCATAAGCTCCGTACCAGTGAAAGTTAATTTCGTTTGGGATGCGCGCAGACTATCCATCGGCAATGTTTATCAATCTCGCTTGTATTCTCTCTGTATGAACTAATACGTCTCGGCTGTTCTTCTATTGCTAGCGGTTCATTTGCTGTAAATAGTACATGAAACAGGGAAGCTAGTGATAACGGGAATCATAGACCCCCGAATGAAACACTACCGAAGAATCAGAATAACTTTTATGACTATTACCCGCTACTGTGCCGTGCTCCGATGAAGTGCAACGAGCGAGGCAACACCAGTTGTTGGGCGAGTTGGTGTTCACGATGATTCATAACAAAAACGCGAAAGACGGCACAAAAAAGAAGAGATAGAAGAAACACAACACACCGCTCTGTGTTGTGTCTCTTGTTTTCTGTCATGTCTGTCGCGCTTTTGTTATGGATCAACAAACAAGGGTTCTCTAAACATCGCCGGTACCTTGATCAGACGGTCTTCTTGACATTACCTCTCATGAAATGTGAATGGAAGCTGAGAGGGCTAACCCTGCATACTTGAGCGGAACACCGCTCCGTGTATATGCTTGTTGTACACGCCTGTCTTCGTACATAGTATGCAGCAGCGTCGCCCTTCGGGGATCAATGTGTTATGCGGCCGCCTCTAATGGCTCCATAGAAGTCTCTCTGCTTCCCTTCACTTTGTTCTGTGGCAGCGGTACGCAAATTTTCCGCAGGATTCTTCCGCTTTCTGCCCCTTTCATATTCCAGCGGGCTAGCAGAGAGTCTATTAAGGCAACTCACTGAGCACGCTGTCTGCAAGATTCTTCGTATCGCCGTGGAGCATATTGGCCGCCGGGGATGTGGTAGCTACCTGTTTGTCCACTGCAGTGCCTGCGAGTGAAGAACCCGTCGCTTTTGGCAAAACGCCCGCTACAATCAGCCACTTGCAACGAGAGTTGTCTCTCCCAGCAACCCAAGCTAACAACAGGAATGCGGCCTGCAGCCTGTAGCCTACATATTGTTGCCACAAAGCTTTTCAATGCAGCCTCATAAGAGCTTAATTTTACGGGAACAAATCATAAGTTGAGAGAAATGGGCAGGTCTCTGAGAAATCACCTTTCAACAAGGAAGAAAGTTTCCTAACATGCAGATAGATGCAGAAAGATACGGACTGAGGGGCAGCGCGATGGTGCTTAACAACATAAGAATTTTGAAGAAAAATTGGCTGTTTGTTTAGCATTGCTCAGCACGAAATATTGTGGGAAAGCACATTTTTTTCTGCTGGTGGACACCACTGCCACGTACCTGAAAGCGCTAATCAGGTGTCCACTGGCTTAGGCAGCCAGTTATGCGCGCCCACAACTTTTCAGCTGTCAGTGCCAATTTTCCCAATGTTCGCCGACGGCCTATGCTCCAGTGCCGCGTTTCTGTAGCAGTGCTGTCAACGCCAATGCGTATTGCTCTAGTATCGAGTTTGTTTCATCACTGCCCACGCCAAAGCATGCAGCGCACATCTGTCGCTGCTACCCCAAAGCTCCAAGCGCGAATGTTAGTCCGATAGTAGCAATGCATAACAAAGAAAGCAATCTGCATAGCACAGCGCGAGAGCATGGGTGATAGCCTATGGTTCTCGCGCAGCGGCGAGCAAAGCTGAACCGTTCGCGCCGCCGAGGTTCTAATCCGAGTCGCATAAGTATTTATTTTATTTATCCCTTGAGACAAACCCACAAATTACAATTATCACAACATCTTACTCAAGGTTTATCCTTTGAAATAGTGGTTTCTCACTAAAAGCAAAAAGCCGGGTGGCCAAGATCGAAGTGTGTAACATGCAACTTTTAACAGTAGTTTTAACAGAGTTTTCCCGTTAGTTGGCCGGCGCTGTGAGTGCTGCCTCGCTCGCCATCTGTACTAGCAGATAGACGACGAACATATGTCACCATTGTATAATCTGGTGTCTTATCTGAGGACACCGTTCACGCAACGACGGCAACAAGCAACTCCCAAGTGTGCAAACCCGCATTTGCCACTTAAACATTGCACTAAAATTAGGCGACGAGAGAAAACTAAGTGCTAAGTTACATGATAAAGGTACCACTGCACGCGAAAGGTG
The DNA here is from genome assembly GCF_055824585.1 of Amblyomma mixtum. NCBI lineage: Eukaryota > Metazoa > Arthropoda > Arachnida > Ixodida > Ixodidae > Amblyomma > Amblyomma mixtum. The sequence goes on from NC_143013.1 coordinate 102,956,234, forward strand.
GGCAAGAAGAACGATCTTCCAGCCGCGTTGCCCTCTTTCAAAGTGTCCTCTGATGGCATAGTAGTGCATATCAAGTTACTTGCAGGGCACGGGGACGAAGCATGCGGATGTCCTGCGCACTGGATTCTTTTCAGTTTTCTCAACAGCAGTGTCTGAAATAGCAACAGTCAACGTTGATTTTAAGTACCATTCATTTCCTAAACCCAAATGCGGTTCTGCGCTCAATGTGTAAATAATTTTTAGGTCACCTTCTCAGATGCTCTTAAGCATCCATATTCGACGCTCCTATGTCTTAAATTGGTGTTGATACTCCATATGCGAAGACATTGCGACTCGCACACTCCGTACCATCTGTCTATAGCCAGGTCTTTTTTCTGCGTGCCCTTTGTATCCCTTCACTCCTTTGAACCAGCACAAGAATGCAAACAGTTATCTTATCTCGGTTTATCTCGCTGACATCCCTTTCCCTCTTTTTCTGTCTTCGATCAACTAATTTAACCGTGCTACCTTCCCCAATAGTAGTCCACGAATGCGAGTCTGAATGAGATCCGGGTAGTGGCCACAGCATTTCCGGAGCGATTGTTTTTTGCGTTATTAAAGATGGCGTCCTGCCTCCGCCGAAGACTTTTCTCTCATTTCTCTCCATATTCGTTGGCGCAGTCCTTCCATCGTTGTCGCCTTTCCCTTTTGTAGGTTTCGCTGCAGAAAAGGAATTTCTTATTTCACTGTGTCGTGGCACGTATTACAAGTACATTCTATTTCCTGTAGATATTTCGCTGCTAAAGCAGTAACTCCATCTACCTGGAGGAGCAGCAGCTGTGTTTGTTGCCTCATATTACCTCGCTAATTTTTATAGTGGACTGAACTGACAGTCTGTTTCGGGAAAAACAGAAAGCAATGTGAACGCAGTGACGGCACAGCCGCAAGGCAAAACAGTACACACCATCCGTGAATGCTCAAGCATGCCTCTTCTGTTTATATAAAAGCCAACCGCATATCACTCCAGTTTTGCTGACCACTCTTCATACATATGAATAAAGAGACGATTTGCGGGTAGTCGTGAAACTACAGGGGAGCCACTTCTCGGTTTGCTATATATGAGCTCGTGTCAGATTGCAAAAAAAAATAATTTGCCATCTCGTACCTGCAACGCATTCACATTCAGATAGTTTGGCATATAATTACGACTTTTGAACCGGAAGGAAATAGAAAATGAGAAAACCCTTGTAGTCCAAGCTATTCGGTCAGCGGCTGCATGATATTACATCCTAGTGTTCCGAGAAGAAAAATGCCTGCTTTACTACGGCGCAACCTGTCAACGCTCTGCACACATCATTCATGCGTCATGAGAGGCGCTGCACGCAAGTACCTAAGAGGCAAATTCAATGACAGACAGCTCAGAAATAAGTAAGATAACGAAGTGCAGTTACTTAGAGGAGGAGTATTTGGCACTGACAGCAGAAACAAACGGCAGAGAGCGGGAGAGGCCGAAAGGAGGTACTGTCCTTTTTAGAAGGGACCAGGCTGCCGTTATGGTGGTGGTGGTCAAAACATTTATTTGGATGGGACAAGGCGTATGTTTGGATCAGCCCGTGAGGGACCGATCCTTATAAGAACTAGGTAGAGGTCCCTAGTTTGGGACCCCAGTGGCGGTGGCCGCCGCCCGGGCGCGCTCGACTAAGGCTTGTTGGTCCTGTAAGTCGTGGCATCCCAGCAGGGTCTCCTCCCAGTCCTCCCGGGTTGGGTTCGAGATGCTTGGCGCCGCACGGTGTGATTAGAGTATCAATGACAATGACAAGAGTATTAATGAATTTCGATTGAGACATAAATGCTGCACACGACAACAATGGCCAGAGTTTACTATTATAAAGTTGCATAATAGTTGCCGACAACTTCATCCTTACTGCTGACCATCGTATCTGCTGGCTGGGAATCGTTTTTTTTTTATTTTGCTCCATTAACGAATTAAATAAACTAAAAAATAGCTCTTTGTACTGCGTAGAGCGTGTGTAGAGCGTGCCAAAACACGTGCCATTCATCACTTTTTGTTTCCATCTGGGGCACGGATGAATATTCCCACATTAAAAGGCGCGCGAAATGTGAAAAACACCCCACTTGGCCATGCACTTTCCCGGCGCGACAGCAGCGCTCTGAAATGCGCAACTGGTGAAAGAAAGCGTGTTCTAAGGCGCCGCGAACGTGACGGGGAGGACAGAGTGAAATGGGCACTGGCGGTAAAATTGAAGGCAGTCCGTGCCACCTGCTGCGCTCAATGCAGAAAAAACCTTATAGATCATTGCGGCGACCAACAGTAGGGGAATGCGAAAGCATTGAGGCCTCTTCCACGCTTGCAACGCTTGGTAGCCTCTCTTTGATTCACTTGGGACTCGCGCGAGTGAGGCGATTGGGGTTCTCTTGGCGTTCGTTGTGAAGCACGTTTGAAACGCCTTGCTTCGGCATAATTCCGGAGGGCACTTGTTTGTTTCCCTGTGTTGCGAAGCACGTTTCAAACGCTTCGCTTCGGTAATACGTTTTCGCCGTTCCCTCATACGTTTCCTTTTTGCAGAAGTTTTGGTACAATTTGAAGAGGCGCCGTCTGACGACGTACACGCCCCGTCCATGACCGCAAGCGTGTCAAGGTGCACGCAATGGCAACGAGATACCGCACCATTCGATTCATGTGAAAGGAATGCGCGCACTCGGCGGCGGCAAGGCAACGAATAATGCAAGCCGGGAGCGCCCGAAGTGGAGGTGCCGCGAACGAAGTTTCCAGAAGGTTCATCCATCACACCCCCGCCCTCTCCTCTGACGTCACGGTGACCCCATTCCATCGACAGGGCATGGCGTCACGCGTTACAAAGAAAACCACGTTGGCTCACCGCCATCGCATTTACAGCCACTGTATCGCTTTATTTCGTCACATTTCACTAATTAACTGTTTCCCATTAATTTTCATGTTGATGAGCACTTTCTAATGTGCTGATTAAATAGTTGATGTTAACTAATCACCTCTTAATCTATTTGAAACCTTTATCCGGCTTGGTTGAGTATTTTCTCCCCACTTTCGAGGTCCAAGGCTGTTTTGACGTCCACCTACTATATCATCGTTCATGGCTATTTCAACGGTTAATTGACTTTTTCACCTCCAATTAATTAACTAACTGCTCGCCATGAATAAAATTTGACGCGTATCTACATTTTGTCATCCTCTAACATCACATTCCATTTTTTTCTTCTTTTTTTTACTGCCCCGCCGCGGTGGCTCAGTGGTTACGGCGCTCGGCTACTGACCAGGAAACAATGCAAGAGCGGGGGCTAGTTGGTGATTCATACTGATGGATTCGCGCTACAAGGGACATACACACGGAAACACAAACGTGTTTGTGTTTCCGTGTGTATGTCCCTTGTAGCGCGAATTCATCAGTATGACCCGGAAGACGCGGGTTTGATCCCGGCTGCGGCGGCTGAATTTCGATGAAAGCGAAATTCTAGAGGCCCGTGTACTGAGCGATGTCAATGCACGTGAAAGAACCCCAGGTGGTCGAAATTTCCGGAGCCCTTCACTACGGCGTCTCTCATAGCCTGAGTCGCTTTGGGACGTTAAACCCCAATAAACCAAACCAATTTTTTACTCCTAACTCTTCGAACGACGTAAGGGCTGCCGACACGTTTTGAAGAGACAGAGAGAATGAACTTTATTTATAGAGTATTTGAAGAGGAAGGCTCCCTTCTAGAGAAGGCGGGCTACTGTCGCTGGGTGGTCTTGATCTCTGGATCGCGGTGACCTGGTCAGCTCTCTCTCTAAGCTACTATTGCTGCCACAGGTCCGAGCTGCGCAGCGCGGTCTCCCGCTGCTCCTCTGTGGTTTTTCCGCTTAAAGGGTTCGTACTACGGCAGGCCCACATGATGTAATTCTGGTTATCATACTCCATGCAGCTTTTGCATTCTGCATAGTATATATCCGGATGAATTTTGGCTGGTATAGCGGGGCATGGGAATGCGCGTATGGAGCTGCCTGAGAGTGGTTGATTGCTCTTGCGTGAGCGTGGGGTTGGGAAGAGGACATTCCATCCTGCTCCTTTGATAGAAAGCCTTGATTTCACTAAAGCTGTGTAGATGGTCCCTCGCTGAGCTGGCCCTGCGGTTTGGGAACGCGCCTTGTCCTGCCCGAATAGTTAGTTCTCGGGCTATGTTGTTAACCTTTTCCTTTCCTGGGAGGCCTGAGAGCGCGGGGGTCCATATTATTTTGATTCGAGCTTCTGGGCGGTATTTTCTAATTCGTTTTGTGGCCCGGAGGTGTACTCGGCTTTTTATGAAGTTATTTATCGCAGTTTTTGAGTCGCTTGTCTTTTCCTGAGAAACTTTCATGCACATTCCGCATGCTATTGCTGCTTCTTCTGCTTGTTCCGGACATTTCGCTGGTATGGTCGCAGCTGCTATGCGTTCTCCTTTGTGGTCAGCTATAGCAACAACATATGCCTCTTTGTACCTGTACTTGGCAGCATCGACATACAACACTCTCATTAATTTTATTGTGTATATTTGCCGCGCGGGCTTTCCTTCTGCTGATGTTGTGAGAGATGTGCATGTTTTTTTGGAGGGGTGGGATTATGATACGTTCCTTTATTTCGCCATCGACATCCATGATATTAGATGCGTTGTGCCTGCATTTTACGTTGACACTTTCTATAATTTCTCTTCCGGCAGAAGTTTTGGAGAGTCGTGTCATTACGCCTATACCCATGAGCCTAGCTGTTGGGGTGTTGGGTGGTAGGCTAAAAGCCGTTTTGTATGCCCTCCATATTAGAGCGTCTATACTATCTTTTTTCCCTTTTGAACTAGTCTCAGATATGGGAGTGTGTAGCATATGCCGCTGAACACATAGGCTTGAATTAACCTTATCGTTTCTTTTTCGTTTAGTCCTTTGTTTTTGCTGTGACCCTCCTGATGACCCTAGCTGTTTGGTCAACGTAGTTAGACATATTTTTGGTGAAGTTAGAGTTTTGCTATTGCTTTTCAGTCGCATTCCTTAGATCCTGACTTCGACTGTTGGTACGTCAAGGTTATCTGCCCGGAGTGTGATGTTTTGATGACTTTCCCTGCCCAAGGGGGTATGGATGATGAGCAGCTTTGATATCGAAGAAAAGCAGGCCAGTCCGGCTTTTTTAGCAACTCGGCTACTATGTTGGCCCCCGCTTGTAACGCTTCTTCTACCTCCGTGTCGCTGCCTTTCTTTATCCATAGCGTAATGTCGTCTGCGTACATGCTGTGGTATAGGTTTTGTATCTGTTTTAGTCGTTGTGGGATCTCTAGCAAGGCTAAATTGAATAGCAGCGGTGATAGTATTGCACCTTGCGGGGTACCCCTGCTACCTAGTTCTATCGTGTTTGTAGCTAAGTCTCCCACATTGAAGATGGCTTGCCTGTTTGAGAGGAAGTCTTTAACGCAGTTGTATGCTCTTTTGCCCGGGTTGATAGGCTGTAACCCCGCTAGCACAGCTTCGTGTTCTGCATTGTCAAAGGCTTTCGGCATGTCCAACGCTAAGACGGCTCTGGTGTGTGGTGTCTGGTGGTGGCCACGGTATTGGAGACCAGAATGTGCTCTGAGCTGCAACATGACATCCTGCGTAGATATATTGGGGCTGAAGCCTACCATGGTTGCCGGTAGAAGCTCGTTTTCCTCTATGTGCTTTGTGAGCCTGTTTAACACATGTTCCATCCAGTAGTTCCCCTAGCCAGGATGTCGGAGAGATTTGCCTGAGGTGCTACAAGACGTGGAGAATATTGGAAAATCGTTGCACCCCGTTTAAACTCTGGCATGGAACGCCTATGTTATTCTTTACCATCACTGTTAAACCATTATCTATCTACTAACTTCAATTTATTTATTTGCTGCACTGCTGAGCTTTGATGTATGTTTACTGAGGATGAGTAACTGAGTTTACTTATTCTGGGAATTCATTTTTCGGACCACTCTGTTTTACTTTTCTTCTACACTTATCAACTGTTCTTTTGTTTGACTGTATGAATTCATTGCTGTCGATCAAACGCGGCTCATTAAGTGGGGCGACGGACTCGTCAAGCCGCCTATTGACGGATTTTTTCCGTCGTCCTCGATCTGTGTACTGTACCTGGTGGAAAAAAAAATCTTCTCTTCTCTTCTGATCTAGGCTCAGCGGTTTGCTTGGTTTTGGATGAGGATGATTTTCGCTATTTTCCACGACTTCAGTATTTCCCCACATTTTCAGCACTTGTTCATATAGCAGGTCAGTGCTTCTATGGAGGCCTCGATCATCTAAGTTTCTCAAGGTCTCATTTCTGATTCTCTCTAGTCCTACTGCTGATGCAGTTTTTAGTTCCATAGCCGCAGCTCTGACTTCTGCAACAGTTATGTCCGCGTCTATCTTGTCCTTTTTGCGGCCTTTGCACTCTAGCAGACTTCTGCGCGGAACCGCGAACATAGCCAAGTAATCCTTCCGCATTAAAAACAACGGGCGCCCTATGCCCCGATGAAGTCGAGCGTTTCGTGCCCAGCGAGTCGCAAGCCGCGCTTTTGCGTCCGACGCAATACTTCTGCAATTGGCGATTTTTCTTGAGACTGACCGAAGATACGCCTTAGCGAGAGCTAGGAACGCTGCTTTGTTTTGGCCTCCGTATACAGGGTCTGTTCTGAAAGTAGTAGGACTGTTTTTTTCCTGGGCGAACGGGCGGACGAGAGGCGGTCTGCGCGTGCAGGATCGTTGAAGGGGGATATTGAGAATGCTGGGGAAAATCGCCAGTTGGCTCTCGGCCGTTGGAGAGAAGAGGTCGCTTGTACTGTGAACCCCTATCGAAGCGCCTCGTCACGCATAATCATGGAGCGTTTACTAGATCAGCAAAACGCGATAACATTTTGTGTAAAACTTGGCAAAACGGGCAAAGAGACTCACGACATGATTAAGAAAGCCTACGGTGATGCTGCAATGGGTAGATCAGATGTTTTTGAGTGGTGCTAGCTGTTCCGAGAAGGTAGAGAAAGCGTGGAAGATGACGACCTCTTCAGACGCCCTTCGACCAGCAAGACCAACAAAAATGTGTCGCGAGTGAAAACTTTACTGAACAGTGATCGTATGATGAGTATCAGAATGATTGCGGATGACTTGAGCATTCCACAAACCCAAGTTTTTGAGATTGTAACAGAAAACTTAGCCATGAGGAAAGTATGCGTGAAGTTGGTGCCGCGAGTGTTGTCAGAAGAGCAGAAGGCCAACCGGAAAGTGATCTGCCAGGATCTTCTTCATCATGTGAATGAGGACCCCGATTTTTTTGGACAATGTAGTGACTTGTGAAGAGACGTGGGTGTCTGAATACGACCCTGAGAGCAAGTGGCAGAGCTCAGAATGGCACACCGCTTCTTTCCCACACCCCAAGAATGCGCGAATGAGCAAATCCAAGCAAAAGTCGATGCTCAGTTTCTTTTTTGATCGACATGGAGTCATCCACAAAGAGTTCGTACCACTCGGACAAACAATTAATGCAGTTTTTTACGTGAAAGTCCTCAAAAGACTGCAAAAACGCATTGTTCGTGTCCATCCAGCCATCGCAAACAATTGGCAGCTACACCATGACAACGCGCCGAGCCACACAGCGTTCCGCGTAGTTGAGTATCTTGCCCAGCACAGGGTAGCAACGCTGCCTCAGCTCTCCTACAGCCCCGACTTGGCCCCGTCAGACTTTTTCTATTCCCAGTAATAAAATCGATGCTCAAAGGGAAGCATCACGGATCGGTAGAGGCGGTTCAACAGGCCGTGAGAGGGAGCTAAACAGCGTTCCGGTCCAGGCTTTCCTGGAGGCGTACGAAAACTGGAGAACTCACTGGAAGCAGTGTGTAGATGCGGAAGGGTGCTAATTTGAAAAATTCTAATAATTTGTACTATTCACGTGAATGAATGTTTTTTTTTTTAAACTGAGTCCTACTACTTTCAGAACAGACCCTGTATGTACAGCGAACTGGTCGCCCGTTCCGGGAACGAGGGAGTCGACCATAGCCCTCCACTGCCGACGTTACCTCCTCCCCGGCCACCCGGGCGGAAACTCCCCAGACCTACGCTGAAATTACCAACCTATACAGAGAACAATGCCGAATATACCCCAGCTCTCATCCCGACCTCGACAGGGCACAAGCCACCCTGCTCCATCGATTACAAACTCATTCGCTTCTCAGTCGCTCCCGTTCGGCGCTTACCACCAGCGGTGAATTCGACCCTTCTTGCCCAAATTGTAATAACGGTACCCCCAGAACACAGGGTCACATCTTAGGGGGGTGCAGGAAACAAACGAGACCACGCGGCCTACTGCCAGCTCCCACGGACAAGGGAAGGAATGGATTTTCGACAACTACAGATAAACTGCAAAAAGCCGCACTCACATCGTGGGCCAAGGCAGTTGCCCCCACCTGTGGGGCACGCCGCCCCACCATGCCTCGTTAGTTCCAGTTATAGCAATATAGTTTAGCTGAACGGATTTACGTTCCGCAACACTGGGAGCCGCCCAGCGGGGCGCCAGTGCAACGTAGCGCGAGTAAATAGTTTTAGCGCAGCGTCAAAAGGCCGGAAGTAGCTTAGTAGAGCGGAGCGCCTTGCTTACCCACCTATTGATGAAAAGCAGTTACGCAGAAACGAATATTAATCACGCTTATTTTTATCATAATAAAATTGCTAGCTCCCGACATTATTTGTGTGGTCCTTGTAATCAGACAAAAAGTATTTAGTGCTGGAGAAATAAAAAACACATTTCTCACTCTGATGGTCGTGAAGCCGAAGTCCCGCTCGCTCGCTCGCTGATCGCTCTCCTCTGGTAGAGTGCACTATTATAGTACACTCTGCCGGTGGGATGACCAGAGGAGCGGGCGAGCGCTCAGCGCCATAAACCCGCTCTCCGCAGGAGCGTTCCGCAGATGCGCAGTCCGTTCCGCTGGCCCGCTCTGTACAAAATATGAACCCGGCTGGCTCACAGGTGTTGCTCTTAATCTATCAGCCAGCGCCACTTCATTGTTTTCTCCCTGTCACATTCGCAGTACCATCGAACACGGCTGTACTCATGAGCTCAGCGTTTGAGAGCGCTGCTACCGCGGCGTGGAAGCGCATGGTAACTTGTTTTCTTTTCATATTTTGATATTTTGTCTTCAGTACGCAAAAACTAATCTATAGCACTTAGCAAAATAAAAACTGAAGACGCTTTTCAAAGGCTGTACAACCTGGTACCAGAATTTCCGCCAGCAACGAAAAACTAGAAAGTAAATCGTTTTTGGTTCATATATTCTATTGAACTTACCTTAAGAGACTGCCTAACAAAACGACTTTAAAACTATTGCAGCAGTTACATGCCCTCGATAGAGTGGGGGCAGAGTACATTATTTAAGGAAAATTTGAAAATTCGTGCCGTAGTGGAGGTCCTCCGACTGAACGGAATTTTGTGAAGGCGCGACCCGTCTCTATTGTCTTCCTCAATTGTTTGCGCTTTCCTTCAAAAAAAAAAAAAAACAAGCCCAATCCGAGTCTATGGAGTTCATGCAAACACAGCATATACGAGAGAGCGAACGCGTCTTTCTTTTGCTCATATCCATTTTCTGACAGCGGGAAGCACTCAGTGAGCGGCGATCATGCCAGTGCGGACACCGACAATATAAATCGAGTATACGACTACATCAAAGACACAAGCTCAGTGAACATGCACTCCAGACGAATTTGTCATGTTTTGCACTTACCTTCCATCCTAACTAAATGTTCTGCTGACAAAGCGCTGACAAAATGAAGCGAAGTGAAGCAGGCTGGAGTTGGCCTGCGCAGAAAGGACGGCACATGTGTTGAAAGAAAAAGGCCAAACGCAAACCTAACGCATACTAATCATTCCGAAGAGGCTAACTAGGTGAAAAACAAATGTCACAAATTCAATGCCTTTTGTTTCGGATCCACGGATCCAGAGGATCCATCGTCGTGAACAGCATGCTTTATGAAGGCCACTCGAAACTAATTGTTCCATTAATACTGTTTTAAAGTGTACTATTCAATTGCAGCTATTAAGCAAATTGAGGCAACAAAACAAATTTTTGCCTAACCAGCATGATTTCCACAGCAGTCAATCTTGTAAACCACAATTACTTCAACCGATAACTGACTTTCACTTAGAAGTAGATAACTGACCTTCACTTAGTAAGTGACCTTCACTTAGTTCCTCGATAGAGCCTCGAATAAACGTTTAATATTGAAACTCACCGGACTCAAACATCAGCAGCAACGTTGTTCAGTGGACGTTGCACATTTGCTATCCGGTCGTTACCAGTCTGTTTCCATAGATGGCGGGAGATCCTCTATGGTTCATGTAAAATCTGAGGTGCCGCAGATTACAGTGCTTGGGCCCATTCTACTCCACATATATATCAGTGACATTAGTGATAACCCTTCTTCTACTACAAGAGTTGTTACAGTTTATAGTGTTATTTACAGGAAGATAAATTGACCTTCGGATGCAGTTTTTTACAGTCAGACCTCAATGAAATAGTTGATTGGTGCAAGCGTCGGCAGGTGGAAATACATATTGTTAAGACAAAATCTATGAGATGTACCACAACTTCTAACTAATTAGCCAATGATTATTCAATAAACAGCGCAACTACTGAAACGGTCAGAATAGTTAAATACTTAGGGTTCACATACCAAGCAACTTAACATGGAAAAATTGCATTCACAGTCTTTAGCAACGCATTTACGTCAATCGGTATCATTAAACGCAATCTACACCATTCTAAAGCACCTGCAATACTTCTGGCGTATAAAATACTTGCTCGTTCCTAACTAGAATATGCTTCATTAATCTGGAATCTCCATTAGACGTATTTATACAATAAATTGCAATCACTTCAAAATAAAGCTGCCAGGTCCATTACAACAAATTCCGCACGAACTTCTAAGTAACAAGCATAAAAAAATCGCTCAAGTTAACCTCTTTTGCAAAAACGGAGACAGCTTCCTCTTCTATGATGTTTTGTGATGATTGTAGTCTGCCGCTCATTTTAAACTGCACATCGCACTTTTCCAAGTCTCAACCAAATTTGCTCGTACTAACTTAATTCGTCATTTACCACTGTTTCTTGCTATCCATCACTGTAACAAACTTCCGATAAAAATTGCATCGGTTAAGAACCACGATGAATTTGTTCGCAAACAGGGCCCGTTTGCACGCAACTCTTTATTCGGTCTTACTCAAATCTTGAGGCTCTATTGAGTTTCATTGAAGTTTTCATCTGCCCTAGCCGATAAGCAACTTCCACAAAAGAAACTAGACAGGAACAGTACAGGAAATCACGATTTGAATAAGTCGTGAACCAAGGCGACATCGAGCAGTATTGTCCTAGTCTGTCACGGATCCGGAAAGAGTGCAAGGTACCTTCTCGATCCGAGGCAGAAAGGGGTGGATTTTGATGCCCAGAGTAAGCCGGTTTATGTTCAGCGTTGCGAATGAGCAGAGCCACGATGTCGGTCGACAAATACAACAAATATATTCTCAGGCATATACGCAGGCAGATCGAACGTAAGCTTTTACAAGCATTTAAGGACAACAGAGTGGAAAGTTACTACGGAGTACTTTGTACACGTATTTACACTGATGACGTATATTCATAGGTAACGTAAATGTCGCACTAGCGATTACAACTTCTCCAGTGAAATTTAAACTCTGTCGCGCCAAATGCACGCAGGCATTTGCAATTAAGAAGACAAGTGTGACTAAAGCTCAATTTGAAGTGCAGTTGGAAACGGGCATACAGTTTGTCCGGCGAGCGCACCGAGTGTCCACTCACAAAGACAATGCAGGAGGAGCGGCTCTAGAAGGCGATGTTCGTTCCGGAGGCCTCGCGCAATCTTTGGGAAATCTCCTGGGCTCTCTGCCGCGGCGGCTCGGGGTGCCGGAAGTGCTCGGTGGCGACGAGCGCACTGAAGATGTGGGGACTGGGTAAGCTTCTTTAAAAGCCACCGGCCGTCAACGGACGAGACACTCGCGGGCTGTGGTTCATACACGGAGTTGGATAGAGCCCAAAAAAGTAAATACCAATAAGCAAGCGCATCAAGTAGTTCATACACAGAGCAGAGCTAATGTAGGCTCCACACTTTCGACACTGTATGGCCGCCATGTTGATGTTAGAAAAAGTGAGATACATCCCAAAGAAGAGTCATGTACGCCAACAACTCCTGTACTGCAAAGGGGCACCTTGCAGTCGAGAAAACTTTACCAGTATACAAAAGGAGCTCAGGGGTCTCTGAGGGGATGACTTTGAGTTGGGAAAAAGTAAAACCCATACAAAACAAGCAGCACGTACGCCTCCGCTCGCGAACTGCGAGGGGTTACCCTAACCGGGTGGAAACTAACAGGTGAAGATAACGCACACGTACTCGTGCTTTTGCTTTCAACGACCAATAAAGACTTAGAGGCTACATGGACATGCTATATAGCAACCAACGCGACCAACCTACATATGTTTACTTAGAGATATTATGCATGTTTAACTGCTGGCACTTTAGTGACAAAGTCTAAATCCAGCATGGCTGCCATGTGATATCCACCTCGAGATGCCTTCCGAGCCCTTGTTGCGCCTGGAACGTGTGTTTCGTGATATGATGATGGGCGTCTGTCATAGCCTGAGTCGCTTTGGGACGTTAAACCCCATAAACCAACCGTGATATGACGAATCCTCTCGACAAGCTCAACGAGGAGCAGCTGCAGCGGCGTTTACGCTCTAGGCGAGACGGCGTAGGCTTTGTCACCGAGCTTCGGAGCGCGAGATGAAGCGCCCGACCCGTCGGAGCGGCGCCATCAGCGTCGGGCTTTCTGAACAGCGCCAAAGATATTATCGGGATCTACGAGACCACAAAAAGCCGCATCTACGCAGAGTTGTTATGGCCATTCTCCGCCTTAGCATTAGTGCAACCGGTAACTCTATTGTTAAACTGCGTCTTACCCTCACTGGTTTTATTGCTGCTTGCTTCCCTTGGCGCGGTGTGCTTTCGCGCCCTCTTTAACCAATTACGCGGCCGAAACAACAGCCCCCATACGTAGTACGGTGTCTCAAATCTGCGCTGTGTGGTGTCTCCCCTCTTGTCTGTGTTCGTCTTTGCGCTGCGTGAATGAAAGCATTGAATACCAACTGGCCCTGCAACTGATTTTAAGCAAGCTCAAATGTGTACCCGGTTTGCACGCACTGGACTTCCACTGCACCGATGGCAAGTACCGCTAAGGTATCGCTCGTAGCGAATAACGTTTTGAGGGTCAAGGGCGCAGTTCGCGATTTTCTTATTTCGAGTCGACGTCGTGTCCGTGTGTGACGGTCAGCGTGAGAGTAACTCTAAGTGCATGCACAAGCCCGCGCATGACATCGATGTGAACTAAAGATGACCAACCCAGTTTACTTGCCAGCTGGCCGTTTCCAAGCACCTTCGTGAAGTACAAAGCGGCTCATAGTCTATCGTTGGCTTTCCGCACGTCGAGGCTGCAATCGACGGCACCTATGTGCAGATATGGGGGATGACAGCCGTTACCATATCGATGTTGTCGCAAGGTGGCCGGGCAGCGTTAATGACGGCAGTATGCTCGCGAACAGCAGCATGGTAAGTGCTTCGACAGTGGTGTTTACACCGCTGCACTGCTTGAGAACAGCGAGTACGCATTCCAATGCAGGCCCTGGGTGATGACGCCGTTTCGGACTGCGGACTCACCCGGAAAAAGGAGCCTCAAAATTGGTAAAAAGCTGCACGAGGGACAACGAGGGCGATTTTGGAGAGGCGTCTTCACGCTTCGATCGAAAGCAAAAGAAGAAGCCAGCAGATGGTTTTGCACTACGGCGTACACACCGTGTCAGGACATGAGCATCCCATGAAAAGATATACGCATACATCTCTGCGTACGCCATTGAGCTCTTATGCCAGTGCATGAATACTTACCTATGCCCTCATGGAAAAATATGGATTGAGGTGTCTTTTTTTTTTTTTGCTACCCAGACAGTATGGAATTAAACAGACTGAGTGAGCCCCTTTTTGAGCCCACATACTATGGTTGTCGGCAACGACCTTATTTTGTGCGTAGTCTGAGATTTTGATTTAAATCAATTAGCAATAATTTCATCAATGCGTATACTCATCTGCCGCGCTTGAATGCACTGTGTTTTTTTTGCGTTTTGCTGGGATATTTTGCTAAGTAATTGTTTGCATTACTCAGTACATGATTTAATTATGGAAACGGTGATGCACAGTTGCCAAACAACAGCGTAAGACACGTAACCCAAGACACGTAACCCGAGCCTGACGCATGCATAAATATTTCCACGCTACTGCTATGCTTGAGTGCGACCGTGGTAGTTAAATGTGGGCTTTTCTCTTTGCAGAACGATGAGGCAGCTGAAGCTGAGTTTCTACTGCTTGCACGGTGAGCTGCGAATATCGCCTCACTCGTGTTCGAATTTCATCGGGGCCTGTTGTGTGCTGCACAATATCGCTAAGCTGTACGCTTGCAGTGACGCTGATGAATGACTGCTAGCAGGGTGCCAGGTGATGATAGCTGAGTGTGCGCGTCAGAAAAAAAGCCGTTGGGGAAGGACAGGATAGAGGAGCGAATTCGCTCAAAGAGGCGAGCATTTGCATAGCATAGCACTGGCCTGAATATCTGAGGGGTGCGCAACCGTTAAAAACGACGTACCTTTGAGAGGCAGTTCCAACGCAGAGTGACCAGAGGGTGCTTTATGCAGAAAGGACTGGTAAAAGACGAGAAAGAGGATGATAAGTGGCCTGTATCTCTCAGAGGAGCCCCCAATTTCAGTTAATTTCTGCTTTTTTGCTCTAAACGAGTAAATCTGTGATGTGCATCCACCATGCAACAATCTGGGAGCCCTGGTCTACCGCAAGAATCGCTTCGAGCGGCCTTCTCAGCGCTCTGCTCCGCACCCGCCCCGACTCGCCCCGCCACTGGCTACAAGCCATGCTGCACTCATGGCAACTATGGCACAATGACAACACAGCGTCCAGCTGTGGCGACAGTAGCAGCAGGAGCCACTGTAGCCGCGGCTACGGGCCACGAACATGCAAACAACCACGAGAAGATCACACAACCGGCCGGTTTTTGGGCAAAAATGCAGAGGACAAGGACCAGACCACATTTACGGTCGTGTGTTACAAGAAATAAACGTGCTGTTGCAGTGCCTTTCTTCTTCAGGCCTACAAAAAAGTAAGAGACTTGTGGAAAGCCAACGCCAACGTCATAGCAACGGCAGTTGGGATGTCGGCCCAACAAAAGGTTCTTAGGCATCGTCTCAACAAGGACGGAAGCTTGTTGGTTTCGGTATCGACGCCACCCTCCGCGAACCGTCTGCTTTTTGCGACAGAACTGGCTCCTATACTCCGCGTCCTATACTCGTACAATGAAAGCTATGGGAAGAATTAGGGACGTACCTCTCAGTTACTCAAACGAATACCTGCATGAGTACCTCCATCAGCAAGGCGTTGTCTCAGACTCACCGCTTACATTCGAGAAGACGGTGGTAACATCGAAGAGATACGTCACTGCACCGTAATATTGGAATTCGCCAACGGCACCCCGCTGTCTAAACGGGTTAAACTGGGCTTTTGCAGTTACCCTCTAACTAAATAATCTGGACAAGCAACGTAATGTTACAAATGCCAGAGACATGGACACATCTCAAGACTTTGCAACGGCCCTCTTCGCTGGCTACAAAGCATGCGCTGGTATTGGAAGAAACACCTAGACTCGGCCTTAAGGGTATGGCGAGATATTGTTAATCTCCTAATGTCCATATATGCAGGATTGGGCATTCTCCGCTCAACATTCATAGACACCTGGCAGTCCTCATACCACTGCTGGCGCAGTGTTGCAGCACTTAAGCGATGCGCCACTGCTGTGCGATCACAGGTGCTGCCATCGGTGGGGCTTGTGAGACCCAGGCTTATCTTCCTGGGCAACGCCTCGCGACCAGCCATCAATCTAACTGCCACCTGTCACTGTGCGTAGTGAGCTCGCAATCGGAAGGGCAGCCTGCGATGCCGCCACAAGGTTACCTGGCCTAAGTGGGTCACCCGCTTCTAGATTGCTTCTCCAGGGATTTTTTGCAGATTGTTAACTCACGGTCAGCGAAGACCGCGCCGACGACAACGTTGAATATACTGTGACACGAGTACCTGAACACCCACAGGTTAAAATAAACAACAATATGGAGCGAGCCGCGCAACGTACCGCTTCCAGAATGGTGACGAACTTCGTTTTGTTTACTTCTTTACATACTGGGTCGGTGCGTCACCGGAAGCCCAGATTTTCCATAAACTACGTTGATTCGCCCCAAAAAGCCGTTATATCTTCTTCTTTGCTGCGTGCATGGGGTTTGCTTGCCTGCAGCGCCGCCTACACTCGAATATGATCGGCTGCTTCCCAGTTGCAGCTGAAATCATATGTCGGAGTGCAAGGAGACACAAAGTGGTGGTAGCTGTGCAGGATAGGTAATGCCAATACATTTCAGATGGTTTTTATGGAGGGACCGAATGCCTCTTTCCGTCGTACCTCTTATCATGGTCTTATTCCAATCTCTGAACGGCAGAGCACACCAACATATTGTTTCACTTTCAAGCTCAAGTGAAATGTTTGATACGAAGATTTTGGCTGAAAAACATGTTAAAAGGCTATGAAAAAAATAACGCAGATCCAGGGAAGGCGATAGATCATTTACATTGCTGTTTGTTCAGCCTTAATCTACTTCCTCAATGGCACAGCACCTCGAACCCCGCCTCTCGTTTTTGCAGCTTTTTTAACAGTGAGCTGCCACAATTCGCGTTTCAAAACGCAGCACTTATCCATTACGCCACAGAACCGATGAGAATGAGTGCTTTTAACTGCACTCTTATCCCTTCTAAAAAAAATTCTGCTGTTTGCCGAAAGGGGGTGCTGCCACAAAGCAAGTTACGGGACTCTACCATTAACAGAACGGAATCATTCCCGACCGTAAGAGTGATAGCGATATTATTAGCAGCGACACTTTACTGCGCGTAAAGTAATCCGCCTTCACTTTTATCTGGTGTTTTGCTTACTAGTCAAATATAGCAAAAAATGCATTATGAGGTATTTAAGGACGAAGCATAAACACTTCCTTGTGAATGGTAACCGCGACAATCTGGATGCGCACTTGAGAACGACAGACAAACGCACTAAGTGTAATGGGTTATTTCTGTGTTCCATTAATTAGTATCTGACCTACTAACATAACTAGACGACAGTGACTTTTGGGTTGACATTGACGGTAAGAAATAAGTGAAGGTGAGTGTCATATAGTGCTCGTAATGCAATTTAAGAAAAACACCAAGCGTATCGGAGATGGGAGCTTTGTCAAGCCGCGTGCGCGGCTTTTTTTCCTTTCTCCTCAGCCATGGTACATGACTGAAATAAATGCACTGAACTGAACTGAACTGAAATTTAAGGTTGCATGAGCGGTGAAGGCCTGCCACGCACAGCTTCGTTTCTTGAGAGTGTCCGGCATCCAAGAGAAACTATGGCTTTGCCCTACGACTAATACTCTAAATCCATTTTCTCTTTCACCTTAATATCCCCTTTATCCATTTTCAGTGGAGTAGCTAACCGGTTTCGTGGCTGGGTTAATGTCGCCCGTTTCCTTCTTGTCCTATATTTCCACAACGCAAGCGTTTGCGAAAAAACATATTCCCCGCAAGTGTATCTTGCCGCGTTTCCACAGGCAGCCGCTGGGCGGCTGCTCTTCGCAAGTCTCGTGCACCGGCGAGTGAAAGAGGCCTCCTATGGGTGCCTCCTATGGGTGCTGTGCTCTTGGCTTGCTCTCCGGTGCCGTCCAGGTCAACCCCCATTAAAGCATTTCGGTTACGAGCCCCAATGGCTACGTAACTTCCTTCTCGGGACACCGGTGGATAATCGTCGCGGCCGATTACCTCACGCGCTATGCTGAAACAAAGGCCCTCAATTTTTTTCGTCGAGCGCATCATCCTCAGGCGCGGTGCCGCGGCAGTTGTCATAACGCACCGAAGCACAGCTTTCACGGCCAGGCTGCTGGAGCCATCATGCGGCTGAGTGGCACTGCCCACCGTAAATGCACCGCCTGCTATTCACAGACGAATGGCCTGGCCGAATGTCTTAACAAAACTCTCGCCGACATGCTGTCTATGTACGTGGATGTTGAACATCGGTCTTGGGATGACATCCTTCTGTACGTCACATTCGCATACAATACGGCGAACCAGAGACCACGCGCATGACGCCGTTCTCTCTGTTGTATGGCCGCGAAGTGTAAACCATGCTAAGGGCCATGTTGCACCTTGACGGCCATGATGTTGTTGTTGTTGTTCTACACCTCGTAGAATGACGCATACCCACAAAGGGGGTGTCTCACGAGGTAAGAGCCGGCCAAGCCCTGATCCTTCCTAGGTACACAACTTCCAGTCTGGTTAAGTTATGGGGGCGGGGGAAAGTGCGGGTGGTAATGAAGACACGTGAATTTTCCTTAAGGAGCATGGTAATGTGACAGTGGCCCAGGCGTCAGACGGGAGCCTGGTGGGGAATACATTGGTGTTCGGAGCTTCGTGTGTAAGATTGTCCACTTATCTATACTCAGCGTTCTCAGTATCTTCTTGTGTCCAGTGTATCTAGATGCGTATATTTGTTTTTTTTGTTGAACGCATGAATCTTGTTAGTGACATACAATGTTTTTGTCCATGTTTTCAGCTGTTTTATGGCTGCTAAGCAGTCTCTATAGACAAGGACTTCTGTTGTAGGCAATATTTTACTTGAGGCGTCCGTGACATCACGGATTCCACAACTTCCATCACAAGCAGCTCCGGATGTTCTGATACGTACTCATGGCATGCGTTTAGCCCTCTGTGTCATGCTGCGTAACCGCGCCCCTAAAGCCTCGCATGGCCAACAGCACAGATTCTTCCATCGCTCTGATCCGGTAAACGGCTCGGAAACGCCTATCTCCACCCTCGGCAATGTGGCTTCATTACTTAGGTGCACGTTCACAATTCAAGGACCGGAACCGACTTCAGTGGTTGGACACTTCAATATCTACATCAAATCGAACACTTTATGCTGTTTGGTTTCAAACCCGCAGCAAACGCTCATATGCTTGTTGTTTGAAAACGGTGACCTCCTAAATATACGTAATAATCTGCAATGTGCATTCTTTCTGTCGCGCACAAAGCCAAGCCATTTAATGTTCATTAAAATTGTAAACTCTTAACGAAACCACCTCATATCACCGAATGCACTACAAGGCTACTCATCTATGCAACACAGGTATCCGACTCCAGATACACTACCAATTTTTGAATTTTGTTTTTCTCTTAGCCATGAGTTATTATTTTTCTTATTAGCGTTTCCTGGGTAATTATGATTAAAGAGAGGTTCGATATATTTCCAACTCTCAGGCAGAAAAGTTATTTCCAGATAAAAAAGATGAACTGCCGAGTAATATTTTACAAATAAAGATGGTGCGAAACCTGCGCAAATTTTAGTACTCTACCTTATGCTTGAATATAAGTTTAGTGGAAATATTTCCGTGTTTTGGAATTTTAGCTGAACATCAGTTACCATACAAGGGCGCTTGGCGTTACAACGTTGTGGTAAATAAATTTTCGGTGATTTCGACCTCTGTGTTTAGCGACAGGGTAGTCACGTATGAGTTGGCATCTGTTTTACAAAATCTCGAAAACCAAGTCAGGCAAGAGAGACGATGTTTCAGAACCTACTCGGTTCCTTCACTAGTTCTGACAGCGGGCGAGTTGCAGCTTACCTTTTTTTTTTGTGCTCGTTTAGTTCGCCGTCGGGTCATTGGCCGCACAACGTGTTAACATTTCCTCGCCTCTTCTGAATATGCTATGACTGAAGTAGGAGCCTTCTGAGCGGTCGTGGCCCGGCGTCCAGCAACTGACATAATTCAAATTCCTTTTCACAACCAGACAGACCTCTGTGAATTTTTTTCTTTTGAACCAACGAGAAATAGATTCATTACTTATGTTGCGTTAATATTTTTCAAACAATCAGGGCAGTTGGTCAGTGTGTTTCCAGAAGGGGTGCACAAGCAAGAGCCATGCAGTCGGCCGAAATGCTCAATAAGGAACGAGGCTCTCTCGCACATTGCTGAGGCTCCTGGCAGGCTTTCTTCCTGCCTCAAGGGCCACCGGGACACTTGTTTGATGTCCTGTTCGCAAGCATCCCTCCAAGGAAAACGCCACGAGTCGAAAAGGTGGTTAAAGATGTTTCCGAAGTCCCCATTTGCAGAGTATTAATATAAAATAAACGTTATGCTGAGCGGAGGTGCTGACCCGAAGCAAGCGGGTTCGATTACGGCAGCGGCGGTCCTTTTTGATGGAGTCACAAAGCTAGAGGCGCGTGTACTGTGCGATGTCAGTGCACATTAAAGAACGCAAGGTGATCCAGATTATCCAGAGACCTCCTACGGCGTCCTTCATAGCCTGGGTTGTTCAGGACATTAAACCCCACAAAACCAAAACCAAGCTGCCCTCATATGCAAAGAAAAAATGCAACTCGCATCTCAAATCAAATCAAATCAAATCTTTATTTCCATCGGTGCTACAGATGGAGGGCTACGGAAAAAAAAGCTGCATTTAGGCAACTTGACGAGTCCGCAGCCCCATATATAAGGCAGCGTGTAGACAGCACCAGATAATCAAAAAACAATAAACAATTCAAGACACTTCATCAGTGCAGAACAAAGGAAAAAAGTCCTGAGCTAGGTAAAACAAACATCAGAATAGATGAAATCAGGTTAGTCAATCGGCAAACATGTCTCTAAGTTTAACAGTGGAACAACTAAATAAATCAAAATTCAGTGACTGATAGTAGTTTCACAGAGATGGCAGAGAATAACACAATCGCTCCATACCAGAATTCAAGCGTGGTACAGCAACCTTCCAGTTTTCTCCATGTCTAGTCTGATAACATTTAGCATTTCGTTCTAAATGTGCCACGGCATCCAGGCTATGAATATTTTTTTTCACTTCATATTTAAACCGAGCACTCAAACGGTAACGGTATAGCTTGTGGGCTGTGATAACATGAGCACTGTGAAAAAATTCTACCGTGGTTGCATTGTAGCCAGCATTGTACACGTGACGTAGATACCGTTTTTGCATATGGAATATTTTTTGTGTGTTAGAGAATGTAGTTGTGCCCCACACAAGGTGGCAGTAGTTGACGTGTGAACAGAAAAGAAAATTATAGACCAATATTTTTGTTTTAGTAGAAAGCATATATCGGAGACGACCAACTACACCGGTTATTCGAGCAAGTTTCACTAATACAAAATTCACATGAGATTCCCAGGACATATTGGCAGTGAATATCACACCAAGACATTTGAAATGGTCAACAATGTCAACAGGATGAGAGTTCAAAACAATATCAGCATGAGGAGGAACAGGTTTATTTTTCGGCCGGAAGACAACTGCTTTTGTTTTATTTTCGTTAATCTTCATGTAATTGAATGAGGACCATTGCTGCAGTTGGACTATGGTGTCGTTACAATCAGTGATAAGTTTATCGATGTGATTACAAGAAAAAAATACGCTAGTATCATCTGCATATATAATAAATTTGGCGTTCTGGTTAATGTTAACAATGTCATTAATATACAGGTTAAATAGCAAGGGGCCCAATATGCTGCCCTGTGGGACACCACAAAGCAGTGGCAGGACTGGTGATCGCGAGTTGTTTATTTGGACTACTTGACATCGATGGGATAAATATGATTGTAATAACTGTAATCCACACCCTCGTATACCGTAAAAGTCCAACTTCTGCAGCAGAACATCATGATTCACCAAGTCGAATGCCTTGGAAAAATCGACAAATAGGCCGACTACTATTGCCTTGCTTTCAAACTGCGTTAAAATATACTCTTTCTGGTGAAGCAGAGCTAATTCAGTAGACTCTCGGTGTACCTCAGCCGCAGGTAATCAAGCAATATTAAATTAAGCATTTGTTTGGT
Source organism: Amblyomma mixtum (assembly GCF_055824585.1). Classification (NCBI taxonomy): domain Eukaryota; kingdom Metazoa; phylum Arthropoda; class Arachnida; order Ixodida; family Ixodidae; genus Amblyomma; species Amblyomma mixtum. The sequence goes on from NC_143013.1 coordinate 102,978,290, forward strand.
TTATGCCTTATGTCTAACGTCCCAAAGCGACACAGGCTATTAGCGAAGCAGTTGGGAAGGGCTCCGGAAATTTCGAACATGGGGGGTTCTTTAACGTGCACTGACATCGCACAGTGCACGGGCCTCTAGAATTTCACCTGTATAGAAACTTGACCACCGAGGCCAGGATCGAACCCGCATCTTTCGGGTCAGCAGGCGGGCGCCATAGCTACTGAGCCATAGCGGTGGCTATTAAGCATGAAGGTGACTTAAAGGTGTGTCTAGGGTGTTGGCAAAATTTCCATCTGTGCTGCTGAATCTCGCCATGCAGGAAAGAGCTAGTATATAGTGCACACTGATGACATGCATGCGCGAAGTAGTCATACTGGTCATAGCATTGGTCACTTTTTTTTTACATTCTACACAAAGCTTGTACCTCAAAGAACATTCTCCGTCGGTAGGAAGGGGATGAGTAAGCAGCGAACTCTTACATGAGGGTACGGTACGTGATTTCAAGGTTTTTCAGGTTAAATCCTAGCCTTTTTCGGTAACAAGTAAAAGCAAAACAGGACACCCTGCCTAATTATTCAAATCAGAGAAATGCTAGGGCATAACTTTAAAGGAACAGTGAGGACAGCTCAATTAATATTTTTTTTAAAAGCAAAACCGATAGTTCGGCATTTCATGGCTTTGTTGCCACTTGGCGGGCAGCGAAATATGCATTTATTTCTAAGAAATTTGGATTCGAAGTTGAGAAAGTTTTTCCCGCCGCTCTGATTCAAACTTGGGATTCTCTTATGACGACACAGGACTAAGTGACGTGAAACAAGACGTGAACATGAAGTAACGCAAACTCCGTGATTTCTGTCAGCCAGCAGTGCGGCCTAGCAACAGCCGAAAAGAAAGCTACCGCCGGCCGCACGTTCACGCCATCTATCGGCTACTGCTGCCGTCGCTACCGTCGCTTCGTTGACATTTGCACCGGCGTTTTCTTAGCGTTACGATGGATCCCGCTCTCGAAGTCGTCAACGAAGTTTTCGCAAATAGACACCTTTAGCATACCATGTACCTTGTTACCGTCAGCGGAATACCAGGAACCCGCCTACCGCCGGTGAGCAGGCGCTGATTGGTCCCGATGCTGGAGGCCCGCGCGTAGCTGCCGGGTACGTGGCGCCATCTGGCGACGTCAAGGATATTTGCGCATTCATTGGCTGCGCCTCAGTGATTCGTGACCTCTCGTGTCCTAGCGTTGCTAGAACCAACGGTTCTAGCAACACTGTTTTGTCCTATGACGTCATGACGCTTGTACTTGCTAGTTTAGCATGTGGCGGCGATACCTGTATTTTGGGCCTTGCTCTTTTCTACGTTATAAGAGCTTTGTTGTCAGTATGAGTGCCGTTTTTGTAATCAGGAGCTGGTATTCTGTCGATACAAGCCAACTTCAATTTCTCCTCAGCGTCCCTTTACAACAACAGGTGGGTTAAGTCGTGCAATGTCCAGTTCTAAAAAATTTTTTAATCTATTTTGTGCATTTCCTGAAGCGACAAGGTACCCATTCTTCACTGAGAAAGAATCAATCAAACAAGACTTCGAGAAGTTTGCCGCCCTTCCGGATATATAAAAGGAGAGCTGTACATCTCACACCATGCACTGCCTTGGGTATACGAACAACTAAGTGCAGGTTGCTCATGCGAACATTTTAGAGCTTTAGCCCTAATATTCGTGTTACTCAATGCAGCGTTAATAGAGAACACAAGGTGATTCAAGTGGGACGAGTGGGTAGTACCATTGGTATACAGATTGAGGACCATATAATTGGCGTAGAATGTTCGGAGTGGAATTGAGCGCGTTACGGAGCATAAGGTTACTAGTCGAATCAAAGCATAGCTTGCCATAAGAATTCGCACCGACTTCAAGCGTCTATTACGGCAAACTAATTGACGTACGGAATTCGAAGTGCTGCCAAACAATTCGTGTTCTTATGCTGTATACGTTCTCATTAAAAAAGTAGATATCCGGAAACAACCAAACATTTCTACCGGATATAGCGAAGATGTCTACTAACACAATATTTTTTCAATATTGCTAACGCTCGATGCTCATAAGCTGCCTCGGTGTTTTGATTTTTTGACGCATTATTGAGAGCACCTCTTAATTATTGCAATTTCGATAAGACTCATGCCCACCCTGTCCCAATTGCCTTTCTGCAGCAGACGAACGCGAGAATTTTCCCTCTAGGAGAAAATGCAACACCGCCTGATATCGCATAGGACCGAGAAATTCCACCGGAAAGATCTTTTTCACCTTCTACTTAATTTTTTTGTCCCACATGCAGCTCGCCAAAGTACAGAAATAGTGCTGTCCACGATGAACAATGGATTGAAAAAGGGCAGGCAAACGAAGGCGATATATTTGGCTTAGCGGCAGCAACTGATATACAAGAATGGCTCGAAAGAACATCTCTAAAGGAAGCAAAAAAGTCTCTCGCCATCCCCATCACAAAGAAAATGCAAAAAGTAGATTAGAGAACACAGAAAAGCGCGCGAAACATGCCGGTTCCACAGTAACGCAAATGAACGTTCACGGCGCACACACAATTCCAGCGGGTACAATAACACTCAAGTCCTCGTCACTTGTCGAGAAGAGCAAGCATGGGGAATGAGGCGGCAGAATGTTTTTCAGCCCAGAGTACGAAGTACGCACTTCACGAAACACTGACATTGAAATGCGCATTGATGTTAACACTGTCCATGCTTCACGGCAACTGGATTAGAGGTTTCTTGGCGCCGCACGCAAGCACTCTTGCGCACCACACGTGCGTCTTGCAAAGCACGTTGGTCGACCTGTGACATGGGCAGAGTCTAGGCCCATGCTGCTTATGGTCACACTGTTGGTACACACTAATTAAATTAAAACAGAAATTATGAGCATGAGCAAAAGCGAAGTAAAGAAGGCATGATGACATGAGCAAAGCGACAATTTAGCCTTGAACCCAGATATGGAGTCATAGAAAAATGGTAGGCGACAATCAACGCTTCCATTTATCTGCCCTCCGTATCGCCACGTCATAAGAAGTGTTCCAGGCAAGTGATTTATTCACAGTGGGCGTCGGCCTCGTGCTGTAATATAAAAAATTTGCCCATCCGTATTTTTAACCATGATCCATTTGTTTTTCCTCAAATCCGAATCTCGCGGTTCCTTATCTGTTCTGGGTGAACCCTGGAAGAAACAGCGAAAAAACCTTCGTTAAGGCCACGCCATGTAAAAACTTTGATGGATAAGTAAAAACACTTTTTCTATTTTTTCTGCACAGCACAAACACTTGTTGCCCGTAGCTCCCATGCAAATGTAAAAAAGAAACATTGCATATGATAAACTTTTGAACATGAAAGAAACTATGATAATCAGTGCGCAACGTTGTACTCGAAAGGGCCTTCCAGTGTGAAGCGGCGGTACTAAAAAAATTTTAGGCGACACTTATTCTGCGTTTTGAGAATGCATACTATAAAAATCCGAAGTCCTCTCGGCCTGCTTCTCCTACTCAGGCACTGCTCCTTGTCGCATTCTCCGAGCCTGTGCACCCATCGATACTGCATCAGCAGCATACTTCCACGAGTGAGCGAATAGTGGCTAGCTGGTATGGCATGATTGCAAAACATAAGACTGAGCAGGGGAAAAGTCAAAGGAGAGAAGCAAACCGGACGAACTCATACTAACAAATGATTTATTGGAGCGAAACCCCTTTCCTTCAAAGGCAAAGCGCATGCGCGACAAAGACTCAAAGCATCACGCCCAACGAATTGATCTTATCAAGCCAAGAAATTGAAGCTCTTTCTTATACAGGTGTATCGATGCCTCAGTAACATACTTATCAGGTCCATAACTTACAATGTGCAAGGTTTCCATGATTTCACGTTCCTTTTTGTCTCTTGCACAGCCTATAATCTTTGTTTGCGTGAAAAGTGGTATTCATTGTTCTTTTTCTTTTTTCGCCTTTTCACAAGACTGGCAGTGTCTTGGTAGGTGCTTTCCACAATGCGAAGTCAACGAGTTGCTGTGCCCTTGATGACACTTAATATGGCAGCGTCTTGTCTGCCGTACATATACGGAAACGCTAGCCAAACAAGGAATTGCTTCTTCATATCTTAGATCCTCACTTGTTAAGTTTTGTCAGCACATCTTGTAGGGTAGTTTTACCGTTCAAGTAGATGACCGTCACGGAATGATTGTTAAGACTTTATTGTCCAATTAAAAAAAGCAAGAGCTCGCTGAAAGCGAGCGGTAGCAGTTCGAAGTTATTCCGTATATGCACAGGATATCCATGGCCTGAAGAAGGTGAGAAAGAAATTCTATGTGAATGTTCTCTTTTCCAGGCCACGCAAGCTGTCTCGTGTCTGTATTTTAACGAACAAAAACAAAAGTAATCAGAAGAAAGCAGGATGTGGAATCGACAGCAGATCCAAGTACGTGCCCTGCAGAACAGGAGTTGTTTCGAGGTTCCTCTCAGCTCCGGTTCCGTAAATGTAGGGTACACAGGATGTTGCATTAATAAGCGTCTTCAAGAGCACAGAAACTCGTTGACTTCGCATAGTGGAAAGCACCTGCCAAGGCACTGCCTGTCTTGTGAAAAGAACAAAAAGAAGAAAAAGAACAATGCATGCCACTTTTCACGCATACAAATATTATAGACCGTGCAAGACACAAAAAGGCACGTGAAATCATTGAAGTCTTGCACATTCTAAGTTATGGGCCTGATAACTGTGTTTGTGAGGCATCGATACACCTGTGTCAAAAAAGCTTCATTTTCTTTGTTTGGTAAGATTATTTCGATGGGTGGGGTGCTTTGAGTGCTAGCAGCGCATGAGGTTTGCTTTGCAGGAAATCGGTTTCGGTCCAATAAAACAGTTGTTAGTCTGAGCTCCTCCTGTTTGCTTCTCTCCCGTTTCTTGACCCCTGCTCATACTTCCATGGTTGCTTTCTCCGCTTGCAGGCATTTTCCCCTGCGGTAGACTAAGGTGGCATTGATTATAGCTCTATTCCAACCTAATACGCCGAACGGTGTAGGTAGTACATCTCCATGCTTCTGTGCGCACCTGCTAATTGACGCCGAGCCCGCAATGCCATTAGAGCAGCATTAGAGCACCTCAGCCACGTCACTTGGTCTCACGACCTCACAAAGCTTGTCGACCAATTAGGTAATTTTATGACAGACTACGCCGGAGGCTGCCGTGTTCTCCGAGGAGGCTTTTACTGCTGTCGCATCGAAAGGAATAGCCACCGCGGCGGCTATTAGCTCAAACTATAAAGGCATCAGGGGTATTTGCAGAAATATGCGCACGGCCTAGCCCCATCCAGCCTATCTTCATCATCACCGAGAACCGCATTCTGCCCACTGTAGGACAAAGGATTATCCTAATGACCTTTAATTGTAAGTCTCCTGCGATACTTAGTTCCTAGTGTTTTCACAGATGTTGCGTATATAAATATTATTATTTCATCTCAGGTTTTATAAGCCTAATTCCCCGCGTTTGTCGTCATCGTCCGTTCTCATATATACATGGTAGGCAAAATATTCTCCAAGGTCTGCTTGCGTAAAAGAATTCCGAACAGGACCAAGCCCAAACCATTATACAGAAAGTACTGCTCATCCACAAATCCGCCCTTTATAGCCTTCATGAAGTACTTGTGTTTACATGGTCGGGTTCAGTTAAAGTGAAAAAATCACCAGTGTAGAGCTCTGCGTAGAAGGACAACCTCCCAGGACGGAAAAGGCGCGGCGCGACCTGATCCTCTCGTATGGAAGAAGAAAACCACAAACACGTTACGGGTAGACAGGAGCGCAAATACTATCGGGAGGGCGATGCCAATAGACGGGCACTGCGCAAATATCTTCATATTGCACGTCGCCGCAATTCTCACACTACAAATCACAGATTGTAACTCTCCTGGAACATAAACAATGATTTTGTAACTTGATGTGTGCCTTGATCTTTGTGTTGCTACTTCTGAAACCACCAACTGCTGACGAGTGGAGGTACCCTGATTGTCTTGCCTGTTTATAAGCACTAGACTCGCTGCTTAAAATGCCTGTATACCCCATTCCAGAAATGCGAGATAAAATGCGTGCCGCGTGAATTTTTTGTACAGCTTGAACACCTCATGTTGTTGTTTTTTCGCATAAAGTCAGGTATTTCAGTCTATTACTTGAGGTATAGAAGACATTGCCTGATTGCAGGTCTGGCCACAGCAAAGGTCTTTTACTCATAAGAAGTACACCACCCAACCCTCCCCTTCATTGTGGTCGACTGACAAGAACCCCTATATCCCAACCACCCTCTTGACAAACTTCTCTGTCAAGATCACAGATTTTCCAGGCTCACCGGTGTAACATCTCCGCAGATGGTGCCTCCTTTAATGGGCAGCCCAATTCTGAACCCAACTAACCGAGTACGGTATCAATAGCAGACAAGAATAGTACAGGTGAGCCTCTCGCCGCAGTGAACAAAGTAACAGACGAAATTCCTGTAATCGAGTGAAGAGCATATCGGAATGCTGCATTTCTCTACCTTTGAAGTTAGGAGGCATCATTGCTTTCGCACTATTACAATGCGGTTTACCGCAGTGACCTCTAATTTTGTCTTCTCTTCCATTTCACGGCAAGCACGATCCTTCCATGTAGGCACTTATTCCGTGTTAAGGAGCTTGATGGGAGATCTGGGCAAAAAGGCTGTTCTTTCCTTGGGAAGGGAGCTCCTGAATGGCTGCAGGAACTCTCTTTTGAATGAATCCCACGACGTCCAAGAGCAATTGTGGCTCTGGTATCACATTCACTCAGACCGGTATGAAAAGGAAACAGTGCCTATGAACAAAACAAAAATATTTTATCTCTGTGCTTTCAGCTGCAATAGCGCAGCCAGCCTGATTCATAGTTGAGGGCAAATTTTCTACCGAAGAACACATTTATAAACCCTTTCGATATAGATATCTGGCTGCAGACTAGAAATGTACGAAATATCTGTAGTCGCGATTCATTCCGCATTGAATCTATATGCCGAACATACCATTGAGAATAAGGGGTATCTTCATTTTCTATCCTTGTCAAATGAGTTATATAGTTCCCCCAGTCGAACAGCCCCAATTATTCTTTGGAGTCTTCCTGTGGTAGCCCTCGGAAGCTGCGTGGATCCTTGGGATTGTGGGCAAACAATGGCAATTTCTAGGCGACTGGTTACATCTTTAGTTGCATATCAAGTCAGTCACAACGCATCTTCACCAGACGCCACGTTCTCGTCACAACACCACGCATGAACCAGTAGAGTGATGTAGGTGGCACTAACACGAACTGTTTATTGGGGCTGATCTGCGACCACAAAAAATTGAACACCTCGGCCGCGGCGATAGAAGATTACTCTGGGAGTATCGAAGAACCCCAGAGCAATCTTCTATCGCAATCTTCTATCGGAGTTTGAGACACGTAGGCCCAAGGTCCTACGTGTCTCAAATTCTCCTGTTCCAAATAAAGTTTTCACCACCTAGACACCAAAACTTCCTGTGTGAGTGGTCCGCCAATAGCGAACTCCGCGTAAATCTGTGGGGGTATTTTAAAGTTGCAATTTTGAGACAACAAGAGAGTGGAGCTAAATCTTGCGCGGAAATGGCAGTCATTTTTATTTTTTTTAAGAACTGCCTTGTGCCCACAAAGATTTGAACACCTCGGCGACGGCGATAGAAATAAGATTGCTCGGCGGTTGCTGAGGGCCACCATTGCCACCGCTCTCGGCCGCGCTTATTTTAAAGACAGCAGCGAGCATTCTCGAACAGACTTGGAATAATGACAGTCATCTATAACCGCGTGGGACCGAGCGTGACTGCCATTCTTGAAAAGCACTACCGTCCCTTCTTGCCTAGCAAATAAAGTGGTAAGCCTCAGTACCGCCCCAGATAAAGCGCGAAATTTAAGATCTGAGATGGCTACGGCGGCCCACGAGAATTCGCCAACGCACCTGCTGCAAGGGTGGACGCTGCTGGAGATCTAGGGATTGTGCAGGAGTAGCTGCTGTGGCCGGTATACGGCTCCGCTGAAACCGCTGTTCCTTTACGGGGGCCTGAAATGGAGACAGAGCGAATCAGGATATTTGTGTGAAAATCTCGTCTACAATCGAATCCCAATTGTCAAATATTTCCAAAACCCGATTTTTGCTGCTTAACAAGCAATCTGTTCCCACCGTAACTCAAAGGAGTACTCGCAGGCCCCTTCCACGGCAATGCTTTTCATTTTTTATTACCGCGGAATTAACCGACAACAGGGAGAGAACACAAACGCTGTGTTTTTAGTATAGTACTCTTCTTTGTTGTTTCCGTCTGTAATCAATCCAAGCAGTAAAAATTTGCGTATGGCTTCTTTGAATAAAAAGACTGCAGACTTCTATCGTACATAGAGGGTCTTAGGGATCACATTTACGTTGTTCTGTAGGTCCATAACCGCTGGAGTTTTTGGAGACTGGACGGCGAGATCCCGTCGCGTAATGGTCCTTGCCAGAACTTGCAGGTATAAGAATGATGTTATCTATGATTGACTGATTGTAGGGGCTGAACTCCTATTCTTTCAAGCCCATTGTTCATTCCTCCATTTTTGACGCCCCAAGGCTGTTGTGGCTCGTCTCCTGCTTGCTCCGAGCAGGACAAATTGTGAGCTCTTGAGCAATTCTGAGGGCGAGGTGCACCCATCAAACTTGATGCCAGATGCTGGCGACGGTGGTGGCAATGGGTTCCACGGGTAGTTTCATGAAAAACCACCTTCAAAACGCAACAAAAGACCAAAATGTGAGGCAGAGCACCTGCCGCCGCACGCTGAGTTTTAGTCCGGTTTTCCTGTGCATCTATAGAGAGGATTCCGCTGTGCGAACAAAGGTAGTGTAACGGAGAAGCTGCCTTTGGCTGGCTGCGGTCATCATTCGTAGTCAACGTACGCCAGCAACACGGAGGCACCATTAAAGGTCGACAGTTAATTCCTAGTCCTAGTTAGCAAGTCTGGCAAAACTATTTGCAGATGCCGAACCTCTAGGGATAGGGATTTGCAACTTTTAAGCTAGGCATGAAAGGAACCTAAGAAGCATTAGTGTTCCTGAGTTCTAAAATAGTAGAACAGACTTTTCCGGTGTGAACAAACCAAACCCAATTTCTGCTTTGTCCAGCGTAACCTAGAGTAAGCGTCTAGGGTATCCTAGAGAGTAGAGTAAAGCATCAGTTTTCGGGAACTCGCTTGCTGCTCCAGTAGGGGGCTCGTCGTTCGAGCAATTGGTGCAGAGGTCACAGCCACGGGAGAATTCATTCGAGGGCGCGCCTGCTCTACGACGGCTTGCATAGGAGCCCGAGTTTATTAGGATCGATTTACAAAAGCCGCGCTGTCGCCTTCCCCATCCCAGTTCTCATAACATATTCTCATTGAGTTCTCACAACCCAACCTGCATGTTTGGCCAGGTAAAACCAGGCTAGTCTCCTGGTAGCCGCAACACAGGACTGGTTGTGTACCTCACCCCTTCCGGAAATCTGATATCTGTTCCCATGAAGCCTTATAGGTCACGCTAGGAGCCTGCAACCTCCAAATAGAAACACCCACAATACTCTTCCCGCGGCTGCCCTTCTTCCCACCATCACCTGCCACGCATCAGCCCACACAACCACGACCAATTTTCACCCTCCATATGGTGTGCAGGCCCCCCGCCCACAACACTTTACACCCAGTAGCGCCCACTGTCAACAACTCTCCGGGGTATGTCCTCCACATGGCCTTCACTCTCAAGAGGACTATGCAGCGCAGAGCGAAAAGGTGACGGCGAAAACAAATTTAAAGACGCAATGGAAAAGGCAGCTGTACTGCAGAAGCACGAGCTACCTGCCCCCTTCCCACCCACCATCTTTGCTCGGAGGCTGGCCACCCTCTCCACACCTCCTGACACATCTCCACCGATATACACAATTGAGAAAAAATTCTGTTATGCATCTGAAGCCTCTCCTTAAAGTACAAGAATCAAAATAATCATAACGAATAAATTAAAAAGCTTTTGTGTTATAGTCACATCAAATCAGAGATTGCTCCGCAATTTTTTCTGCTGTGTTTATTAAGCTAACAGCATATCTAAAAATTCTTAGCCTTTTAAGGGGCCAATTCTTTTGTCTACGAGCACCTCTGTGTTCACTGTACACATTACGTCCATCGAATGGTAGAATACATTTGTGCATCCACGATGGTTCAATCCGTGCCGCTTCGTTAGGATTTCCGTAGTCGAAAAATGCAAAACGCGACTGCACGGATCTCTGTACTGATCTCTGCTGGTTACATGTGACACAAGGGCGTGCGCTGTGCTTGCGGACAACGAACCAAATAGAGGGGCAAGTTCTAGCACGCTCACCGTCCTTCCGTAAGTTTTTAAATGCGCCTTACTAAGCGTTCCTTCGAAGCGTCTCTACCTTGAGGTAGAAACAACGCTACTTGAAGCTTGCCTCTCTCGCTTCCTGACCTAATCACATGCTTCATTGCACAAACAGTCTATCTGCGCTGGTGTAGAAGGGCGTGTCCGGCGGCTCAGGCGACGTCGAGTTCACTATGGTAGAGCAAACTTCCACTGCAGCTGTCTAACCGTAAACAATGCCGCGTTGCCAGACCAATCGTGCTTTCTTGCCAAAGCATCAATACCACTGAAATGCGAAACCAGTGCACATAGACACGTGCACCTCAAAACCAATGCAAAGATACAGACGTGTACTCACTTTCCTGTCAGTCTAGACAAATATATTTACTTTGTTAGGCGAATCTTATCCACAGCACACGCTTACATGCGGCTCCTCGTCGCTGTCTGTCTCTTTAACCAACGAGCGGCTAAAACGGTTCCAAAACTATACAGCTCCCTTGGACGCTTCCTTGAGTTAAGGGAGCAAGGGTGGCGCCTTATTTGAGATCAGTAAACCGCGTAAGCTGAGGAACGTTCTGAAATTTGCTCTAAGTGCATAAGCATACTTGACTACAACGTTTCAAGTGCTGCGGTAAATTCGTTTCAAGTGCTGTGGTAAAAAAAGAAATTAGCCCGTGTGAAGTCACTCCACAGTGTTTTCTTCCTGTCGGACTGTACGACGAATTTATAAAGACAGACTAAATGGATCTTATTGCCAAGATAATGAAGTTATATCACCTAGAGATACAATTATTTTTGTCTGTCGTCCGCCAATAGCGAACTCCGCGTAAATATTGGGGAGGGGGGGGGGGGGTATTTTAAAGATGGAATTTTGAAAGAGAGTGCAGCGAGATTCTGCTCGAGAATGGCAGTCATTATTTCTTTAGAACTGTCTTGTGCCAACAAAGAATTCAACAATTGGGCAACATAGAGAGAAATGTGATTTCACTGTGGTTTTTGAGGTTAAGCATCGCCACCGCTCTCGGCCGCGTTTTATTTAAAGACAGCAGCGAGCATTCTCGAAAGGGACATCGAAGAGCAACAGTGAACCATAACAGCGCTGAACCGAGCGTGATTACCATTTTTCAAAAGAACTCTTCTCCCTTCTTGCCTAACTAATAGAGTGATAAGCGCCGGTGCCGCCGGAGATAAAGCCCGAAATTTAAGATCAGAGACGGCTATGGCGGCCCACGAGAATTCGCCTACGCACCCCCTGCAGCGGTTTGGGGCTAAAAGTGCGCCTTCAGGAGCAGGAGCAGCTGCTGTGGCCTATATACGGCTTCACTGAAATTGCTGTCCCTTTAAGGGGTCTGAAAAGGAGGCAGAGTGAATCAGAATATGTCTGCGAAAATTTTGTTGTCCCCAATCGGATTCCAATTGTCACATGTTTTCAAAACCGATTTTACCTGCTTAACAAGCAAACTGTTCCCGCCGTAACTCAAAAGAGTGTTGTTGGGCCCCCTCCACGGCAATGCTTTTTGTTTTTTAATACCGCGGAATGAATCGACAACAGGGGGAGAACAAACGCTGTGTTTTTAGTATCGTGCTCTCCAGCGTTATTTCCTTCTGTAATCAAACCAAGCAGCAAAAATTTGCGTATAGCTTCTTTGATTAAAAGGACTGCAGACTTCCATCGTACATACAGGGTTTTAAGGATGACATTTACGTTGTTCTGTACATGGATAACTGCGGGAGTTGTTGGAGATTGGACGGTGAGATCCCATCGCGGAATTGTTCTTGCCAGAACTTGCGAGGATAAGAACGATGTTATCTATGACTGACCGGTGGTGGGGGCAGAAATCCCATTGTTTCGAGCCCATTGTATTCTGCTCCAACGCTGTTGCGCCGAGGCTGCTCTGAATGCCCTCCGTTTTTTGTCACCAGCGACGGCGGTGACGTGGGTTGGCTCAGACCTGCTTGCTGGAGCTGCAAAACCAAGGACAAAAGGCAGTGAGCTCTTCTGCAATTCTAAGGGCAAGTGCGCCCATAAAACTGGATGCCAGATGTTGGCCAGGGGGGCGGCAGGTAGTTCCACGCGGAGTTTCACGAAAATCCACCTTCAAAACGCAACAAAACACCAAAATACGCGGCAGATCGCCTGCCGCCGCGCGTTCAGTTCTAGTCCGGTTTCCATGTGCCTCTAGAGGCGTTTCCGCTACGCGAACGAAGATACTGTAATGGGGAAGCTTCCTTTGGCTTACTCTAAGAATCTGTAGCCAGCATTCGTATATAGTCGGGGGTTGCCATTAGCCGCGGAGGCACCAATAAAGGCGGACAGTCAATTTCTAATCCCAGCTAGCAAGTGTGTCAAAACAATCTTCATATACCGACCCTCTAGGGATGGTCTTTGCACCTTTTAAATAAGGAAGAAACAAAAGAAGGATTAGTGTCCCTCAATTAGGGACTTGTTCAACGGACTTTTGCAGCTTGACAAAAACGAAACCAATTCCAGCTTTCTCGAGCGTAGGCTAGAGTAAGCGCCGAAGTGCCTTATGATCAAGTGAACGCCGCAGTTTTCGGGATCCTGCTCGCTGCTCCGGTAGGACGCTCGTCGTTCGAGCAACAGGAGCAGAGATAACAACCCCTGCAGAGTTCACTGGAGGTCGCTCCCGCTCTTCGAAGACCTGGATAGGAGCGACCCGAGTTTATTAGCATCAGATTAGAAAAGCCACGCTGTTTCCTTCCCTGTCCCCATTCTCCTAACATATTCTTATTGCATTCTCATAACCCAATCCTCATGCTTAGCCAGCTAAGACCACTCTAGTCTCGCAGTGGCCGCTACACAGGACTGTATCTGTACCGCACCCCCCTCTGGAAATCTGATATCTGTTCCCAAGAAGCCTGTAGCCCACGCTTGGAACCTGCACCCTCCACAAGGAATACCCACAATGCACTCCGCTATCTCGGCGGCTGCCCATCTGCCGACCGTCATCTTCGATTCTCCGCCCTACCCAACCACCACCAGGTTTCGCCCTCCGTAATGTGCGCTCACTACCCGCCCGCTGTACATTAAGCGCCAGAAGCGCCCACTATAACCAAGTCTCTATCCTCCACAAGGCCTTCACTCACAAGAAGACTACGCAGCACAAGAACGAAAAGGTGATCAAAAAATTTAAAGTCGCAACGGGAGAGGCAGCTGGCCTCCACAAACACGAGCTACCCGTTCCCTTCTCCCCCGCAATATTGACACCGTCCATTCATCGTCGTCGTTCTACTATAACCACGAGAGCGCGGAATGCGCGCGCGAGCTGGCCTTAGAAAGAAAGAAGTCGAAGTGTCTGGCTGCGAATGCTCCGCTTTTGAGACTGCTACCGACGTTCGCTGCAGTCACCTACTTTGACGTATCCAACCGAGCCGGACGTACTGTACCACCCGTGACATCTGGTGGAGGTGCTGGGTAACGCATTCCATGCCTCGGACTCCCCCAGCAAGCAGGGATTCAAGTCCTCGAGGGTCATCTGCCATCGAGGTGACGCCTGTACACCACGGCAGCCGCCGGCTCCAAGGCCTTCAACCCGAGTTTGGGCTTCTGGAGTCTCGCTCAACTCAAGCGGTTCGTTCAGCGCCATCATCGACGACCGTCCAGCCCGAAATAGGCATGCAGACGACGATTAGTTCACCTTCTGTTGTGCTACAGCAACCTCGGGAGCCACCGATCTTCCAAGGTTCTCCAGGCGAAGACCCGGAAGACTGGCTGGAGAAATTTGAACGCGTGGCCCGGTACAACAGATGGACGGATGACTCCAAGCTTCAACACGTGTTCTTTTCGCTGGAGGGCGCAGCTCGTACGTGGTTCGAGAACCGGGAGTCGTCCATAACGACGTGGAACGTATTTAAAGACCAGTTCCTGAAGGATTTCACCACGGTGATTCGAAGAGAACGGGCCGATCTGCTCCTTCAGTCCCGAACTCAGCTACCAAATGAAAGCATACTGGTATACTTCGAAGAGATGGCAAAGTTATTTCGTCGAGCTGACCCGGACATGACAGAGCAGAAGAAACTCCGGTACCTTATGCGAGGTGTCAAGGAGCAAATCTTTGCCGGACTGGTTCGCAATCCACCGAGCACGGTCGCAGAGTTTCTGTCGGAGGCAACCACCATGGAAAAGACACTCGATATGCGGTTGCGGCAATACGAGCGACAGCCTTTGGCCATGACTGCGGCAGCCACGGACATCAGTACCACCCACATGCTTCGCGAAACTGTACGAGCTATCGTTCGCGAGGAGCTCCAGAAGCTGTTCCCGGCTACGCCGCCTGCGCCAACGGTTTCTGCTCTATCCGAGGTTATTCGGGAAGAGGTGCAACAGGCGCTTACAACACCAGCTCCCTTTCAGCCGCCTACAGCCTCACCGCTAATGACATACGCCGCTGTTGCTCGTCGCGCACCACCGCCGTCGCCGAGTCGCCTTCAGGAAACCCCGGCCCCTTTTCGGCCGCCACCACCTGCTCGTCCTGCTCCAGGGTATTCCCCCCGTAAAAGTGACATCTGGCGCACTCCCAACTACCGTCCACTCTGTTATCACTGCGGTGAGCCGGGACACCTGTACCGCAATTGCAGGTATCGTCAGATGGGCTTGCAGGGGTTCCCTGTCGATGCACCCCGTCCGCAGCCTGGGCAGCGACCCAGGGAAATCAACGACTATCTGGCCGCATCTACCGGCGGGACACGCAGGTCGCCATCCCCTCGTCGTTTCTCTTCTCCTCGTCGGTCTTACGGTGACTTTCCGCGGGGAAGGTCGCCAAGCCCCCGCCAGGAAAACTGAAAGCAGCAACCTTTGAGGGGGAGGTTGCTCACCGACGAAATGTAACAGACCCTCCTACGCCGCAACTAGGTGGCCACCCGATGCCCCGACCGACTGCAGTCCAACACCGTGATACGCCGACTCGACGTGAATGCCAGCTGACGAATCGAAGTGAACCCGCGCCGCACCGCAGCCGTGACCGAACACCGCGCCGTACCTCTCCCACGACGTCTACGACAGCAAACCTGAGCATTTCCCTCGACGGAACAGACGTCACTGCACTCGTCGACACAGGGGCGGATTACTCTATCCTCAGTGGAAATTTCGCCGCAACTCTGAAAAAGGTCACCACTCCGTGGATCGGCCCACAGATTCGTACAGCCGGGGGTCACTTAGTTACACCGACCGGGACTTGCACATCAAGAGTAGCAGTTCAAGGCGCAACCTACCTGGCAACGTTTGTTATACTCGAACATTGTTCACGTGACGTCATTCTCGGGATGGATTTCTTGACCGAGAATGGAGCGGTCATCGACCTCCAGTCAAAGGCCGTGTGTTTCTCCACAGAGAACGCAATACACAGAGATCCAGACCATCCGACCGCACTTTGCATCCTGGATGACCACGTCACCATCCCACCTCGTTCGAGTATTATGGTTTCTGTCGGCGCCAAGACTGTGCGGAATTTCGAAGGCGTCGCGGAAGGCAACCAGATCTTGCTTTTTGCCAGGAGCCTTGCTGTCGCCAGAGGAGTCGTTAATCTCGTCGACGGAGAAACAGAAGTGCTGATAACCAATTTCGGTGGTGCACACCAACATCTGAACGTGGGAACCGTTGTGGCTCACGTTGATGCTATCGCCCATGTCAGCAGCACACCCAGTATTTCCACAATGTCGTTGTCGCCACAGCAGAGCCCAGTCACTGGTTTCACGTTCGACGTCAATCCAGCACTCTCCCCGACGCAGCAACAACAAGTTAAAGATCTTCTTCTGCGCTACGGCGACACCTTCTCGGTATCATCGCGTGTTGGACGAACTCACCTAGCGAAGCATCGCATTATTACGGACGATAACGTGCACCCTCTCCGACAGTCCCCCTACCGAGTGTCTCCCGCTGAACGCGACGCTATTTGCCGCCAAGTGAAGGAAATGCTCCGCGACGACGTAATTCGTCCTTCCCGAAGTCCCTGGGCAGCGCCAGTCGTCCTTGTGAAGAAGAAAGACGGAACATTGCGGTTCTGTGTAGACTACCGTCGCTTAAACAAAATCACCAAAAAGGATGTCTATCCTCTCCCCCGGATCGACGACGCTCTGGATCGCCTCTGTAGCGCGAAATACTTCTCTTCGATGGACCTCAAGTCAGGTTACTGGCAAATTGAGGTCGATGAGCGGGACCGTGAAAAAACAGCTTTTATTACTCCAGATGGCCTGTATGAATTTACGGCCATGCCCTTTGGACTGTGCTCTGCACCGGCAACTTTCCAACGCCTCATGGATACCGTCCTTGCCGATTTAAAATGGCAGACGTGTCTCGTCTATCTTGACGATGTTGTCGTCTTCGCCCCGACTTTCCAGGAGCATCTTCACCGCCTCGAATTGGTCCTGCAAGCAATAAGGTCTTCTGGACTCACGCTCAAAAATGAGAAATGCCACTTTGCGTATACAGAGCTGAAGTTCTTAGGGCACGTTGTGAATCAAGCCGGTGTTCAGCCTGACCCTGAAAAAACAACAGCTATTGCCCATTTTCCGCCACCGCAAGACCTGAAAGCTGTCCGCCGTTTTCTTGGATTGTGCGCGTATTACCGTCGCTTTGTGAAAGATTTTGCTCGCATTGCCGAGCCGCTGACGCGCCTAACAAGGTCGGACACACCTTTCAGATGGGAAGCAGCGCAAGAAAATGCATTCCGCAGCCTTCAAAGCCTCCTGCAGGCGCCTCCCGTTCTGGCTCACTTCGACGTAAACGCCGACACGGAGCTCCATACTGATGCCAGCAACATCGGCTTAGGTGCCGTCCTGGTCCAGATCCAAGCGGGTCAAGAACGGGTCATCGCTTACGCAAGTCGGTGTTTGTCACCAGCCGAATCAAACTATTCCGCTACCGAGAAAGAATGCCTCGCCATTGTTTGGGCCACTTCGAAATTCCGACCGTACCTTTACGGCAAAAATTTTAAGGTGGTGACCGATCATCATGCGTTATGCTGGCTCGCAAGCCTCAAAGACCCGTCCGCTCGCCTCGTCCGATGGAGCCTGCGGCTCCAGGAGTACGACATGACTGTCGTGTACAAATCCGGACGCAAGCACTCTGACGCCGATTGTCTGTCCCGCGCCCCAGTAGATCCTTCTACCGACGCCTGTAATGATGACGACATCTTACTGAGTGCTCTCAGCGCCTCCTGCCTCGCTGACCAACAATGCGCCGACCTCGAACTTCGAGATGTAATGGAATTTCTCAACGGCAGCAACACGAACGCCCCCCGCGCTTTCAGGCGCGTGTTGCCATCTTTATGCATCCGCAATGGTCTTCTGGTCAAGAAAAATTTCGCTCCAAACAATACGCAATACCTAATCGTCGTACCGGCTAGCCTGCGGAATGAAATCCTCCAAGCCTCCCATGACGAACCCACTTCTGGACATTTGGGCATAGCTCGTACGCTAGCCCGAATCCAAGAGAATTACTACTGGCCTCGTCTCCGTGCTGATGTCACTCACTACGTCAGAACGTGCCGAGCCTGTCAGCGTCGCAAGGTACCGTCAACCAAACAAGCTGGGTTCTTGATGCCCATTAGACCACCCACAAGGCCCTTCCAACAAATAGGAATGGACATGCTGGGTCCGTTCCCTCGTTCGAACTCTGGCAACAAATGGATAATTGTCGCGACGGACTACCTTACCCGCTATGCAGAAACGTCAGCTCTACCCAGCAGCACCGCTTTAGAAGTCGCCAAGTTCTTCGTGCATCAGATCGTACTCCGCCATGGGGCACCTGAAGTGCTGATCACTGACAGAGGCCCTGCGTTCATGGCTGAGCTGCTGCAGGAGATCTTGGTTTACAGTCATACCGACCACCGCCGAACAACGTCGTACCACCCTCAAACCAACGGGTTGACTGAAAGACTGAACCGAACCCTTTCTGACATGATTTCCATGTACGTCGATATTGAACACAAAACGTGGGACGAAGTGCTTCCTTATGTCACCTTCGCCTACAATACGGCCATGCAAGAAACAACGCAGATGTCCCCATTCCACCTCGTCTACGGCCGTGCAGTGACGACGATGCTCGACGCAATGTTACCGCATCTGGACGACTCTAGCCTTCACACTGATACCTACACGTTCCTGGAACGCGCCGAAGCTGCTCGCCAACTGGCCAAAGTTCGAATTCAGGACCAACAACTTCGAGATGCAGATCGCTACAATCGGCGCCGTCATGACGTCCATTATGCGCCTGGCGACCGTGTGTGGGTGTGGTTCCCCATTCGGCGACGAGGACTGAGCGAAAAACTCCTCCATCGCTACTTCGGACCATACCGCGTGGTCAGGTCATTGGGCGACCTCAACTACGAGGTCATTCCCGATGGATTTCAGAAGTCCCGACGGTCCCCGTGCCCTGAAGTAGTTCACGTGGTCCGCCTGAAGCCTTATCACGAGCGGTAGCCTCGCCCACTAATCCCGTTCATTCCTTCCGACCTCTCCACTCACTCCCAGCATCGGGACGATGCTGCTTTTGCCGGGGAGTAATGACACCGTCCATTCATCGTCGTCGTTCTACTATAACCACGAGAGCGCGGAATGCGCGCGCGAGCTGGCCTTAGAAAGAAAGAAGTCGAAGTGTCTGGCTGCGAATGCTCCGCTTTTGAGACTGCTACCGACGTTCGCTGCAGTCACCTACTTTGACGTATCCAACCGAGCCGGACGTACTGTACCACCCGTGACAATATTAGCTGGGAGGCTGTCAACCCTCCTAAAAGCACTCCCAACACACCTCTGCCTACCTACATCATCCAGGAAAATTCTGTCATGCATCTGAAGCTTCGCCTTAGAGTAACAGCATCAAAATAATCATCAACCATAAATGTCAGTCACCCATGTCATGGGACATCAGTGATTCCTCCTTAATTGTAGTAGTGTGTTTATTCATTCAACGGCGTATCGAATAGTTCTAAGCCTTTAAACGGGCCAATTCCTTTCTTTTTCAACCCCGGTAAGACCATTAGCTTAATATCATGGGCAGGGGCAATTTATCGTTGTTTTTTTTAAGGTTCACGAGACACATAACGCGTTATCGAATGGTAGAATGCATTTGTACATCCGCGGTGGTTCAATCCGTGCCGCTTCGTTCAGATTTCCATGGCGGAGGAATGCAAAACGCGACTGAACTGATATTGCAGTACTGGTTTAGAATAGCAATACAACGACCGATCTTTGCGGCTTGTGTATGGCACAAGGGCGTGTGCTGTGCTTGCGGACAAAAAACTAAACTCAGGGGCAAGTTCTAGAACGCCTTTTCCCTTAGCGATGATGCCTTGAAAGCTTCTCACCGTCCTTCGGTCAATTTTTAACTCCGCCTTACTGAGGAGTCTCTTGTGAGGGCTCCCTTGAAGCGCACGTTCCTTGAGGTAGAAACAACGCAACCTTAATGCTGCCTTCTCTCCCTCTTTTCACCTGATCACAGGCTTCGTTGCACAACCACTCGCTCTGAAAGAGTGCACTGGGGCGTCTCCGACGGCTCCGGAGACGCCTAGTTGAAAATCATAGAGTGAACATCAAATGCTGGCGGTGCACAGTAAATATTGCCACGTTCCCAGACTAACCATGCTTTCCTGTCAAGCCGTGAAGAGCATTGATATGTAAAACGAGCGCATCTCAAAGCAATAACAGATACAGCCATGTGCTCTCCTCCTTTTCAGTGTAGACAAATACTTCTACGGTGTCAGGCGCATTATTCTACACAAGACGCCTATAAGCGGCTCCTCGTAGCTTTAAATGCCTCCTTACACAAGGAGCGGCTAAGGACGATTCCAAAACTATATAGCTGCTTTCGACGCTACCTTGAGTTAAGGGAGCAAGGGCGGCCCCTCATTTGAGATCAGCAAACTGTGTAAGCTGAGAAACGTTATCTGAAATTTGCCCTCGGTGCAGAGGAGGAAAAGCGAAGGCACGGGCAGGGAAAAGTATGTTTCTCTACTACCTCCTTCCTGCCTTCGTTTCATCCGGCTTCACTTCGCTGAAGCCATGTTGCCCTAGCACAGCGCGTGCCTTTCAAACCCTTTATAAACCACTAGTAGTTCAGAATTGTCCGCAGCCCTCCACTGCGGCGTCATTGCCTAGCTTCTGAACGTAGAAGGTCATTCGCTTCCTTAACGGATATGTAGTTTCTAATTCCTCCGACAATGGCGCTTTTAGTGCGCTTGCACTTATAGTGGCCATTCCCCCCCTTTTGCGGTTGTGTGTATGTCTAAAGCCTCCCTCTGGCCGGCGCCCCACCTGCCAAAGGGGTCAGGTGTCGACCTGTCCACCAGGTTGTGCTCAAAATGCCCAGGTGCATCCAGTGCTCAACAAAAAGTACAAAATTTCAGTTCTTCGGATTTAACTTTTCTTTTACCGCGCTAACATTCGCCCACGAAGTTGGTGGGATGACAATACCATACTTTTTACACGATAGCAGGCAATGTGGATTACTATATTAAACGACAATTTGTTGCCGGAGCATATCTGTTATATTGACTGATGAATATTTTTTTTATTACCAAATGCGGCAAAAATTCGACCAATGTCTTTTCACAATAAACTAATTCGTCAGTACATCATACGCAAGCCTTCGCTATCGTTGCCATCGCTGTCGACTGTCTACTTGGTGTTGCTTGCTTTTTTGTCCCTCAGACTATGCACGATGCTTATCGAAGGTATTGAAATGAAATAATCTCAATACACTAGCTTATCCACTCCACAAAGCCCACAGTCCCCTTGTTCATCCAGTTTTTGATAAGCGTAGAAGAGTGTTTCGGGTCGTAATTCTATTGTAACACCAATTGAAATTTCAGATTATTACACGTCTATGGAAGCATAACCTTTTCAAGATTGCCTTCAACGAACTCTTCGCTCGTGACACATTGAATTGAGTCGAGGAGACGAACCGCGCGAGCGGAGAGTCAGCCCTGTGCCACTACATTCCTACCTCTGGTTGGTGCCTTACGTTGGAAGTTGGTAACAAGATACATATAAATTTGGGGGGGCGACATACGCAACGAATGCCGCCTTCGCGCAGCACAACAGCATGGATTCGTTTAAACAAATCTTCTTCTTCCATTCTTCAACTGTCCCCACCAGGTGCTTTTTTGCATACATAGCCCTAGAAACCCGACTCTTTTCGCGGGTCTTGAGTTTGGCTGCTCATGCTCAGTTCAACGCATTGCAGATGACGTCTCACAGTCCAGAGAGTTACTGAGTGCCTGATAGCAGGCCCAAATCTACGTAAATGTCGATAACAGTCAGTCTAGTGTTTCTTCGTGCTCGTGCGTACACTGTCTTTTTCAAAATCTTGGTTGGTGTTTTGAGCGCGTCTCGTTCGAAGATCGAAAAAAACTAAAGCTCCTCTGCACCTATAGGCGTGAACTGCGCTACCTTGACATTCAGCGAAAGATGATGGTGTTTCATATCATATTTTTGAAAAACGTATAACTGCCACCTGAGCCGTCTTGATGACGTTATGTTAACCTTACACTACGCCCTGGGCTTATAGAAACATGCAACCGCAGAATTGTCAGCTGAAATTGAGAGAAAGTTATAAAATATTTCGAAAAAACGGAAATCATACGGAAGATGTAGTGTCTAGAAAGAACACAAAAATAAATAATTGAAACCCTCAAGAGCTCCTGCAGGAAGAAGAAGCCGTTACAGCATGATAACGTATTCAAAAACAGCAAATAGGCCATTCATATCTGTGGTGTTTGAATTATTAAAAAAAAGGTTATGAAACATCAGGTAGTTTTTTCACAGTGTATATACATACATCTAGGAGATTGTTATTACGTCACAAAGTCACGGGGCCTAGGGAGCAGGTGGACTATAAACAATGAGAAAACGTTGGCCACACAGCGCTGGCGTACCTAATTCGGAATTGGCCTCACAACGCAAATCGAACGTCCACCGCATTTTCTTTTTTCTTTTGCCGCTTAGTTTCGTATTCAGCTAGTTTCAGTCTGGACGTGTTGTTAATACTGCGACCAAAGATTGATCCCGAGCGACAGAACAACGACACGCGACAACGAACAACACAGGACGCGTTCTTGTTCTGTCGCACTGGATTAATATTTTGCACAACGAGCCAACTAGACAAGACCAAAGTTTTCCAGGACGTTTCGCACATTGGATGTTGTGATGGAAACTCAGTTTAAGAGGGAGGCAAGATGCCCTTTCATTTCAGGAGTCATTAGAAAACGGGAAATAAAACAATAAGAGATACCCATCCTAAATATACTTGAGCTCAGATTTTGTGCATGTATACTCTTCCTCTATAGCCTTTTCTTGGCCATTGCTCTAAATGGAGATTGATTAGGTGAGCATTTCCTTCACTCTTTTCTATAGAGTAGCCTTAATGTTACTACGTCCATTTAAAGTGGTGCAGCAGCACGATTACTCAATCGCCAGTCGGCTACTTAAGAAATCAGGATAGGGTGAATGAATAGTATTTCCGGGGTAACGAGATTTTTTCCTTTGACCTTTCCTTCGGAAACCTACGCTCACTCGTAAGGCAGGTCGAAATAGAGAGTTTTCGGGTGAATCCGGGCCGTTCTTTGTTTGCTTCGTGCAAAAGCTTTCTCCACGCACCGATATTTTCTTAATTCGCCCCGACCCAACCCTTGCCTTGGCTGCCGCCAATGAACGCGGCGACTTTGCTCTGAGCGCCGAAACCACACTTCGTGCCACCGCTTACTTTTCGATTCGCATCCGCATCTTCATGTGCCGGCGACTGGAGCGACGCAACCCTGAAACAACAAGAATGTAAAAAATAAATGATGAAAAGCGTGATGGTAGTGTTACACTTGCCGTGATGAATCGTGTGTAACATTTTGAATCGACACATTGGCTGTAAGAGACCACGCAGACAAAGGGCAGAATTATTTAAACAACATGGAGTTGTTTATATCGGCAATAAGCCGGTAGCGGTGCAAAAACGGCTGCAGGTG